>NW_027182453.1:1852354-2161080 GCF_040938575.1 Ambystoma mexicanum
TGGTATGACCAGAAAGCTTCCCTCATCAACTTCACGCCTGGTCAGAAAGTCCTGATCATGAATCCCATAAGGCCTCGAGCTTTACAGGACAAATGGTCAGGCCCTTACACAGTGGTGGAGTCACTGGGATGAGGTCAACTATTTAGTGGACCTTGGAAGGCCTGGCTCCAAAAGTGTTCCATGTGAATAGGCTGAAGGCTTTCATCCCAAGAGTTGAAATGGCCGCACTACTATTGGCTTCAGATGTTGAGGAAGAGGAGTCTGAACCTCTTCCCTGACCTGTTCCGAAGTAGTCCTTCAGATAGCTCCATTGAGGGTGTCCGAGTGGCCCCTTATCTGACTTCTGATCAACAGGCTGAGGTGAAAGTTTGCTTAGGCAATTTTCCCCCTTGTTTTCACAGTCCCCTGGTTTGACACCTTGGTGCAAACCTAACATAGACACAGGAGACAGTGTACCTACCAAAAGTAGGCGATACAGAATGTCGGACAAAGTAAGGTCTTACATTAAGAGAGAGGTCAACAAAATGTTGGATCTTGGGGTGATTGAACCCTAAAGCATTCTTTGGTCCAGCCCTGTGGTTTTGGTTCCAAAACCAGGTACTTCTGAATTGAGGTTTTGTGTGGATTACAGGGCTCTGAATGCTGTCACCAAGACAGATGCACACCCCTTGCCTAGAACAGATGAGCTGGTGGATACCTTGGGTGCCTCCAAGTACCTCAGCACGTTTGACCTCACTGCAGGCTATTGGCAAATAGCCCTTGCAGAACATGCCAAGGAAAAGACAGATTTCTCAACTCCAGAGGGTCTTTACCAGTTCAGGGTAATGCCTTTTGGGTTGAAGAATGCACCTGCCACTTTCCAGAGGCTTGTGAATCATGTGTTGAATGGGTTGGGTACATTCTGTCTTGCATATCTGGATGATATAGCAGTTTTCAGTGCCACCTGGGAAGACCATGTGAAACACCTTGGGATTGTGTTACAGGCTCTTTAGAATGCCCACTTGACCATCAAGGCCAGTAAGTGCCAGATTGGACAAAGATCTGTGGTCTACCTTGGACATGAAGTAGGTGGAGGGAGGATGCAGCCTCTACCCAGTAAAGTACAAGCAGTACAAGACTGGCCTACCCCCACTACACAGACCCAAGTGAGAGCCTTCTTAGGACTCACTGGGTACTACCGAAATTTCACGGCAGACTATGGTACCCTAGCTGCCCCTCTGACTGCTCTCACTACTCCAAAGAAACCCAAGAAGGTAAGGTCTGAAGAGTGTGAGAAGGCCTTCAATGGCTTGAAATATTCCTAGTGCCAGGCCCCTGTCCTCAGGGCCCCTGATTACCAAAGACCTTTTATTGTGCAGACAGATGCCTCTGACACTGGGATAGGAGCTGTACTATCACAAGTAGATGAGAAGGGTAAGGAACACCCTATTGGCTTCATTAGTCGCCAGTTTAAGGACAGAGAGCTCAGATGGTTCACAGTAGAGAAAGAATGTTTCTCTGTTGTGTGTGTCCTTAGGAAGCTGAGGCCCTACCTCGATGGGACCCACTTCACTGTGAAAACTGACCATAAGCCCTTAAAGTGGCTAATGAACATGAAGGGAGAGAATCCAAAGTTGCTTAGGTGGTCAATAACTCTGCAAGGCTTTGGCTTCACTATTGAGCATAGGCTAGGTGTCCAACATAGCAATGCTGATGGGTTGTCCAGAATGTGTAACCGACCTGAGCAAGAAACTCATCCAGGGGTGGATTAGTTCCCCCTGTCCTTAGCCTGGGGAGGGCGAGTGTTAGGAAAGATTTCATATTTGAATGTAATTTTCCCTCCATGTGTCAACCCCCAAACATTTTGCTGCTGTTTAAACACCTTTAACTAAACTTTGCCAGAGAAGCACAGCCCTCAGCTGCACTCCTCTGGGCATTCGCTTACTTTTTATGGGGTAACTGACATGCCCTTAAGACAGTCAGTACTGGGAGACTTTGTTTCCCTTAGTCCTTTCCTCATGTTGCAACTTTTGTGCAACACGTAACAAGTGTACAATGTAACTTACCTTACAGTACACTTGGGTCTCTAGTCTTTCCTAAAGCCCTAGAAACTCTTACTGGACTTATTACGAACTTTGCAGATGTGTCAGGGACAGGACTGGTGGCAGCTATCGTTTACATGTATTTTTGACCCTTTCTTGCCATGTTAACCGCGTTAAATGCACTTGGCACAAATAGGTGGCCTGTCTCCCAAAATGGCCATGCCACAGTGTTCTTTGTCCTGTCCTTTGGCCATCTTGCCCCTTCACCTCCCCCAGGTCGAGTCGACCCGGGTTAGTCCGTATTTGGTCATGCACTTTCCCGCAAAACCCAATGCTTTTGCAGGCTTCTGCATGCCCGGTGTGTGTGTGCCCCTCCAGAATGTGGGCTGGGATGTCTGTTCCCAATACACATCCTGGGTGCCAGAGAGTCTAAAGGGTCCTGAATGCCTGGGACCACTGTGGTCCATGATTGGGCCACGTATGGAGTGAGTGTTTGTGAGCAGATCTCCCATTGGGTCCTCTCCGTTTTGGCACGAAGGGAACTTTGGATAAGAGGAGGCTGAAAACACCACTACCTTGTCGATCTCCTGAGTTCACACGAACAAAGGATAAGGAGCCAAGTATCCTGCAACAAGAAACCGAGTCGAGGAACCGCTGGTGACCCGCTGGAAAGTTTGGCACCCTGAGCCCGCTGTCGTCCCGTGAGACCCCTCTGCATCTGGTCGTCCTAGAAGGTCTGCGAAGACGCTTCGACCCATTGGAATAGTGGGACTAACTATTCTCGGCACTTTCACCAAACCCTGCAAGTAAGCCTCTTCGGAAGTGTCCCTGGGCAAACCAGTGGGATGACCAGCTTACGCAGGACATTTGCTCTGTCACCGCCGCCGTTTCGAGTAGACCCTCGAAACGTGTCATACTGCTAGCTCTGTGTCCACGACACCATCACACCAAAATTCGTACACTTGGCGTTCCCAGGTCTGAAGTGAGACGAGTGTAACTGGACCGGAGTAAATGCGGTTGCCGTGTTGTCCTGCTGAGGCAACTAGCTGTGCAAGTTTGCTGCATTTGTGACCCCAGTGCCCCTGAAGCCTGCTGCAGTGGAACTGGGCCGATTCTTCCACCCTGAGCGGAGAAATCACCATTGTCCCGTTTGGGAATCCTCGCTGCATCTCAGGAACTACACAGTGTCGAGACGTCCTGATTGTCGCATTCGAACCTGCCAGCGAAGTGGACAGTACTGGTAAAGTTTGGGTCTGCCTGCGTTGGGGACCGGTGAGGAATCCTTACCCCAACCGGTGGCCCCTAGCGCAGGAGCCCATTTTTATGCACAAAGTGGCCCCCAAGGCCCCTTCACTTTCCACAGCAATTTGTGAAATAGTGACTCCATCCCGCACTCTCCAACAGCCTCTGCCCTCAACCCTCAAGTGGAGGTCCTGTTCGAATAGTGTGAACTTGTTCTTCATCGCCTTATCCACCTTCCTGAGCTACTAGAGACCCTTGAAGTGACCCTATTTTTTCCATTGGCACAAGCGCGTGCATGCACTATTGAGCATAAGGCTCCTCTCTTCGTAGGGCTTGGACTACCTCTTAAGTTAGGTGTATCCTCGATGTGGAACTGGGTCTAAAGATTATTTGCACTGCCTGTTTTCCTCCCCATCAAGGTGGTCTACATATTTTGTGCTTTTAACCCCTTAGACCCAAATGGTCTTGTATATATATTGTATTGATTGTGATGTGTCGGTTTAATCTAGTGTTACTGTGATTCTTTGCTATGGTCTATGTTACAAAGGCCTTGTAATAAATGTGTATATATTTTTGATATAACACCTGTCTGGAGTAATTTGTAAGTGTCCTTGCTTTGTGTGCTCATTGAGGTCTTTCAGTCACCCTCACCCCTCTTGAGACTTAGGGCCTCATCACGAGTTGGGTGGTAACGCCGGTGGTATTAGCCCTTCTGCCAAACCCCCCGGCGTTATTAGCACCGATCACGGGTTTGGCGGTAATGGAATTCCCCATTCCCCACTGAGCCCATTCGGGAATGCCCCATTCCCCATTCGGCTCAATGGGAATTTTCGCGCTCTTACCGCCAGCGGATTTTCCGCCAGCATTAATAGCGGAAATTATCGGCGGATTTCCCCCCAGCTCAGAGCTGGGGAGAAATCTGCCGAAGCCCTGATTTGGCGGACCTTTAAATCCAGCGGTAATAGCGCGACTGCCGGATTTAAGTGTTATCGCCAAACTCATGATGAGGCCCTTAGTCTTGACCGCCTGCCATAGCTACCCTGATTGGTCTGGCTTGTCCAGAGGTTATCCTGTTCCAAGAAACTAGGCTGGCCTTCTGAACCTCTGCCCCTCCAGGTCAGAGTTCAGAAATCCTTCTTAACAAGGATGATGAGGTCAACTCTGTCCATACCGTCCAGGAGGGCGATGATGACAAATGTAACTCTGGAAGCTGTCCCCATGACGGGGGTGATGACTACAGCGAGGACGACGATGGAGCTACCGTCCACGGAGGAGACAAGGAGGGGCCCCTGGACAACGAGGTCGTATTGAGGATGAGAGCTCACTTCCAGCTATCATCCACTACTGGAGCTCGGCAGTCAACCCAGTGCTTGCTTGCGGCAGAGCTCAAGGGCAGTTGCCTGCAAGTTACTCTGTGACGCTCCCGGGTTTGCAACGACGCTGGGGCTCAAGGCCAATGGCGCCCACAATCACCCCAGCGTTTATGTGCGATGTAGCATATTTCATGTGGTAGTGGCTTGCAATTTAAGGGTCACTTCAGGCTTTCCTCTAGCACTCGGGCTCAAAAGCAGAGGTAGCTCGCAGTCACCCCAGCGCTTGCACGCGTCCGAGCTCAAAGGCTGGTGCCCGCAGTCGCTCCTTCGCATTTCGTATTCAGTGTCCAAAACTGTATGTAATGCAATTTTAGCAAATGTGTTGCTTTGCCAAGGTTTGTATTAACCAAAATGCAAAAATATAAAAAATGAAAACAGTCAGACCACCCATGTAAAGGAAAACCCAGAGAATGTATAGTTTGAGAATAAAGGACACTTGGTTTTCAGGGAAAAGTTTTTAACATAAGTTTCAATGTTCAAGATCTTTTTAAAAGGCAAAGAAGGGTTTGCTTAAAAGCCACCAAGGTCCTTTTTAAGGCGGACCAAGAGGACATGGCCTCTTCAAACACTGTATGGTCTTGTGTTTGGGTGTTCAACAGTATTGAGACCACTTTCTTGGAACTTCCAGAGGTGATGATTTGGTGTCTGTTGGTGAACTGGTCCACTGCGTCCAACATGTGGTGTGGCCCAGCAGCATCGTCACGTGACATGAAGAAGCTTGTAATGGGCAGGCGATGTCTCCATCAATGCAGCTCACTAGCTGAATGAGGTGGGTCCAGAACCCATGTTATGTTATTTGACATTTATATAGCGCTCTATATATCATTGGTATGACCTCAACGCGCTAGTAGGTTGAACGCCCAGGTCAGTTGAGAGAATAAGGTGTTGCAAAGTGCTTGGGTGCACCAGTTATGTATGCAGCTGATACAATTGCCTGATGGTAGCTGCATCCTATCATTAGGTGTGGTGGAATTGATATCAGTTGAATGTGTGCCTTCTGGCGGGTGACAACCAAGACTGGGTTCTGGCTGCGTTGGGCCTGTAGGACGCTTGTGTGTGCAGCTTGGCAGGTTTGTCATGGGGTATAGCTGAATTTTATAGAATGATGAGGTGTTTGTTATGTTATGTTTATGTTACTTGGCATTTATATAGCGCCTTATGAGAGAGAGAGAGAGAGAGAGAGAGAGAGAGAGAGAGAGAGAGAGAGAGAGAGAGAGAGAGAGAGAGAGAGAGAGAGAGAGAGAGAGAGAGAGAGAGAGAGAGAGAGAGAGAGAGAAGAAAAGAAAAAAAAAAAAAATCAGTTGGATGGGTTCAGTCTGGAGGGTGGACACACAGACGGAGTTCTGGCTGCGTTAGGCCTGAGGAGACGCCTAAACTAGCCAGTATGTGCCCTGCTAGCTGTGTTTTATTAGGATGATGAGATGTTTGTGGGGTCATGTCAGTATGAGAACCGCTAGGCCGAATATTTCATAGCATTCGCTGTGTTCTAGTGGAATGATCGTGTAGAGGAGAGAGTATGCGTAGTAATGTGATATGGTGGTTATACCAAAGGGCCTGCGACCAGGCACAAGAGCAGGACAGGGGCCATACATAGCGGCACACGTATATAAAGCGACAGGATGGATAGGGTAACGTGATACAGATAACATGGGGATACAGGTCCATAGCATATACATAGCATAAATAGGAGATACAGAGATATATCTCCCTCCAATCCATCTACTCTGTTCTTTCCATTCACTCTATCCTTTCCATCCGCTCCATCCACCTTTTCCATCTGTTCCATCCGCTCCATCCACTGTAAGAAACAGTAAGGACAATCTTGTTTTATCTTTGCAGCCGGTTTGTGTTAATGTTCGTATGTGAGCAGCTAGGACGAAATTGATTGAGGGGTATAGCTGCACTCTAATTGTGTCATGGTGTAGAGAAGAGAGTAAGCGTAGTGATATAGGGGCCGAGAGTGTGGGTTGAGTTATTATCTAAAACATAGGTAAGTAAATTACAGAACTGTCTCAGGCGGAATTTTCTAGTTGTGAGTCGAGCGGGTGAGAGCAATTCTAATTGTGCAGTGCATGCACCTGAGTCATAGTGCTATCAGAGGGGGTACTTTCAAGATGTGAGATAAAGTAGCTTACTAGATGTGAATCAATCTTGCAAGAACAATTCCTAAGCGTGTAAATAAATCACATTATCATAGCATGCACTCAATCGTAGTAAGACCGGTTCTAGGAGAACGGCACAGGCAGGCGATGCAGACTAGTAGAGTCAAAGTACTATCACATTGGGCACTTTCTAGGTTTGGTTCAGTGCAATGCTAATAGTTCCTAACAATTTTCGAAGTGTGAGTCAATGTAATTCTAATCATTTCTAGCAATTTTCTGACTGATGAAACTAGTAAATTCACAGTACTATCACAGGATTTTGAGAATTCTGTACGGTGGGAGAGAGGCCCAGGTCCCACAATACACCACGTTTCACCATACAATAGACAAAGGGGAGGTTGTACCTAGCTTAAAATTCAAAATTTTAAATGAGGCCCTTATTTAGCATTCACAAGTCCATCCAAGTGTGGCATTTACGTAACATTCACATTGGTCCGGCGCAGGATAATGTTCACAATTCTATGTTCTATGTTATGATGTGAGGTAATGTAGAGTGGCAGGGCTTGCTGGAGTAGAGTGATTTCTCTACTCCCCACCTGTGCCACATTTACTTTGGGAGTTGCTGCTGGTTGATGGCTGGCCTCCCCTGCTGACACCTGCAGACACAATCTGGAGCCGCGTCTGTCGAAGCCACCCTTTGCCCTGGGAAGGTCACTTATGACCAGGTGGACATACCAATCAGGGGTGGTGGGTGGGTTGGGAGGCGGGAGTGGGTGGGCGGGACTGGGAAAAGGCCAGACACAAACAAATGACTACACCCCACGGACTGCACCCTCTAGATGCAAGCCAGCACAAAAAAACAGGATCAGAAGCCACAAAAACACTAGACAAACCCACCTCATTAGCACACAGTGCTCACCAAAAACGATTGAAAAAACACTCACACCACTCCAATAGAGTACATAAAACAGGTCAAAAACGGATTACAATCATTGTGCAACTACTCACTCAGCATCAAACAGCCCCTAAAGCTGCTTCCAAAGTGGTTTCCCTACCAGATCCTTCCACATTGCAGTCCACAAAGCAAGTGGGGAAAAGGAAATTGACTTTTGGGTTGCTAGGAGACCCAGTCCATGATCTCTATGGTCCATGTGAAAGGGCACTATATCCTTTGTATTACACTAACACCGCTGACGATAACAGAATCGACCCATAGGACAGAAGAACAGGTTAATGGGTAAGTGATAGCATGAGACGAGCAGGGCTGATGAGCCTTGTCTACACTAGTCAGAAGCTTAGTGGAATTTTCTAGATGGCAGCATGTTATGCTGATGTAATTGTTAAGCACTCTGCCAGTGTTTGTTAGGGTAAACATGTGAGAATACATCCTATTAGCACCAGTGGCTCACTAGGGTGGGGCCTGGGGGGCCAGGGCCACCCCTGTGAAACCCTGTGCCCCCTCATGTCACCCCCTACCTAAGACGAGCAGTGACCACGTTCTCCCCTTACCTTTGTCTGTGCCCCTCTACATTTGTCTTTGGCCCCTCTGTGCCCCTCCTAATTTTGATTCCTGGCGACACCACTGATTAGCACCAGCCCACATGGAAGGGAATGGAAAATATAAGTGTTGCAGATTTGCGGTAATGGGGCCCTAGGTTTGCTGTTATCCTCTGATTATTGTGTTTGCAAAGAGTGCTTTTTTGAAAAAAAAATCCTTTAAAGCACAATAATGATGGTACACCTGAAACCCTGGACTACCACCACACAAATTAACAAAATGTTGTACGTTTCAAATCTCTTCAGGCTAAACTGTACTAATAGAGGTCATTTATCCATACACGTACAAGAAGCATACACCCTATTTAACCGGGGGGCGTTGCTTAGGTGCCTGCCTGAAGCATCCGTTTTCACACACCCGGACACCAATTCCGACAAAAATCGGAACCGGCATCACCGAAAACGCAGCCTTTGAAACCAGGACCGCAGCAGTGCTCTAACCCCGCGAAGGAGGAGGGGCCGCGTACAGATCTGAACGCTACCCTGAGGCTCGCAGTTCGGGGCGGCAGCGAGGACCCACCGCCCTTGCCCCCGGAGCCCTCCACTTAACACCCCCTTGGTGCCCCCCCGCCGTGGAGTTTCTCCTGCACACCCTGAGCTGGTGCCGGGCGGCATGCGGCTCGCGGTGCATGGCAGCAGCGAGGACCCAGCACCCTTGCCCCCAGAGCCCTCTGCTCAACATCCCCTTGCGCTCCCTCGCCACGGAGTACCATCTACACAAACTCGGCTGGTGCCGGGCGGCGTGCGGCGGGGGGCGGAGCTGTGGGCCCGAACCTCCTGCGGCCCCCTGGCGGGTGAAGAGATGAGGGTGGATGCACCGAGCCCCCGAGGGATGAGGGGGGCTGCCTGACGTGCCCGGGCCCCTGACAGCCCTGCAATGTGGTGCGCATTAAGCGGGCAGGCTCCTGTCACCCCAGCTGGAATCCAGCAGCCAAGACATTCCGGAACCCGTTCCAATGGCCTCATCGGAACGGCTAGCCTGCAGCGCGCCATCCTCTGAGAAACGGAGGGCACACAAGGAAGTCCTGGGACCACCCCACCTACAGCCACATTGCCCCCCCCCCCCCCCCCCGATGCCTGGCTGCCTCTGCTCGCTGAACTGCCACACAGGGGGCCAGCGAACACCCAGTGCTGGGTGGCCCTGACCTTGTGTGAGTGCCTGTGAACTCAAGTAAGGTGGAACATTCCCAGGAGGGGGAGGGAGAAAGGGCCTACACCCTGCCTCAAACAACACCCAGAACCTGATCGGAGCATATATAAGGGAAGAGCCCCATTCACCAACCCTGGGCCATCAAGAGGGACCTGGCACTCATTTAAGACTCATCGCCGGGAGCCACATGGTACCCCAAAGCTCCTGCTCTAAAGACTGCAGCTCGGAGTCTCGCACCCGGGGCCGCACAACCCCAATTCCCACACAAACGCCGGAGTGCGGGACAATATCAAACCCTGGCACCCAAGCAACTGTCCCTTAAAGGCGACTCCAAGAGTGGTTCAAGGCCTGTCCTGCAGGCGCCCATACACTCACGCAACAGCAAGCTGCCCCCTAAATAGCACCATCAGAGGTGAAGTCGCCACAACGGACACCATCGCACAAATGAACTGGGCCCCACGCTGGTAATGCAGAATATAGACAATAACTGCCCTGTACACCGGACACCTACAGCCCCAAACCCCACAACTATCCGGGGATAGCCTCCAGTAGCCCAGGAGACTTATCCCTGAAGCCGCAGCCTAAGACCCTCGCCCACTAGCCGTGGCCCCGATTGGACCCCGGGTGACATGCTATGCTCCTCCGCCCCGCAAGCCGAGCGGTACACCACAAGCAGCTATGCCGAACTCCAAAGGCAAAACCAAAAACACTATCATGGGGTCCTTCACCGCTGGCAAACCCAAAGAACCAGATCAAAAGTCCCAAGATCTCCGCTCAGAGCCACCAATACCAGAAGGGAATGATAAAGACAACCAAATTCTGGAGGCCATCAATGGACTATGCTCTTTTATAAACACCAAAATCGAAGAAGTGAAATCAGACCTGATGTTGATGAGCCAGGACTTGTGCAACCTCATGGATCATGTGACATCCACAGAAGTGGCACAGCAGGAGTCGACAGAAGCCCTAAAAGACATGCAATGCAGGGTTCCAGAACTCGAGAAACGTGACAAGTTCCTAGAGGAAAGGGCTGAAGACGCTGAAGGGCACTCCAGATGCAACAATGTGCGCCTACTCAGAATTCCTGAAGGAATGGAGGGCCCCAACCCCACCAACTTCATAGAAACCCTCATACAACAAGAAATAGGCGCTGCCCACCTCTCACAAGGCTTCACAGTCGACCAGGCCCACAGATCCTTACAGAAGAAACCGCCACCCGGATCCCACCCTCGCCCAATTATAGCCAGAATCCTGAACTTTCAAGACAGAGAAATCATTTTGCGTTTCTCGCATGAAGAAGGGGAAATTAAGAGAGATAACGCAAGGATCGCTATTTACCCAGACTGCACTCCACTAGTACAAAAGTCGAGGGACTCTTTTGTTCCAATCAAGGCCAGACTACACCAGCTAAACATCAAATACATGCTAATGTTCCCCTCAAGGCTCAAAATAATTTATAAAGGCAGGGCAATTTTCCTGGAATCTCCAGCCGCAGCCACCATGTGGCTAGAACACAATAACATGGCGGATGGTGAAGAGAAGGCCCCCGTAACTCACACCCCGAAACTACACGACCGGACCACCCAACGACAAACCGATCATATGGATCGACCTATGAACAGCATAAAAGGCAGTTGGGTATCAGCCCACCAGACCGATCTAAACCACCCCCCTGTGAATGGACTTGTGACAGCACTATGCTGTCGCATCACACCCACTCATGATGACCTGGAAGGGCTCTGACGGAGCGGGGACACCGGAGCATTGCAGAACCTGTGCAACTGCTGGGTGCAGTTGGTCCACTTGGACTAGTTTTGTTTCTATTATTTTTAGTTTCTGGTTGAAAGGTCATGCAATCTTTAAAGTATCCACCACACGGAACCGAGGGCCATATCACAAATGGCCCGAGGGCCAGCCCAACAGAGATGTCAGCCGAAATTAAGGTACTAACTTGGAATGTCAGAGAGATGGGCACCTATATGCGCAGAAACAGGATGAAGTCTTTCTTAAGGAGAAAACGCATCTCCATAGCACTGCTTCAAGAAACGCACCTCATCGCAGAAGTCGACTCTCGGATCCCAGACTGGTGGGGTCGACAGGGCTTTGGAGCAACATACTCTAAGATTGTCCGGGGAGTGCACACATGGATAAGTGATACCGTGCCCTTCAAACTCTTGTCCAAGGAGGCCGACCCCGAGGGCAGATACCTTATACTCCGTGGGAGCATCGAACAGTGTGAAGTTTGCCTAGTCAACACATACCTCCCCAATCATGGAACCTCAGCGTATCTGGCCAAATTGCAACTGAAGCTGGCATCCTATAGAGACTGCCTCTTCATATGGGGTGGCGATTTTAACAGCGTAAGGGACCTCACCCTCGACAGATCCGCCCGTCCGACGTAGCCGGCCAGCCCATCCTCCTCCGCCCTACAGAGAGTCCTACAAGGGCTACACCTGTCGGAAGTGTGGAGGGAACTGCACCCCAAAGGTAGGGAATTTTCATACTATTCATGCCCACACAAGGTATACACCAGTATAGACTACCTATTGACAGACAAAGCACTCTTACCTCAAATAGAATCTGATTCCTACCTGGGCAGAACCATATCTGACCACTTGCCGCTCCTCATGGTTTGGAAACTAAAAGGCCCCAGACTGCCCATACCAATGTGGCAGATGCCAACGGAAGCACTAACCGACAGGGCATTCAAAGAGGAGCTTTGAGATAAAATAACAGAATATATGGACAACAACGTGGGGAGTGTGAGCAAATGGAGTACCATTTGGGAGGCCCTGAAAGTAGTAGTAAGGGGGGAGGTCATAGCCAGTGCCGGGGGAATCCGGAAAACGCTAAAAGTAGAACTGGAGGCTGCCGAGGAGAAGATCAGACAACGGGAGGCTACGACCAACACGTCTAAAGAACTCGAAGAGGAAATGGCCACAACGAGGAAAGATTATCAGGAAGCCTGGGCCAGACTAACTAAATTTGACTATATCGCAAAAACTACCAGAGCCCACTCAGAGGGGGACAAACCAGGCAGGCTACTCTCATGGCTATGTAAAAAGGAAAACCCGAAACTGCCAATTCTCGAAATCACCGATCAGACAGGTGCAGCACACACTACACAAACAGGGATCAACGACTCCTTTAAGCACTTCTACTCCCACCTATACAGCCACAACTCCACCGTACCCCGGAGTAACATATATGACACACTCAAGGAGGTAGGCCACCCCAAACAAGAAGAAGCCCACAGAGACACACTAAATCAAGAACTAACAGTTGAAGGCATACAGGAGGTGATTAAAACACTATCCACTTGCAAAACCCCTGGGAGCGATGGGCTACCACCAGAGTTCAATAAAACATTTACTGCAGAGTTAGCCCCAACCCTGTATGAGGTCTTCAAGGAAGCCTTCGAGACTGGAGCACTACCCAACAGTATGAACGAGACACTAGTGATCCCCATACTTAAACCAGGGAAACCCCCCAGCTGAGTGTGGTGCATATCGGCCAATAGCCATCCTCAACTACGACATAAAAATCCTGACGACCGTACTCGCTAACAGGCTAGCAAGAGTCCTTGGGACCCTAGTACATAGAGATAAGAACGGATTTGTCCCAGGGCGCAGCACAACGGCAAACCTACGTAGACTGCAACACATCATAGCACAAACAGCAGGCTCACAGGAACCCTACGCAGTAGTCTCCCTAGATGCTATTAAAGCGTTCCACTCCATATACTGGGAGTGGCTCCTAGCAACCCTGAAACAATTCGGCCTAGGCGAACACTTCATCCACTGGATTAAGATCCTCTACAAGACACCGGTGGCCAGGGTCAAAACTGGGAAAATGGTGTCGGCACTATGGAATATACAGAGAGGCACCAGCCAAGGATGCCCCCTCTCCCCAATGCTATACATCCTTGGGCTAGAAATGGGGGGTTCATACCACGTGATCTCGCTATATGCGGATGACGTCCTACTATACCCTAGGGACCCGCAACTCAACATCCCCACAATCCTGGAGGTACTACAAAACTTTGCAAACATATCAAGGATATCATTCAACCCAGAGAAGACTTGCATATTCCCATTAGCTGGGCTGGCCGGGTCCATAAAGACAGCACTCCCAGACGTAGGGATAAGATGGGAACCACACACATTCAGATACCTGGGTATTAACATTTGGCACATCCCTGAACAGACTCACGGGGGTAACACCCTCCCTGCAATACAAAGGCTCAAGAAATCCACTAAATTGTGGTCCAGACTCCCACTGTCCATGATGAGCCTAGTGGCCATCACCAAAATGATAGTGCTACCACGCTTCCTGTACTTCTTCCAAAACATCCACTACTATATACCCGCCTCCTTTTTCTGGCTGCTGTGCTCACTACTGAATCTGGTTTGGGGCAACTCCAGACACAAGCTCTCCCTAGATACACTGATGTTACCGTACAGGGCCGGCGGAGTCCAGCTCCCAGACCTGTTGAGATATTTCTTGGCGGCACAGCTCACTTTTGTGGCCAAATGTCTGGCAGACGATTCCACTGCAGAGACTGATCTCTTAAGCCAGCTGATAGCCCCGGTGCACCTGAAGGAAATCCTCTGGGTCTGTTGGAAACATCCAGAGAGGATTCCCCTACTTGTCCAACTGGGTCGGAAAATATGGGACAGGACACTGAAGTTACT
Source organism: Ambystoma mexicanum (assembly GCF_040938575.1). Classification (NCBI taxonomy): domain Eukaryota; kingdom Metazoa; phylum Chordata; class Amphibia; order Caudata; family Ambystomatidae; genus Ambystoma; species Ambystoma mexicanum. The sequence goes on from NW_027182453.1 coordinate 1,866,494, forward strand.
GAAGATAGTTAATCCGTACTCCCCAGACACACCACTGATCGCCGACGCATGCTCCAACGGAGTTGAACTGGCACTCATAAGACATTGGGAAAGACATGGCATCTACACCTGGGGAGATATGCACGAGGAAAACTCCTTCAGAGAGTTTGAATCCCTGGAAATTAGCGAGGGGCTCCGCAAAGGCCAATACCTACGCTATGGGAAAATCAGGGAAGTGGCAAAACAGAAGTGGAACGAATGGCCACAGGAACCCGAGACAGACCCGACCCTAACCCTAATGCACAACCTGGGAGACAATTGGAAACAAACCTCTAGGATATATGCTCAAATCACGGACAGGCCCAAACCCAAAAGCAACACCCTAAAGGGCTCATGGGAAAAAGACCTGGGAGTGAGCATAACCGAGAAAGAATGGGAAAGAATATTACACTACCCCAGATAAAGTTTCAAGAAATGCGAAATCCAACTGAATATCCTTCATAGAACATACATGACCCCGGGCAGAATGCTAAGATTTGCAGACCACCGACCCAGCTATGCCCCCGATGTAATTCAGATACCGCAGGAATGACACATATGTTCTGGAGGTGCCGAAAGATACAACACATCTGGGCCAAAATTGAACAGGCCTGCAGAAGAGCAGGTCTGACCCGTATACGAATGGTCGCCGAAGGAATGCTTGCTAGGGGCCTACCCACGGATAAGCAAAATCAAGCACAACGTCAAACTCATGGACATGGCCTGTGTGCTGGCCAAAAGAGCCATCACTATGACGTGGAAAGCACCGACCGGCCCCAGATACGCCAAATGGCTCAAGGAACTTGAACACTGGTCTGAGGCGGAAACTAGAATATGGGGAGAAGGAATAGCTAAGACCGGGGAAGATCCGATCATGACCTACGAAGCCTGGAAAGCGCTGATATGGGACATGTTCCACCCGTCCGACAACAAACCCCCATGAGCAGAGCCACTAACCCACAGTTTTGTACTTATTTTTGGTGCTAAACCCCAAGATACTGACCAGCCCCATCCAGAAAACCTGACACTCCCCTGATAAAGTCCCTCCATCTGCCTTGCCCCGTCGCTGAACTAACCTCGACAGTGGACACATGATCGCGATTACCTTCCTGTTTAGTTAAAGTTACATTATTAGTTATATGCATTTTTGTTTTCTTACCTTTCCTTTTTTTCTTTTCTTTTTTTTTTCTTTTACTCCTCTTCACTGGTATGTGTTAAACACCAATCTTGACAAGTTTAAATGTTCTTTTGAAATGTCAATAAAAACATTTGAAAATAAAAACCACCTTATTATTATTACTTCCCCCACCAACCACTTCTCAGAAATCTGAACTTCAGTCTTAGTGACCACATTCTCCACAACCTACCTACCTGCCCACCCATCCACACTCTTTGGATCTCTTATTCATCTCCACCTCCCTCAGCCACTAATATTACTGTCACACCATCCACATCTTACCACTCAATTGTGTCCACCACCATCTCCTTTCCACCCTCTGACCTTTCCTCACCACTTGCTTCACATATTACTAAAAGGAAATGTAAACCTTCTGCCAGTCCTACCTTTCTCTCGGGCCCTTTAGTTCTCTCCTCCTTCACACCCGATGCCTCTTCTACTAACTCTGCCTTCTCCAGCTTCCAATCACTACCATATGACTCACTCTCCTCTCGCTTCCCACTGCTTACTTTCAGCCCAAGTCTCAGAATCCTCCACCATGGGTCACCCCATTCATCTGCTCTCTCTGAACAGACATGATTCAGCTGCTGCGCAAATAGATGTGTACCCACTCGCAGGAGGACCTGCAACTCTACCTCTCTGCCCTGAATGCTCGCAAGTCCACTCTTGATACAACTAAAAGGGAATTCTACCTAACCCTCATAGACTCTCACTCCAACCATCCTCGCCAGCCTCAGGGCAGCCTAAACTCACTCCTAAGTCTATCAACTTCACACCCACAGCTATTTACCTATCTGAATACTTTGCAGCAGAAATTTCCAAAATTAGAGACTCTCTCCGGACTTGCCTCACAGCACCTGCTCCTACGTTTTATACTCCGACTACTCTACCGTTATCCTATGCCTTCATCTCCCAATTTAGTCACACTAATACTGACAAACTACTCTACTGATGAAGGCTAACCCTCCTTGTGCCTCAGCAAGTCAAGGCTACTACTCCTTCAGTGGCCTCTCACCTCACTAAACTCTTTAACCTGTCCTTCGACTCTGCTTGCCTTCCCAGTGTTTTAAAAACAGACACAGTCATCCCTCTCCTAAAAATTCAAGGGGCTGACCCGAACCTACCGGCTAATTTTCGCCCTGTCTTTCCTTCTGCGGTACTCTAAAGTGCTTGAAAGGGTTGTGATCAACCATCTTACCAATTTTCTAGACATACACAATCTTTGATACCCCATACAAGCAGGTTTCCGCTCCTGTCACTCCACAGAAACTGCTCTTGTTTAGGTGTCCAACTACGTCTCTGCTAAGCACTTCAACCTATCATCTATCCTAATTCTCCTTGACCTGTATGCTGCCTTTGACACTGTCGATCAGTCTGATATCCTTAATTCTCTTTCTTGGGATTTGTGATTGAGCGCTTGCCTGGATTGAACCCTACCTTGCACCTCACCAATTCTGTGTCCTGGAGCAACAACACCTCACAACTCACTCATCTAACGTTGGTGTTTCATAAGGCTTTCTTTACACTCTACACTTCGTCTCTTGGGACACTTATCTCCTCCTTTGGGTTCTCATACCAACTCTTCGCAGACGACAACCAAACCTTCTCTTTTCCTGAACTCTCCTCTGGTCTCTCTATCAAAATTGTCAACTATCTCTCTGCCATTAAAAATTGGATGGCTTTGCACACTTTGATGTTAAACTCTACCAAAACAGAGGTGCTCTTCTTCCCTGCTAAAAGCTCTCTCATATCTCTTCCTCTGTCTATCCAGTTCCCACCTGACACTCTTTCCTACTCTTCTTCAGCTAGAAACATCGGCGTCATCTATCACCCTTCTCACAACTTCTTTTCTTTCATCTCCAAAACTGGAACAGCAGCGTGCCTCAACTTCCCAAAAATTAGGGAAATTGGGCACCTCTTCCTTTCAACTCCGCCAAGCATCTCTTAACCACTCTTGCCTTCTCCAAAATGGACAACTGTGCTAGCATCCTCTTGTGTCTCCCCAACTATGCTTTTTGTCCACTCTACAAGATCATTAACTTTGCTACCAGGACTCTTTGAGCTACTTCACACCTACTTCCTTATACCGTCCCCAGGCTGTATGGCTGCTGATGCTAATCAGGACCATATTTACATTTCTTTTCCTGGTTCACAAATCTATCCACAGTAAAGCAACACTGTATCTATCCAACACTACACGCCTTCTTGCAATCTCTGTTCTGCATCCTTGACTATCCTTCTGGCTCCACGCCCACCCTTTGCTTCCCCTCTCTTTTCTTGTTTCACTTGCATGGAATTCTCTTCCCCAGGACATCTAAGAAACGGTCCACACAGATTTGTTCAGAAGCAAACTAAAAGCCTACCTGGGCGTGTACACTGTTTTCGCTGATCCTCTGCGTCCCCCGTGACTTGAGTGAACTTTACCTCGCAACACTGCGACTCCTGATTCTCCCAGGCCGGTGCCTGCAACCAGTGACACTCTCGCATTGAGCACGGCATCTGCCGCCTGAACGTCATCCTCGGTAGCACTGCCTGCTACTTTAAGAGAACGAGCCCCCAACTAGGCTCTGCCCACTCCAGGAAGGAGTTCTACATCAGCTGACGAAGTCCGCACTAGTGAAGGGCGCGCGCACTGTTTTCGCTGTTTTGCTGAGTTGCTGTGTTCACCACCCCCTGCCTCTTGAGTCAGGCACTGCGGTAAGATTGAATCCTCAATCTTGAATATGAAACACTTTTTACCTTCACTATTTCTTTGCTCTGATCCCTTGTGCACGTACCTCCCCCCTCTCTCTTTCCACAGCCCTAGTGGCCTGCACACTCTGCATCTAGTCAACAGAGGTCACACCACGGCCGCTGTCATAGCCATCTCATCTGCCATCCAATCTGCCATCCAATCATCTGACACCAAAATCAGGGACTGCGGGTCTTCTGCCTTTGACCTGATTTCCATTTAGCTACCGCCCCTGCGGGGCCTCAATTCCAATCTCAGGAAAATAACAGCACATTCCACAATTAGAGCGGACACTCATTGCAGCCACTCTGCAACAAAGAATAACGTGCATCAGTGTAGCGAGGATAACTGCAGGCCTCGTGCCTTTGACCCGTATATATCCTTCAGCATCTAAACTCCCGAACCGCAAACCGCTAGAGACCTCAAGACACCTAGGAAGTCAAATCTACAGTGGATACACGCAACGATCCCCCTTCCACGGCATTAACTGCTGCAACGATTGCAAGGATAACAGGGACTCCGGGCCCCGTGCCTTTGACCCGTTCAACCCTTCCGGATTCACATCCATCAACTAACAATCTGCACTGAAAGAAATACTTCCCCTCTACTACAAGACATTGTTGCCTCAACTGGACCACTCACGAGACACCGAGCACGCCTTCAATCCACCGTAGAAGTCGGGAAAAGTATGAATATCAAGAGCTACAGCTCTACCCTCAATCACTCCACGACTGCACAATGGAAAACACAACAAAGATCCCCATCAACAAACGGACCACCCCTCTGCGACATGATCACATTCCCTCCCCCTAGACAAACCTCAACAAAAACACCAAGATCTCAAGTGCAACCCCAAAGAACTAGAAACGAGGAACTCCAACCCATTAACAAACAAAACCCTAATATGACAACTGAAGAGCTCAGAATATCACCTAACACAAGACAAACGCTGGAGACAGAAATGACATCGAGTTGCAACACTACACCTGTGATCGCACACACACGAAACTCCCCCCTTCCCAACAACAAGCTCACTAACGAGAAAATTAAAACAGAAAGACATACAGAATTCAAATCAAGCATCAAATTCAAAATACCTGTTCACCATCAACCCGACCTAAAAAACAATGATATAAACACCCAAGAGCCAACGGTAATGCAGCAAAGACAAAAGCAATACTTGCAAAAAAACAATGGCAAAAAACATATGCTCTGAGCCTCTCAAAATCACAAAATCATACTAATATCGGAAGCCATAGATAAAAAAAAAAAGTCTAGCGAGACTTTCCCTAGACATCGAAGAAGTAGAGTCAATAATATCTAACCAGGAAAAATGAGACTCAGGGGGCCTCATTACAACCTTGGTGCTAAGTGCACCAACTTTACCACCATGGTGTAAACTCCGTTTACACCATGGTGGATGGCGGATTTACCGCCCCATTCCAAGGTGAGTGGGGCGGTAAATCCCCATTTCCCATTTTCCCTTCCCCATTCCCATTTTTGCCCCATAGGGCATAATGGGAGTGGGGAAGGCGCTAATTACGCCGCCGTAAATTACGGCGGCGTAATTAGCACCATGGCAGGTTAGCGCCATGGATTTTAACGCCTGCTAAAAGCAGGCGTTAAAATCAGAATCAGGCGTTAAGGGTTAACGGTGGCGTTAACCCTTAACGCCTGAGTTGTAATGAGGCCCAGGGCCTCATTACATGGTAGGCGGTGGACCAAGGTGCTATTAGCACCTTGGTCCATGCCGGTAAAATACCGGCACCGCCTTGGAGGAAAGGGGAATTACCGCCCTATTCCAAGGTTGGCGGGGCGGTAATTCCCCCTTCCCCCATTGCCCTTCCCCATTCCCATTTTTGCCCCATAGGGCATAATGGGAATGGGGAAGGTGCTAATTACGGTACCGCAAATTGCGGTACCGTAATTAGCATCATGGTCCCTTTGCGGGTTTGTTTTTAACGCCTGCTAAAAAGCAGGCGTTAAAGCACCAACCCGCAAAGGGACCTCGTAGTAAGGCGGTAAGGGTTAACGGTCACCGGTACCATTACCGGTGACCGTTAACCCTTACCGCCTTCCGTGTAATGAGGCCCTCAATCTTCGGAAGCTTCACCCCTGCTAGGCTCAACCTACACCATCCTGATAGAACCTCCACCCCCAAACAAGAAGAATCCTACACTGAACTCGATGAGAAATCCAAGTCAACTAACCTATGCGAACAGGTTCCACACCAAACAAAACACAACAAAGGACCAGCAACATGAGAACCTACGACCCCTAGCATCTCCAACTACACTGAAGAATCAAAATGCAAATGCAATCACATCTGCAAACAACCAGAAATTCCTATACTGACCACAATGGCTGAACTCCAGAACTCTCTATTCACAGCTTCTAGCCAAGCACTGATCCCTTTTATCAAACTATATGAAACCCTAAAAGACACCATACAGGATCTGGCAACACTCATCGCCTTATCACACACAAAACTAATCCCACTGAGTCATTTATTGCCAAACTCCAACTACGACTCGGTCAAGAAGCAGAAACATCTGCCCAATGGCAGGCCAGACTCTTCAACTTAGCAAAAGCAGACCACGTGGAGAAGGAACTCACAGCAACATTGAACAAACTACTATCTACCAAACACCTCAAAAAAACGATCAACCACACATCGCCTAACTGCTCTAAGGTGAAAATCCTTCACACACCTCACCAAGACATACCACAAACGAGAACCAGCTAAAGCAACACAACAAGGAAAGAGATGAAACAATCAAGCCGACGAAAAAAAACAACCACACCTGGATTCATCTACAACAAAGAAAGCAGAAAATACCCCGCCCACCCCGGCCCCTCCACCCCCACAAAACAATGAAACCAGATCCTTTGCAATCTTTGACACTTCAAGGAAGATAATAGAAAAACCAAAAAAAACAAAAGAACAGCTGGCCAAAAAAAGAAACAACAACTAAACCTAACTTTCCCACCCAAGTTTACTCACTTACAACATCAGAAAGAGAACTAGAAAGTGACAACCAATCCTGATTTAAAACCCACTGAAAATTTTAAAAAAACTGAAATCTAAACCCACTGAAGAACAAGCAACTAAAGACAAACAAATAATGGAAACCTTGATGAACCTGACGACCAACGAGGATAACCACCTGCTGAATACCAACAATTCTTTGTCATCTAAAGAAAGTTCATCATTATACATAGTTGATGAATATCACAAAGGCAAAACCATCTCAATTACTGGCGATATTCTATTATGTGAGGAAATAACAGACTCTGAAGGAAATTGGAACACTGACGACTCTTCCCTAAGCAATTCCACCCCAAAGACCTTAGCCAGAAGCACACAACCGATAAATGCTGCCCCCAAACCACCGAAACAGATCTCGCTCCCCATTTTTCTTGACCCCCGCCATCAGCACAGAGACCCCACGGCTGAACTAAAAAGAATACAAGGTCCTGACAACGGCCTTATCATGAACCGAATAAACCTCCTTCGCCTGCTCCATGACATCCCCACTCTAGGAAAGATGAGATCTGATGAAATAAAACTGATGAAATTTCCTAACAAAAGCAAAATGGGCACAATTGAGATATGCCTGTACGAACAATCCACACTAGACAAACTTCTTGAATCTAAAGATTATTTCCACCAGCTAGGATTCAGTTGCACGATGTCCAAAACAAATAATTCTTCAGACCGCAATACAAACGAAAAAAGACCTATACACGCCGAAGAAGCACCAAAACACTTAAGTACCCTTTCTGAACAAAATGCTAAGCGTAAAGAACATCTGTAAAACTCAGGAAGGAGTGCCAGACACGAGAGAGATATCCACCGCTTGTACACTCCAACTAACGAAGCTCACACAACAACGGACCGCCAACCAACAAAACAAACCCAACTATAATTATCCCCGAGAAAACACTCGCAGAAACTTAAATTATGCTCTTGGAACACTAGATGATTTTCTCATCTACATAAACCAGGAAAAGAAGACCTAAACAACTACGACATCATCTGCCTACAAGAAACCTGGCTTTCACAGAAACCCTCCTGCGATGGTTATTTAAATTCTTTCAACCCAGCCCTATTCGGACTAAAAGGGAGACAAAAAGCTGGCCTCTTAACTATGTGGAAAATAGAAGCCAATATACGGATGTTAGAAGCCTTTAACCCCAACCACTGGATACAAATAACTGTATTAGAACTCAAAGACTCCACAGACTCCAGGAAACCTAATTCTATTCAATAAATTGCCATAGTCAACATATACTGGAACTCCAAAGCAATCCCTGATGACACATTTATTGATGACCTTTTAACCAACATAGACAACACCAGAATAAAATATCCCAAGACAAATCTAATCCTTTGTGGCGATATGAATATACACCTCTTCAACGCACAAGGAGAAAGAACCCACCTCTCCAAAATGAATCACAAAACAAGAACTTGGAGCAAAGAGAGGGTCAATCGCAATCTGACCCTACTCAATGGGAAAACTAAAGGAGACCAACCTCCCCACCACACTTGGTCGAGAGGAAGCTTGATAGCTTACATCGACTACATCTATGCCTCACCCATGATTGCAGCGGCCACAAAAAGACAACATCATCCATACGATGCACAGTGACCACTCCAAAATAGCTCTGACCTGGTCCCAATACCACCTTCTTCTACGTAAAGAAAAACATGACAAAATTGAAATCAGCCAGGGAACGAACCGACTGCAAATCCCGAATAACCAAGTAGTTAGTAGTCCCTATCATCGCCTGTCTGCAAATGTTGCAGATATCACTGCCAGCAGCAGATGGTCTCTTATGGTTGGATCCAATCCCGCAAGCTTGTCTGAACATTATTAATTAGTTTGGACGGAGAGTGGCAGTCCTGCAGGAGAGTCTGTTGCCCGTTTCTACTGTTTTCAGTGTGGGGGAGGACCCTTACATAAATCCCTTCCATCCGCGGAGCGGACGTGGCGTGGACGGAGAGTGGCAGTCCTGCAGTCATGACTGTCAGGGCTGCAAGGGCAAACAGAGAAATGCGGGAAATTGATATTAAATCGGAGCAGAATGACCCCCCGAGAGAGGAAGAAATGGAAGAATAGGGTAGACGCCTGAGGAGCGCCAAACTAAACCAGAAACAGCAGGGTCAAAAACAACAACAAACATTAACATCCAAGGATCATCTGGTGGCAAACGCGGGATTGCTTCAAATGGGCTCCCCAAAACCGACGATTCAGCAAGAGTAAGCGACCACCACAAAGGTACAACCAACCAAAACCAAAGTCTTCCAGCCACCAGTCTTAGAAGACCCCAAATCAGCCCACCACGCCCCCCAGCAACGACCATCCTTACCTGGAGGGGCAACTGATGTGTTGTGGGCAAAGAGCCTGGAAGTCAGGACAGTCGAGGCTTCTGCCGGCCGGAAAGATGCCCTGTCGCCACTCCGAGCTGCCGCGTGGGACGGCGAGGAGGGGCTGAAGGAGAGGGAATACATGGCTGAGGAGGCTGGAGCCGCCGGGAGAGCGAGCCTCGGAGTGGGAGCCAGTCTCTACGGTCTGGCGCAGCCCTCCATACCTCCCTCCCCCCTCGGAGCGCCGCAGGGCGCTCCCCGCCCCACGGCGGGAGCTCTCGGAGGAGGGCTGCCGGGTGTGGAAGTTGCTGATGGAGGGAGGGGAAAAGAGATGGACGGTGTGACAGCCTCAGGAGAGGCAGAGCCGGAGGAGTTGGCGGACACCCCACCTGAGGAGAACGGGCAGGGGGAGCCCGACAGAGAGCTGCACACTACAGGGGCATCACCGCCGCGTTCACTAGCGGAAGAGAAAGTGAAAGTGGTGGCTCTCATTCACAAAGAGGCGGAGGAAAGTGCAGAGTCCTGTCTGGTCTCAGAAAAAATCAACGAACAAGGGCCATCCAACCCTAACAAAAAGAAAATACAGAGAACAAGTTCTTTGCCTCTCAAGAAACTCAAGAACCGCAAAACAACGAAAAATAAGATCAGCATCAGAACGAAAAAAATGCCCCAGAAGCTCGAACAGCAACAAAAAACACCAGAACAATTGATGGACAAAATAAACGAAAACGAGCCACAGAGAGGAGAAGGAGGGGCATTTAAAAACTCTATAAAGGATTACTTTTATGCAAACATAAGGCAAAAAGCATCAAAAGAGTACTCACAGAGGGAACTTACAGATCTCGAAATACTGGAAGCTTTAAATGATTGCTTACCGGTAGCAAAACTACGCAGAGTTGAGCACTATGTTAGTGACAACCTGTCATACAGTAAAAGACGGGCCTCAGAAGGCAGTAATAAGGCACAAGGACAGCTGAGTGTCAAAGAGATAGCTGAGGGGGAATCACTGAGTTCGTTACTACCCCAAAATAGTCCCATGAATTCACCAAGAGGCCAGTTAAATCTGGAGCCGACAAAAAGACACAGAGAAGGGGGAACTGAAGAGAAATGCGGGCAAAGAGTCAGAAATGGGGACCGTCATGTCCCAGTGCAAAGGAAACCCCCATACCATCCAAGAGGAGAGCCTCATTAGAGTTGACACGGAAGGCCCAAACGATTTAACAACAGAAACAGAGGAAGACTCCTGCAAGCTAAATCCGACTACACCCTCACTCCTTGAGGGTACAGCCCCGAACGTAGACAACTGCACAGGAACAGAGAGAGACAAAGTTCACAAAACCCCAAATAAAATGCTGGTGCCTAAAAAACTCAACCAACTAGGGCTCTCCAAAGCCCAAAAAGAGAGCATGACAACAGAAAGGCCATCCACAGCAGGCATAGACGAGCTAAGTCAAGAAAATCTTACGAGACCCCACATCAATCAAAATATGAATATGGGGGGAATTGACAATCAAAGTTCCCATATCGACAAAAATCGAAAAGGAAGAGCCTCATCAGAAACAACAAGGCCAACTCGAGGGAGCTGGACAAATCAGACAACAATGTTAACCGAATCACCCTCAAGAAGAACCTCTCCACATCAATTGACCAGCCCGACGGATTCCTCAAATAAAAAAAAAATTGACTTATTGTCAATAATGTCATCAGTGAATATTGCACTGGCACCATTCATGAAGCTTTACGAAACTATTGCTGACTCCTTGAAAGACCATACAAGCATCCAAGCGATGATTCATAGCAAAGTTATCTTCCTAGAAGCATACGTCATGGCTTTGGAAGCCAGAAAATCAAACACAGTTATAACAAACGACGAGGGTTCGTCTTCCCGACAACAAGAGCAGTATGGAGAAAAAGAACAAAGAGCGGTGAACAAAACCATGGGGACTCAAACTATAGCTATAATAGACCTCACAACAAATAACTTACCAACAGAGGGTGCAAACAAAGAGGCGAATTTAAAACAAACTGGGAACCAACCAATAAAGAGACCACCACCTAGACAACCCACAATTGGAAACCAAACCGCAGAAGGTATTTTCCAACTTTTCACACGACCAGTAAAACACAAGGAAACAGCACTAATGAAAGTCAAAGAACCAGAGTCGAGGCAAACAAAAAACCCTGAAGCATCAGAAAAAAGAACCTTCAGCCTATCACCATGAATAATTGATCGCATTGAAAACGAAGAATTGATGAACCTGAGCCAACACCTGGCAGAAAACTCACCTACGAGTCTAAAGGCACATAGCCCCAGCGAAGCTTCAACTTCACAATCACACAAAGAAAAGGAAAACACAGAATTCGCAGGAAGACTCGAAGAAGTGACTGGAGAAAAAGCAGCAAATAATTCTAAGGAAAACGCGAAGAACACAAAGAACAAGGGCGTCAGTTCAACTGAAACAGACAGACAGACAAAGCTAAAAAGGATGATGAAAGAAACAAAAAAAGAAAACGAAAGGATGAAATCGAGACCCAGAGACAATCAGACCCCAAGAAATCGGAAGAAAGAACAAAGACATAACTCCTTCAAACAGAAAGATGGTGAACGCGGTAAATCAAGAAGGAGATCAGAAGATAGATGGGACGAACAAAAACACTAAAGAAAGTCGTACAGAAATATGTCACCAGGCAGACCTCGTTCTCAATCCAGGAACGCCCACAACAAAACCAACGCTGAAAAGCGACTCAGCCCATCACAAGATAAAGGAGAAACGATCTTTCGGTATAGATCCAGAACACAGAAATATAACTTAAAACCGAGAAAAGTGGACAAAGCTAAATGGCGCATAAAGCTGACTCAAGTGAAAGAAAACAGAGATGAAATAATCTTGAACCGAAACTCGGTGCTAAAACTTTTTAAATACATTCAAAGGCTGAACCAAATAAAATTAGAAGATCTGCTTGTGGTAGAGCCAAGCCATGTAAACGCAAAAGCAAAAACGGTACTCTACGTAATATCAACAACGTTGAAAAACCGGATTCTCGACTGTAGTGAAGAGCTGGACGAAATGGGCTATGAAGTCAAAGTGCAATCAACCACAAGCGAAGAAAACAATAAAAGGGAGGCTGAAAACAAAGGGGGCAATACGCCCAGCAGAAAGCAAGTAGGCAGACACCTAAAAAGCGCCACAGGAACAACCGGCCGTAAGAAATCTCCTGTAAAAAACAAGGAAAGAGCAAGAGCCCTGGAACCTGAAGAGAAACTGAGGGAAACCCGACAAGCCTCCAAAGAAAACAAAAACTATGAAAGTTCTACAACAACCAAAGATACAAAAAAACTTAACAAAGCCAGGGCAATCCCAGGAACAGCGGCCAAACTTTCAACAGAAAAAGTTCCACAAAAAAGATGTGAACCCATGAAAGGCATATGGTCCTGGCTGCCTAAAACTCTGAGGGAAAAAAAGCAAATATAGCAACTCGCGAGAGATGAGCACATTTTTCAAGACAGACATCGCTCAACCCCCCAAAAGTGCGAACTAAAAATGTGCTCATGGAACACGAGAGGACACATCCACCTACTGTCTTCAAATGACATGGATCTGGGGTCATATGACCTATTATGCCTCCAAGAGACCTGGCTGACTGAACCCCCTGCAATAAGGGGGTTCAAAGTCATTCTTGCACCAGCCAAACAAGGACGTCGAGGAAGACCTTCGCCGGGTTTATTGATTGCATCTAAAAAAGACTCAGGGATCAAATTAGAAGAAACACTGATCAGCAACCAAATGATTCTGATGGTCAAGGCGGCATGGACCCGTTGGAATACCGACAAAAATGCCTATGAGAAAGTCACCTTAATCGTAGCAAACACCTACTGGAACCCGGCAAGCATAGAGCCTACCGCCTACATAGAAAAAATGGAGGACGCGATAGATGAGGCACTATCTGAACATCTGGTAAAATACTTCCTCATTTGCGGAGACCTGAACGCTACGTGCGTGAGCTCGGACGAAAGAGAGGCAGACCTAGGTCACAACTCAACAGGCAAACAACGTGGCAACCTATGGGTCAAATTGATGAATTCAAGAAACCTTCACAATTTGCACGAAGCATTCCCAGACTTAAATCGCCCGCCATTATGGGAAAGAAATGAATCGACAGGTACCATAGACTACATCTTCGTTACCAAACCATTACTGGCAATAACAAAAGACTTTGAAATTACACGAGTATCAGTAAGCGACCACAACCCCCTGTCAACAACTTGGATGTCAATAAGGCCCCGGAATGATTACGCTGAGCACCAAGTCATAGTCAACACGAAGGGAAACCGTCTACATCTTACAACAGATGCCATCGTGGAAATAGAAAAAGGATTCAGCTCAACGTCAAACCATTTGGGCAAAAATAAAACAGACTATACGCCACTTCTGACGAAGTTCAAGAAGACCCGTAAAATAAAAACAAACAGTGGAAATCCCCCAAGACACGTGTATGACCGAACACTGGTGGATAAACGCCGGGCACTGCTTAAAATACAACGCAAAGCAAAAGCTTCAGGATCTCCAGGGGCTGTGAGAGCAGCGGAAGCGGAAACCAAACTCTACAAAGCATGGGTAATAGGCCACAGACTGTCCCTCTATCAACAAGATGCCGAAAATATCCTAAAAGCGATAAGTGGCAAAAACATAAAAGAATTTTGGAAAATCTTGAGAGCGGTTAATGAAACCCAAGAAAACACAATCATAACCGAGATTGGAGAAACTACATGGACAAAATATTACACCACCATGTACCTGGCACCAAGTATCAACTTAAAATTACAGGGCGAAATGTCTCCAGAGCCATGGATAAACATAGATGACCCCCAGGAAATCCGATTAAAGATCAGAGTCTTAAAAAACTCTGATGCCCCAGGACCCGATGGGATTATGAACACTGATTTAAAAATAAATCAAAATGAGTGGGCAAGTCTGCTAAGTAAAATCCTTGACAGATGCTGCAACTTGAAAATGATACCACCCTCATGGAAACAAGCAACAATGGTACCAATATTCAAGAAAGGAGACAAAAAGGACCCGATAAATTACAGACCCATTGCGCTCCTGGATGTTATAGGTAAAGTCTTTGGCTCAATGCTTCTTGACCGCTTTAAGATCTGGGCGGAGGAATCACCCTGCAACGACCCACTCCAAACTGGATTAAAAAAAAAACTGGGCACGACAGCTAACATTCTAATGCTAAACGTGCTGAAAAACAGAGTACTGGAAGGGGGAACGAGAATTTTCGTGGCGTTCATCGATCTGACCCAAGCATTCGACCGGATAGACAGGGCCCGCCTGTGGTCCAAACTTGAAGCCTGGGACTGTCCACCTTCTCTACTAAATCCGATTAAGGCACTGTACACCGACACTTCAATACGCATTCGACTTGACCAAAACGGCCTCTTATCATCACCCATTCCAACAGCGCAGGGAGTGAAGCAAGGGTGCCCGCTTGCCCCGGCCTTATTTCTGGCATTCAATGGCGACATCCAAGAAGAGGATCCAGAAATTCGAGCATTTCCTCCAAAAATCTGCAAAACGCCGATAACACGATTGCTCTACGCAGACGACTTGGTCCTAATGGATCACACACCAATAGGTCTGCAGCGCCAATTGACAAAGCTCCAAGGGTATATGCAAGAAAACAAACTGGAAATAAATGCAAAGAAAACAAAATTCCTAGTACTAGAAAAAGCGACCAGGAAAACAGAAAAACTGAAACTAAAACTGGAAGGATCACTGATCGAGCGAGTGTTCGATTTCAAATACCTAGGAGTAACCCTGGACTCCTCTTCGCAAGACAAAGCCATGCAATTGGCCCTGATGACTAAAGTCAACAAATTGGCAGCTCAAGCTAGGGCCATAGATAAAAAGTTCGGGAGATTCTCGCTGATACCTGCGCTAGAACACTACAAGAAAAAGGTGATGCCGACATTAACATATGGGGGGATGCAATGTTGAACCTACCACCATCCATCTGGACAAAAATTGAGGCAAAGTTTTGGCGAAAAGTACTTAGACTCCCAAACTCGACCCCAATAGCCTCAATTCGACGAGAGCTCAGCTTACCTTCTCTCAGAAGTTCAGTCTCACAATCGTCTCTAAGGCTGTTCAGGAAATGCCGGATGGCCGAGCCACCGTCAATATACTTTCTCATCAACCTCGAAATGGAAAGGAACACAAGCAAATCCCTCAATAAATGGAAAGAAGAAAACATCAGCTTGCTAGAACAGGTCAAGGCAGATGAAGAACAACTAATAAAGTACCCAAAGAGGACCTTCACCAAAATCAAAGAATTCGACTGGATAAACACCTTGGAGACAGCAGGAAAAAATAAACTAACTTTACACCTGCCTCCAAACACGAAAAAACTCAATGAACTCCAGGAGTATATAAAGAAGTTCCCATCCAGGAAAGGGAGAGACATGCTGATGAGGGCCCGTTTAAATGTTCTGCAGACAAACGAGATCTTGTCAATTAGAGGCCAGTCGGAAAACAATTGTTGTCGATTTTGTGAGACACAAGAAAAGGAAACAATCCGACATTTGCTCCTAAAATGTGCCTCAAACCAACATATAAGAAGCCGATATTTAAAATCAACCTTCACAGACTTCATCATAGAGGACGAAGAAATATGTTGTTCTCGTCTGATTGGAGGCGACAAAACACAATGGCAAATAGCTACTTATAAAATCCTGGAAGCCATAAACTGGCCGACAAAGGCACATTTTTAGAGAGCTGTTCTCTTTTTCTTTTTCTTCTCCACGACCGCAGACAAGAGATAGAAACCTCAAATTTTGTAAAAATCTTTTGATTAAACACAAATAAAAAATAAAAAAAAATAATAAAAGAAAAACTCAAATGTCTCCCTAAAGCCCACCAAAAACTAAATTGACTACGAGTGGCTGCTGCTACCCTACTGAATCACTAAGAAAGCCCCAACCAAGACTCACTTCAAACATAACCACGCTTACAGCGAACTGATCGCTATAAAAAAAAGAACCTTGTACAAACAGATTTGAAGTTTCCACAAAACAGAACCCACCCATGCTCTGCAAAGGATCCAGGACCTGAAACAAAACCACCGGAATAGGATGAAATCAACGAAAGCAGTCATACTACAGAATGATGCTGAAAACACACTAAAAATACTGGGAAACAGAAATACCACAGACCTATGGAAAACACTGAACAACAACAACTTGATACAAGTACGTCTACACTCTGAGGTTTCGGAAAAAGCATGGACAATTCATTTCACCAACCTCTACAAAGATGCAATTAAGACCCCAGATGTCAGCCCCACGTCTGCTGAATGGTACAATCGCTGGGAACACGACAAGATACTTTACCTCATCAAACACCTCAACACCTCGAGAGCGCCTGGGCCAGACGGCCTCAGCAACCACACCATCAAACAAGATCCTGAGGCATGGACCGATCTGTGCTTGAACTATTCAACCTGATATCTAAAGAACAATACATTCCCTGTACCTGGCAAACTGCCACACTCGTGCCCATATACAAACAAGGGGAAAAAGACCTACCTTCAAACTATAGACCACTTGCCATGCTCAACCCCCTCGGCAAAATATTTGCCTCAACTCTACTTAAGCAACTGAATGCTTGGGGAACTCGAAACAATATCTTCGACCCACGACAGACTGGATTTGTCAAATACACTGGGACGAACAGCAACCTGACAATCTTGAACATCCTAAAACAAGAAGCATATCGAATGGGAACCCACATACATGCCACCTTTATTGACCTCCAGATGGCCTTTGACAGTATCAACCATAATAAACTATGGAACAAGCTACACACTTGCAAATGACCCATTAGGTACTGGAACCTATCAAGGCCCTCTACAGCATCACCTTAATAAAGGTCTGTCTTACATCTAATGGCATAGTATCTGACTCCATATCAACAAGCAGAGGCATCAAACAAGGCTGCCCACTAGCCGCAACACTCTTCAACATGACTAACCAAGCAAGTGTTGGTGCATTTCCCCCCAAAATCAACGACACTAAGATGCGGTACATTCTCTACGCAGACGACTTGGTATTACTGGACAAAACGTGCATAGGCTTGCAAAGAAGACTTAACGCATTAGAGAAATATGACAAAGACAACGACATGAAGATCAATACCTCAAAAACCCAAGTAATGTCGCTAACTGCTAAGAAAAAAAAAACATCAACCTACTGTCTGACGCTTGACAAAAAACGCCTCGAAACAGTTAAAACAACGAAATATCTTGGAATCTACTTAAACCAGTCCAAAACAGAAACATACTGGATGGAGTATCTTAAAATCAAATGCCTTGCTCTAGCACGACAAGGCACCATGATACATAAAAAATACGGTCAGTTCTCCTTGACTGCAACTCTCACATTCTACAAGCAAAAAGTGACCCTAATACTCATCTATGGAAACGAGAGCCCCCTCAACCTCCCACAACAAATATTGGAAGCAATGGAGGGTATCTACTGGAGAAAAGTACTGGCACTGCCAAAATCCTTCCCGGCAACCAGAATCCGCTTCGAACTAGGACTACAGTCACTTGACTCCTGCAACCTCTGGAAACACATCTCATTCTATAGAAAGACTATCATTGATGACAACATCCCCTCGAAGAGCGCTCCAACTACCATCCAAAATCCTACCATCAAAAGATGGAAAGAATTCTGCCAACAAATTCTAAAACACTATGAAATGATAACGATATGCTGACAAATCGCGACTCCAAAGCAAAGAAAAGACGCCAGGAACTCAGTTGGATCCAGACATGTGAGAACAAGAACAAATACAAACTCTCACTGCCTACATTCTACGAGACAATAAGGCTCAACGAACTTCCACGGTACCTGACAAAATGTCCTTGCAAAAGCATACGAGACATCTTCTTACGCTTCTGATTGAACATCCTGCCTACAAGAGAATACCTCGCACACACCCGGCAAATCCCTTCGGATGAAAAGCACTGCAGATTCTGCAAAAACAACACCGCACCTGAAACACTATTCCACCTCTTCATGGAATGCGCCTCTCTTTCTGAGATGAGAAACATTTTTTCCCAGATGCTTCTGAGAGAACATGTCAACCTCGACCAATCTGAGAGATGGGAACAGATCAGAAGTGGTCATTCTTTTCCACTCATCTTCAGAACCATGCAAATCTGGGAGAAAATAACGAACATGGTTCCAACATCTCCTAAAAACAGAATCTAACAGTGCTCACACACCTGATTTGGCCACGTCTGCTTAGCAACCATTATCAGCTACTCCAACAACAGCTACTACCCCGAACATTGCTAAAGGTTTGTCGACAAAATACACAGCAATAAATAAAAAAACCTACCTCCTCATGTGATGAATCCTGCAGAGTCCTCACAAAACCCTACCTAAAATATCCTCCCAAGAGGCCAGGGAAAGGCAGCTGCTTCCTGACCCTGGGGGCGATATTAGCCCGGAGGATCACTAGGAGGAGAAGGGCCCTAGTGGAACAGGAGGATTTCACAGTATTAGTCTTCCTCAAGGAAGAGAATATCCCTGATGCCAAAACATGTAATGGCTTGCTGTCAGAGAGAGCTTTTAATTTCTCAAACTGACTTTCAGAATTGGGGTGAAGACAGTCCTAATCTGTCATGTATTAGGAGGAAGCAAAACCCTTTTAAAGTTACTGACATACATAGAAATGAAAAGCTGTATGAATGCCAGAGAAATAAGGAAGAGGAGTCTTTAAATGTTACCAATTTAAACTCTGAGAAACCCAATTTTTCTGTAAAGCCAAATACATAATGGGATCCTTATGGTACTTCTTTGGGGAGTATAGATATATAAGGAGAGTAATACTTAATGGGATCCTTATGGTACTTCTTTGGGGAGTATACATATATAAGGAGAGTAATGCTTAATGGAATCCTTATGGTACTTCTTTGGGGAGTATACATATATAAGAAGAGTAATGCTTAATGGAATCCTTATGGTACTTCTTTGGGGAGTATACATATATAAGGAGAGTAATGCTTAATGGAATCCTTATGGTACTTCTTTGGGGAGTATACATATATAAGAAGAGTAATACTTAATGGGATCCTTATGGTACTTCTTCGGGGCGTATACATAAATAAGGAGAGTAATACGGAATGGAATCCTTATGGTACTTCTTCGGGAGTATACATAAATAAGGAGAGTAATACGGAATGGAATCCTTATGGTACTTCTTTGGGGAGTATACATATATAAGAAGAGTAATGCTTAATGGAATCCTTATGGTACTTCTTCGGGAGTATACATAAATAAGGAGAGTAATACGGAATGGAATCCTTATGGTACTTCTTTGGGGAGTATACATATATAAAAAGAGTAATGCTTAATGGAATCCTTATGGTACTTCTTCAGGAGTATACATAAATAAGGAGAGTAATACGGAATGGGATCCTTATGGTATTTCTTTGGGGAGTACACATATATAAGGAGAGTAATGAACCTGGTGATAAATTCATTGGAAAAGCTGAATTTGACGTTGTGGGCTTTAAGCCTTATAACTCCCAAAATACTGGGATGAAGAAGAGGACTGCAGAGGCATAAGATTGCAAGTTGCAGTCAATTAGGAAAAGTTACCCAGACCTGATGGAGACTGGGAGGCATAAAAAGCCCCCTCAGGTGCAGGCCATAAGGAAGAAGGTTGAGAGGAGCAGTAGCAGAAGGTGAGGTAGTTTTCCCACCTCCATCTAGCAGCAGAAGTCGTATGTGAGTCGAGATGCCGGGACCACCGTGGTGTGTAATTTGAATGCTGGTCCTGAGAGGGTCTCCTATGCTCGAGTTTTCAACTGAAGAGATTGTGCAGCGGAAAGTGCTCCATTTAGCAGTTTTTCTTCTGTCAGATAAGCACCATTGGCAGACGAGGGGCGGTAAGCCGTGGGAGCCAGGAGAGCTCTGAGGTTGACAGACACGGGCTGCACAAAGCTGCAAAGGAGAGATTGCCTGGCCACCCAGGGAAACCAAAGCAGAAGACCTGGAGGCAGTGAGGGGAACAGATGTGGACGCCAGACCCGGTGAGTTCACTATTACATTGTGACCCCAGAGCGCTATGTAACTGCCCGCTGGCCAAGTCCACCGATTTGAACCACAGAAACGAGATAAACATATTAGCATTAAAGAGGAAGAATTATTTTGAATACTGAAATAAAGCAAACCATTCTTCTGTTGTGAACCAAGTTGATTTAAAAAGGCACAGACAGCAGAAAAATAACTTGATCATCATACGAGAAGAGTGTGATTATGACATTGTGAGGCATAATAAGAACCAGCAACAAGAAAGGGCAATATCCATAGAAGAAAATGCAAACCATCATTGCCAAAGCCAAAAGAGGAATATTCCTGGACAATTAAGAAAGAATCTGAAGTGCCCAAGCCAAAGGAAGGGCTTTGAGAATTACAATATCAGTAAAAACGATGAAAAGGAGGTCCTAAAACCCCACATTGCCAAAGCCACAGAAGTGTGAAAGTGAAACAGAATCATTATCAGCAATTGATTAGTGTGGAAGGGGAGAAACCAGAGTGGCAGGAAGGCGGCCCTTCTGGAAGAGCACATTCAGAGGGAGTGGATCATAACCTGCAGAGAGTGTGAAAATCACAAAGGTATAACATACAGCACCAGTGTGGTTCTTGTTTCCCTTGAAGAGTTTCTTATATTTGAATATGTATAGATTACATTGCTATCCTGGTTAAGCTTAACCTTTAACACAGAAGTAAGTAGTAGTTTATTCTGGCCTGGCAGGGGAATACACCAGGTTGGAAAACATTGTAGTATTTTGTTTATAAAAACCCTTGGCTTGGAAGGTTTGGTCTAAACTGGCGACATCTGATAGTGGTGAAAAAATGAAAATAGTTGATGCAAACAGTACACTAAGTCCTTAGAGTCGCGTCTCACCAGGTCGGGGGTTTAGCCAAGTACAAGACCCATTGCTAAATAGTGTAGGGTATAAGTGACCTGGAAAGAGACTGCGCCTGATTCTTGCAAAATATTTTTATTTCTCAGAAAAATTGCCCTTAAAGTTGATGACACGTGTTTCAGTCCTACCAAGGACCTTTTTCAAATCAGGGCTATTGATTAGTCTTGTAGTCATGTAAGATGCCCCTGTCATATAAGGGGCCCCCTCGAGACTTGTAGCAACTTTGCGATCGTACGCGCTCATTCTGAACAGCAGGGAGTTACCCCAATGACATATGGAAGCTCATTTTTCACATTATATGACAGGGGCATCTTACATGACTACAAGACTAATCAATAGCCCTGATTTGAAAAAGGTCCTTGGTAGGACCGAAACACGTGTCATCAACTTTAAGGGCAATTTTTCTGAGAAATAAAAATATTTTGCAAGAATCAGGCGCAGTCTCTTTCCAGGTCACTTATACCCTACACTATTGTAGTGTTTTGGATCTGTTCTGACAGGAGAGTACACCAGAGCAGAGCGTTTTACCCATTAGGATTATGGAAGGAACTCATGGTGAAAACAAGTAAGACAGATATAAATGATCACAGTTCAAGGGTGTTTATTGAACAAAGAAAATGGTGTGCAGGTTGAAAAAATGCCTAATCTAAAACTAAATCTAAAATGAGGACAGGTGTAGACCATCAAATGAAAAATAAGACAGACCTAGTGGTGTTGTCTCAAACAAGAGGGCCTATACTAAGAAAAACCTATTGCCAATTCCTTAAGCTAAATACAAAGGGTGTGGGACAAGTTTTAAGAAAGAAAGAAGTGTTCTCAAATGATAAGTCAGCAGGCGGTAGCCTTGGTCTTCCTTCCCCACATTTAGCACTGGGTAGGATGGGAGCTTGGAGCACAGTACAGTGTCGGACTTCTCTAGCAAGAGACGACAGTTCCAATGGCAGTTCTCAGGACCGTTGATGGCCAATTCTCATTTCCTTAGAAATTCTCTTGCCTTCGGGCCTGTGGTGTTCAAACAATAAAACAAAAGTTCCTTTAACCAAATGAAAATTCTGCAGGGTGATATTGATTCACCCTTTGGGTCGCCCTCCTTGGGGCTGACCCTTCTCAATTGTAATCCACAGTTCAGATAGGGTGACGACTTCACCCGTGGGTTCCCCCCTCCTGGGCTGACGCTTCAGGTATTGTTTTATTTGATTTTATTTTTTATATATTTCAGTTTCTTTCTCACTTGAAGTTTGGATGCTAGCTTCACCCCTCCTGGATCTCCCTTGTTCGGGCTCGGACCCCTCTTGGCTGTCCGTTCTCAGGTGATGGTTCCACCCCTGGATCTCCCTACGCTGGGCTCTTACCCCTTTCGATTTTTAGCCTCTCCTCACCAGATTTTCTGTGGCTCTTGAGCAGGGCGATAGTGGTTCACCCCTCTTTCCTTTTTACACATGTCAATATTTATGGGATTCACTTCCCTTGCATTCAACCAACTTGTAGATCAAAGTCTTTCGCTTGCACAGGGATTTTACTAGACCCTCACGTATGCCCACTTTGATTCTCTTGGTATCCTTCCGATGGCGTTCTGTTTTCTGTAGTCCTTTCATATGGGGATATCGACCAGAGTTTCCTGATTTAGCATCCACGCGGTGCAGGTTTCCCCTATGTAGCTGGTCTCCCCCTTTAATGCTTTACATTTCACTCAAAGTTTCTTGGAAAACAGTTCAAATTTGCCACTCCGGCGGTGCTCACTAAACACAGCCCGGTTCTTATCGGTTCCCTCTTTGACTCACCGGTTGTAATGAACCGTTTGGCTTTTCTCTCTGGAGTCAAGGCTGGTTCCACGGCCGAGGGCGCTTCCCTCACTCCTGCCCATCTGCATAGGCTTGCCCCTTGTACCGGTGACAGCTGGTGCAGGAAACTTGCGCTATTGTTTGCGGTCTTAGGCTCTCGTCTAAGAAGGTTCCGCGGGCCTGGGATGAAAAGGGCAAGGTCACTTCTCTCCTCGGCACCCTCTCGCTCCTTGCAGTCTTTCTCATTCTCTTGAACTGCTGCGTGTTAGCCGTCTCGTTGTGCATTCTGCTGTACTCGCCTTGCTCGTCCTGTGCTTTCTTATTCCACCTTTTATTCCTGTGGGGAAAAGGAAGGGCCATCAGGTGTGTGTGATTAAAAGTAATTGCCTGACTTTGCCTGACCTTCTTGTCGGGACATGTCAGGTAAACAGCTTTATTACCAGTCCGTAAAGCAGTGTACATCTCATAATGTCCTACGGGATAGGATTGGGAAACAGTGCTGTTGTAAAAAGGGGGTCGAATGGTAGACTGAGACAAACGGAATGGGTAGGGTTTGTGAAATGGACGAGAATGACCGGGATGGAGCATAGAGCATGGGGGATTGTGGGACTTGTAATTCATCTGAGCAAATTGGGTGTTAGGAAAATGACAATTAAAGGGATGGGATTGATAGGGTTCACAAAATAAACAAGGCGAGTTGTAGCAACAGTAGTGTTTCTCCTTCACAAATGGGAAGTGCATGGAATACTGACTAGAGGGACGTGGAAAAGAATGGCCGGGAGTATGCAGGTAGGAAACAGGAAAACTGAGGTTCTGGGAGATGTGGTTTTGAGATGCTACGGGGTATGGACTTCTAGTTAGTTTACCAGAGGTCTAGGGTTGATAGGATTTTACTAAGGGATCTTCGGTGGGTGGAAATGGAAAAACCAAAGAAAACCGCAGATGGTTCATCCCCCTCTTCTTCCTCCTTGGTAGAATACCGCGTTTCACCTTGGGTATTCCCCCTTCATAACCCTGGGTTCCCCTACCCAGGTGATACACCCCACTGGTCTACCTCAGGGAACTGGATCCGACAGCGATGACTGTGTCCTGGCCACCTGAATACAGGATTCTCGAGATCTTACTGGGAGAATACCCTCGGGTTTCTCACACCTGTCATGTGATTGGACCAGGTGGAAGCCACTGAAGTACTATTGTGTGGTTAGAAATCTTGAAGTAGAAGCTGAAAAAACCACAAAAATGTTGTTTTGTGGATTAATGCTGAAACATCATGACAAATTAATATCATTGAAACATGTGTTGTGTGAACTACTGCAGAAGTATTTAATATTGTCAAACAAGGGGTAGAACTGGTAAAGAAATATCCTGAGTAAGACATTTTTGTTGAACGTTTGTGAATACAAGTTGGAACTTTGTTATCAAGTTGGAACCAAAAGGAGAACAAGTGGAACTTTGTTACGAGACAGGATTTTCTTAACCTTTTTTGGAACTGTTTGCTAAAATCCATGCTGCTTGAATCTGGGGAAGGGGAATTCACCCAGATTAGAAGGAGAAACATGTGTTATGATGTGAATTTAACTGTTATATTTGTTGCTGTTGAACCGCCATATATTGCCTTGTTAAGTTACGCATGTTCAAGTGTGAGGGATAGAATCCTTTTGTTAGAGGGTTTCCTTTAGTTTATTTTAGGCAGGGAAATCCTCATCAGGTTAGGGTTAGTGAGGCGTTTATCAAACCATTTGAGTTAATGAAATGGCATCTTTTGCAAAACCTTCACAAAGCTGTCT
Source organism: Ambystoma mexicanum (assembly GCF_040938575.1). Taxonomy (NCBI): domain Eukaryota; kingdom Metazoa; phylum Chordata; class Amphibia; order Caudata; family Ambystomatidae; genus Ambystoma; species Ambystoma mexicanum. The sequence goes on from NW_027182453.1 coordinate 1,891,371, forward strand.
GCCTCACATTTATGACCCCTCACACTCGCCTCCAAGTTATCCTCTTAACCTACCTCTCATCTGCTTCAAGCTAACATTTTTCCCTCACCTATGTACCTCACTTCCTCTTCCTGCACTCTAGCACTTCACCCATCATGGTCACGTCCCGAGCTCAGCTGGCCATACTGCCTATCTGCCCTTGAGTGTCTGGAGACTGGGCCTTGGGTGGTAGTGGTATGTGGTATTGATCAACATAACCTAAACATGTCCAATGTTGGTTGACCTTAATCTATGTAAGTATACACATGCATTGGCCCCGGTGACTGCTCCATTTTCTCCCCTCCACAACCTGGTCGGAATGCCCCTAAAACTCACCCCATTGTAAGAAGCTCACTGTTTCTAGAAAAATCTGATTTGGGATCTATTGTGCGTTCGTTTGTGATCAAAAGTGCATTGTTCCTCCTGTATATAAATAAGATGAATTAAAACAAATAAAATCTGACCTCGACCCCCCACCCCTCAACCCACAGAAGTGTCCATAATATCCCCACAGCATTACTGCAGACATCCACACCCATGAAATGTGGGTTTTAGCTCTTTCTTTTTGATTTTTTTTAAAACAACAAACAATGGCTACTGGATCCTTGTATCCCATGATTGGGGGCTGTAATTGGCCTGAAACCAGTTCTCGTTGGCATAAGCATATGTCTGCCTGGGAAAGTGTGGATTCACCTTTTTGTGCAAGTGTTCATTTGCATGGGTGTGCTTGGAAAAATGGCTAAAACATCCCACTTTTTGAATGTATACTTGGTGTGTGACGGGGTGCTGTGCTTTCTCATTGCCTCCCGAGGGAGGATAAAAGCTGTCCTCATTACCTATCACCTTGTCAATAGCAGGAGCTATACCTGCACTCTGGAAGGCCTGTTGCTCGAAGAAGGACCAAAGCTCTGCACCTGTATTGTTTTGCAGGTCTACTTCAGAAGACCAGAAGAAACCCACAGCAGAGCTCCTTTCCTTAAGATCCAGTGGTGACATCCTGCTCAAAGACATTGGGCCTCATTACACTTGTGGCGCTAAGGGATTACCGGCACCGGTAAGGGCACCGATGCTGGTAATCCCTTAGCGCCATACTACGAGGTCCCTCAGCGGGTCCCGTCCTTAACGTGTGGTCAGACCACACGTTAAGGAAGGGACCCGCTGAGGGACTTCAGGGCAAATAACGGTACCGCTATGGGGCTCAAATAGGAATGGGGAAGGGCCTTGGTGAATGGGGAATTACCGCCCCACCAACCTTGAAATGGGGCGGTAATTCCCCCATTCAACAAGGCGGAATCGATAAAATACCGGCAGCAACCATGGCGCTACTAGCGCCATGGTTACCGCCGTCCATGTAATGAGGCCCATTGTCTCCCTGAATTACCTGACCATGCCTGCATTTATTGCATTTTTATTTTATTGTTCACTTGTTAGGCGCTTATACAGGAATCAAATACTGTTTCAAAGTGCCCACAGGGTAACAGAGAGGGGACGAAAGACTATGTAATTACACAATGTTAAATAATTAAATACAGAGATATAAGAAGAGACAATGGGGAGGGGAAGACAAACCTACTATGCCTTGTGAGTGTTCAGAACGTGCAAGTGCAGAGGGGAGAGGGGAATGGGAGAGGTGCTGTGGTGCTCACAGAGAGCAGCACGTGAAGTGCTATGAAGAAAGGCAAGTGCAACCTCCAGTGGAGGAGAGTTAGCCAAGGCAAGTGCAGATGATAGACAGCAGCTGGGATGATAAGATGTGGGAGGTCAGGGCTCAGAGGATGCGTAAGGGCCCTGTACATCAATCGAACTACTGTGCGATTAGCAGGGGAGAGAGGGAGGGAGGGAAGAAGGGGTAAAGAGGAAGGTCTTGAGGCTTTTCCGGAACTTAAGGGGGGCCTGCTCGAGAGGAAGAGGGATGGAGAGGGGGAGAAGAACGTGGAGGCTGTTCCAAAGAAGGGAGCCCACAGAGGAAAGTGACCGACTTCCCGACCTCTGTTAACCAAACTGCTTTACAGACAAGGAGTTGGTGCCAGAGGAACGCAGGTGTCTGGAGGGGGAATATTTAGTCAGAAAGAGTTGCAGGTAGAGTGTTCCCCCGGCCCCAGACAGCTTTGTGGATGATGCAGAGGGATTTGAATTTAATCTGTGCTGCGATCGGGAGCCAGTGAAGACTTTGAAGGGCAGGAGAGATGTGGTCCCTTGGCTTGAGGCCAAGGATACGTCTCACTGCCCTATTCTGGATTAGTTGGAGGGGTTGCAGAGTGGACGAAGGTAGATTAAGGTGGTGGCTATTGCAATAGTTAAGCTTAGAGAGAATCGGAGCCCAGGTAACGTTGAGTCTCTGGTGGAAGGTGAGGAAAGGTAGAATTCCTTTCAGAAGGAAAAGCTGAAAGCGTGACTTCTTGGCAATGTCCTGAGTATGAGGGAGGAAGGAGAGAGAGGAGTCGAAGATTACTCCAAGGTTTCTGGCTTCCAAAGAGAGAGCTGAAAGAGAGCCCAAGGAAAAAGGCCAGAGTGAAGGGAAGAAGTTTGGTTCCATGATCCCAATATGGAGGATCTATGTTTTGCTGGCATTGAGACAGAGATTATTTGAGGTACACCAGGCCTAGATGGCTGACAGGCAAATCAGGGATGATGGAGTGTGCATGGGCGTCTGCAGGAAGTTTGAAGAAGAGTTGTGTGTCATCGGCATAGCACTGGAAGTTGGGGGAGAACAAGGAAATGAGGTGTGCTAACAGAGTAAGATATATGTTATAGAGCCATGGCGACAGAACAGAGCCATTGGGGATGCCACAGGTGGAGATGGATGTATGGGAGGAGGTGCCCAGTATGACTTTGGAAGAGCGGTCAGTAGGAAGGAAGTCAGCCAGTCCCGTGCCAACAACGAGATACCAAGGGTGTCATGGAGCCTTTTATGGGTGGTTCACTGTGTCAAATGCAGAAGAGAGATCAAGGAGGATGAGGACAGCAGGGGAGTTGGAATCGAGGGATGCAAAGAGTTCTTCACAGGTGTCCTGAAGAGCAGTTTTCATGCCTCTGGCTGCTCGGTACCCAGATTGATGTTCATGGAGACTGCCAACAAGTTCAGTGTGGAGATTAGGTTGGGGCAGGCCCAACTTCTCAAGCAGTTTCCCAGGAAAATGGTGATGGAGATGGGGCAATAGTTGTCTGGGCATGAAGGGTCTGTTGATGTTCTTTTAAGGAGGGGCACACAAGGAAGTGCTTAGGGAAGATGAAAGGAGTGGATGACAAAGATCAGCGAGAGAGGAAATGTTGTCCTTGATGGTTCTGGATGAGCAAGGGGAAATCTGTTTGGAAGAGACCTTCGTGGAATTGACAACTATGGTGACTTCTTCCGGAGAGATAGAGAAAAAGGAGGAGGGTGAGTGGTTGGGGAGGCAGGGGGGAGGGATGGGTTGGAAGAGTCTTTGACACGCTGTTCAGTATGTCATGGGTTTTGGTGGTTGTGGGGTACATTTACCCACCAAGCAGAATTCCCCTCCATCACCAATCTGCACTTCAGCAGTAACCAGAAAAATGGCTGTGCTGCCTCTACACAGCACCACTCCCTTGCATCAAAACTGCATTTCTCAGCTACAAAATGATGAGTGCACTGTCTTGCCAAGCACCTATTGGGCAAGATGGAACAGGGAACACACAGAGAAAGGCTGCCCGTGTGTTTTATTATGTGCACCAAAGAAGACAATTGAAAAGCAGCGCTGCTTTGCTGCTAGCTCAAAATTTCCCATTGAAAAAGGAAATATTTGGCATTTAAAATGATGGCGCCCTGATGCTCTTTCATCTGTTCAACATTACACAGTTCTGATCCAGTGAGACCCAGCTATGCCCATCCATATTCAGGTTGTTCTCCAGCAAAAGAAAGCATTTCTCACTGAAGGACTGGCTGTGTCGGGCAAGATCTGGGAAATCACCAGAAACTTCACTTCAAGCCACACGCAAAACGCTTACTTGGCTACAAAATATCACAGATAAACTCTTCAACTAGAAGCCCTATTTCTCTGTGCTTATGTTAGTGTCAGTGGACCTTTGCCTTGAACAGATTGCTGTGTTTGAGAAATTGACTAGGGCTGCAAATAATGTTTAGAATCTAGGTGTAAGAGAAGACCGCATTTGAAAGTAACATCCCAGAAGACCTAACCCACGTGTAAAATGTGCTTTGACAAACAGAGGAAATGCTGCTTAAAATTGAAATGTGGAGTTAAGGCCTTCTGCTTGCATAGAAATGTGATAGGGGCTTGTTTAAAACATATATATGATGTCTCTTTCTCAAAGATTTGCTTTTTGGTTCAGGAAAGAAAAATAAATAAAAAAATGACTGTGAAGCCACCAGAAACAGGTTTGACAGGTCCCTGCTGCCGATGACCCTGCATGTCCTGGCAAAAGGATCTCACTTCCCTACCCCCAAAGGGGCCAGCCCCTTTAAAACTATGAAGGGACCAAGAGGAAGCATCTCACACACTCGTCAGACTTTGTGGCTGGGCTCCTGACTGATACAATATAGTTCTGGGACACCTACATGTTACTTTTTGAATAGCACTTCCCATACACTCAAACTGAGGAGTTTCAAAGACACCTCCATGTCAACACAGGACTAGAGATGACAGTTGGTTGTGGGTTGAAAGGAAAATGCCCTTATATGGAAAACAAAGCATCTCCCTCTGGGGCAAAAGTCTGTTCTTATTTAATAACTTTAAGACTTTTATTTTTGCAACCAGACAATGCAGGAAAGTGACATTTTAACAGTTTTAGGGTGATTCTTGTGGCATTAAATTAAGACGTGGTAGATTTCACTAGCATGTTGGGGACGGAAACGGCAGAAAAATGTAAATCATGGGTAAAGAAGACATGGGGCCTTATTACAACCTATGCGGAATGGGTTAACGGGCTCTGCTAATGGAGGCGGACTCATTAAACCCTTTCCGCAAAAGATTACGAGGTCCCCAGGCGTCCTTACCGGGTCCCGCGAGGGGACCAGGGAGATAACAACGGGCCGGTCGTAATCGGGCCATTGTTAGCTCCCGCTCCCATTCCCATTGAGCCCTATGAGGGCTCAAATGGGAATGGGGAAGGTCCGGGCCCGGGTTCCCTGAGGGAGGAATTACCGAGCCCGCCGAACTCGGATTGGCCTGGTTATTCTCCATTCAGGGAACCCGGACCCGGTTTTGGAGGCAGCCAAGCCCTTATTAAGGGCATGGCTGCCGCCAAACCCGTAATGAGGCCCAAGGTGCCACTTGGAGATTGATTGATAACATGTACACATATCTATAATTGTGGAATTTTAGGTGACGCGGTTCCCACTAAAAATCGCAAAAAATTAATAGAAGGGCGAAACAATGTCGTACAGACCTCGGAATTGGAATACCATGCTCTGTATGAAATATGTAATTTGCCTGTGTCCTTTGCAATAGTGCCACAACTGTATAAATGTGTGATTTATGTCATAATTGATTTTTGGCAAAGATGACTGGGGGATGTCTTTGTACCTCATAAAACACAACCCCATAAACTGAGTCCCCTCCTTCAGCCCAATCTGTTTCTAGGGAGGAGGCAAACTATATATGCTGACCTATCCGGTTTTATGGGGTAGGTCTAGCTTAGTTCTGCCCAACAATAGATCCTGTGATGTCACCCACCTGATAGAAGGGGGAAGCTCACAGAGACAAGGGACACACTCTTCTGAATTTGCCGGCTCCTGTGTATCCTGATATTCCACATTCACTCAGCAAGATTCCAGATTCTACTACCAGGCCAGAGCATAGCTCCCCATATCCAGGCAGGGTCATTGATCCAGGAACCCCACTAAAAATCCCAATACTCAGGGAGAAAGGGGGAAAATCTGTAGTACCTTTTTTTTTTCTTTTATTTGATATGGATAATAAAATCATCGTTTCAAATATACAGGTAAAAAATACAAAACATTTAACAATTTTTCAATACAATTTAGCGACATTACATTTAAAAAAAAAAGCAATATGAGGTTAAATACAGAAATACAGAAATCAGAAATAAGAGACTAACGTACATATTCTCCCAAATGGAAATCATTCGATCTCGGGAAAAATCGAATCGAGAAAACGAATGATTGCCACACGCATGTCCAGGTTCGGGAAATTATTTATATTTGATCAAATGTCGCTTGTAGACATAAACATAAACTTGGTCAAGTTGCATTTTTTAAAGTATTTCGATCTTTGGGATACCAGCATTGGACAGAATAGAATACAATGTTCCAAGGATTCGATTTGAGATTTGTCTAAACAAAAACGACAGAAAGCTGCACATTTTGGAATAAGCTTACGTCTGGCTAGAATTTGTGTTGTGGGCCAGAGGTTAAAACGAAACCTTAGGAATTGTTGGCGTATGTATGGGCTCGGGCACTTTAATAAATAGGGTTCTGTTATGTTTAAGGCTTTTATGCCAAAGACGCGTGTATCAAAATCTTTATACTGGAGGCACAAGTTGCGATTCTGAATCCATTCATATTCAAACAGCTTTTGTTTTGCTCAAATTGGATTTGTTAACAATAGATCAAGTGTGATGCTTGCGTCTGCAAGTGCGTTGAAAACAATATTGCACCACGTTTTAGAAAAGACATGATCTTGTGCTAACAGATGTTGAGCTAAAATGGTTAGCAGGCCGCCAGAGGTCAGGCCCAAGGTAGCTTTCCTTAATAAAGCGCACATCTTCCATTTAGTTTGAGATTCTAGCGATGTAATACCTAGTTCATGTCTAATTATTGGAAGTGGAGTGCTTTTTGATAGTATCCTGTGACCAGATCGGCTTTTTGCCCCACTACACTATCCCAAACTCAAGCGCTGATTGTGAATATTTCCCCATCCCACAGCAACACATAGCAGACCCCATCTTGATACCTTGTCTTGGTTCCACTCTCTAAGTAATCCCATCAATACCCTGATAACTTGTTCAAACCGTCAAGAATTCTCTGTGCATCCTGTCCTTGACCAAATTGACAAGGGGGGTCCTGGGAGTCCCTCTGCCAGAAATTAGTCCTGGTTATGAGGGACTTACCCAGAGTCTTTAGCTCACTATCTTTCACAGAGAAGAAATATCCTAAACATATCAGTCTTTGTCCTGCCCTGGGGCAGTCCAGCACCGAAATGCTAGGCAATTCTTCTCTGAACAAGAGTACCAACAGCATCCCCAGACACGTGTTTCAGTCTGGTTGGACCTCATCAGTAGGGAGGAGCTGTGCCTCTCTAAGAATAGTGAGCAAGGGGTCCACGTCTGGATTCCCCTAGTAACTTAGGGTGAGACCCAAAGTTACTTAAATATGCAAATTGACAAGGGGGGTCCTGGGAGTCCCTCTGCCAGACATTAGTCCTGGTTATGAGGGACTTACCCAGAGTCTTTAGCTCACTATCTTTCACAGAGAAGAAATATCCTAAACATATCAGTCACACTCAGGACCCCCCCTTGTTAATTTGCATGTTTAAGTGACTTTGGGTCTCACCCTAAATTACTAGGGGAATCCAGACGTGGACCCCTTGCTCACTATTCTTAGAGAGGCACAGATCCACCCTACTGATGAGGTCCAACCAGACCGAAACACGTGTCTGGGGTTTCTGTTGGTACTCTTGTTCAAAGGAGAATTGCCTAGCATTTCGGTGCTGGACTGCCCCAGAGCAGGACAAAGACTGATATGTTTAGGATATTTCTTCTCTGTGAAAGATAGTGAGCTAAAGACTCTGGGTAAGTCTCTCGTAACCAGGACTAAAGTCTGGCAGAGGGACTCCCAGGACCCCCCCTTGTTAATTTGCATGTTTAAGTGACTTTGGGTCTCACCCTAAGTTACTAGGGGAATCCAGACGTGGACCCCTTGCTCACTATTCTTAGAGAGGCACAGATCCACCCTACTGATGAGGTCCAACCAGACCGAAACACGTGTCTGGGGTTTCTGTTGGTACTCTTGTTCAAAGGAGAATTGCCTAGCATTTCGGTGCTGGACTGCCCCAGAGCAGGACAAAGACTGATATGTTTAGGATATTTCTTCTCTGTGAAAGATAGTGAGCTAAAGACTCTGGGTAAGTCTCTCGTAACCAGGACTAAAGTCTGGCAGAGGGACTCCCAGGACCCCCCCTTGTTAATTTGCATGTTTAAGTGACTTTGGGTCTCACCCTAAGTTACTAGGGGAATCCAGACGTGGACCCCTTGCTCACTATTCTTAGAGAGGCACAGATCCACCCTACTGATGAGGTCCAACCAGACCGAAACACGTGTCTGGGGTTTCTGTTGGTACTCTTGTTCAAAGGAGAATTGCCTAGCATTTCGGTGCTGGACTGCCCCAGGGCAGGACAAAGACTGATATGTTTAGGATATTTCTTCTCTGTGAAAGATAGTGAGCTAAAGACTCTGGGTAAGTCTCTCGTAACCAGGACTAATGTCTAGCAGAGGGACTCCCACGACCCCCCCTTGTTAATTTGCATGTTTAAGTGACTTTGGGTCTCACCCTAAGTTACTAGGGGAATCCAGACGTGGACCCCTTGCTCACTATTCTTAGAGAGGCACAGATCCACCCTACTGATGAGGTCCAACCAGACCGAAACACGTGTCTGGGGTTTCTGTTGGTACTCTTGTTCAAAGGAGAATTGCCTAGCATTTCGGTGCTGGACTGCCCCAAGGCAGGACAAAGACTGATATGTTTAGGATATTTCTTCTCTGTGAAAGATAGTGAGCTAAAGACTCTGGGTAAGTCTCTCGTAACCAGGACTAATGTCTGGCAGAGGGACTCCCAGGACCCCCCCTTGTTAATTTGCATGTTTAAGTGACTTTGGGTCTCACCCTAAGTTACTAGGGGAATCCAGACTTGGACCCCTTGCTCACTATTCTTAGAGAGGCACAGATCCACCCTACTGATGAGGTCCAACCAGACCGAAACACGTGTCTGGGGTTTCTGTTGGTACTCTTGTTCAAAGGAGAATTGCCTAGCATTTCGGTGCTGGACTGCCCCAGGGCAGGACAAAGACTGATATGTTTAGGATATTTCTTCTCTGTGAAAGATAGTGAGCTAAAGACTCTGGGTAAGTCTCTCGTAACCAGGACTAATGTCTGGCAGAGGGACTCCCAGGACCCCCCTTGTTAATTTCCTGTCCTTGACCTCCAAGCGTTAGCGCTATTCTTCCACTCATTTCTGTCTTGCATAAATCCTTAGTCATTTTGAATAATTTAATTAATTCCCACATAGAGCTGAACGCGATTCTGAAAAGGTTAACCTTGCAAATGAAACTTGGAGCGTACCATGTCTTTCTTTAACGATCTAGTCATTAAAATCTAATTTAAGTGAATTTGTCATTTTTTCCAAACCGATATTCTCTGATTACTGCTGTTATTTTTAAATCTGAATTTTCTTTCACATTGAAAATCTCATCCAGTTCTTCAGCTAGAGTCACTCTTTCACATTCATAGTGTCCCTATGATGTGCATCTATCATCCAGCATAAAAACTGCATTCTGATTCTCTCTATTTCACCAGTTTTTCAAACCTTTTTGACATTTTAACCTGTGTAATTTAGCAAATGCAAATTCTGTGTGTTTGATTTTGGCTACACTGTGGTTTCATTGCAAAGTTGCTTTTTGAACTGTATGCCCTTTGTGGGTACATTGCCATCTACCCGAACAGTAAAATTGCTCCTATTCATTTGTGCTTTGAATATGTTATAGTAGAAGGTCAAACGAAGAGTATTTCATCATTTATTCTGTAATTATCTCCCCATTCGTGATTGCTGCCCAATATAAAATGTGTGAGATTTTCTTTGAGTTTGAGGGTATTTGTAAAAAGGGGGTGTGAGACGAGTTGGGTGCCAGCTCAATCCAAATTCGTAGGAAATAAAGAAAAAGTATTTTAATTGTGCGCTACATCCTAGGCTAAGTGCAAGAGTCCTGGCCTGATGTGTGACGACCGATTGGAATCCTTTACAAGGTGAAGTGAGTGGCGAGTGTATTGCAGAGAGCCTGGGAAGGAGTAGGGGCAGGGGTTACTGTGGACTAGTTGGCAAGTTCCCTGCATATTTTCATTTATAGTTCAGCCGTGTTGTTGGACGGTCCATATACTCTTGCCTGAATGTGGGCCCTTTTCTTGGCACGGATAGAGAATCTGTTATGCCTTTGGAGCAGGCGTCAGGCCAGTTTGTCAGAGAGTGAACCCGAAGTTTGCCACTTCCGTTCTGCAGCCTTGCACTTAAGATTCATGTCTGCAAATTATGAGTTGTACTAGGTGTTACGCTTGGAGGCAGGTTTCAGGCGGATCCTCATGACTGGGGCAAGGAGGTCAAGAGTGCTGGTGATTGAAAGATAGAGGTTTCTGAGAGAAGAGGTAGAGTCTGAGTTGGGGGGCAAAGGGGGAATGAAAGTGGAAGTGGAGGCAGCAGCTGACACTCGTTTCATTAGACGGATTTCTGTGAACGAGGTTGCCAGGGCTTTTGGAGGAGTTGTCACAAGGCCATAGGAACCCAGGACGGGAGGAGAGAAGAGCGTGATCAGAGCATGATAGAGGGAGGTTGAAATGGATGATGGCGTCCAATTTGTGTCCGGCAGAGTGGGTTGGCCCATAAGGAAGAATGGAGAGAGATAGGGGCGTGCAGAGGTCAATGAAGAGGGTGGATGCTGTGCAAGGGGAGTCTAGGAGTAGAGGGTTGAAGATAATTGAGAGTAAGGAGGAACAGAAATCAGCCCACTCTGAGAGAAACAGAGAGGAAGGGCCTGGAGGTGGGTAAATTGTGGCAATGGTCAGGGTGGAGGAGGGAAAGATGACCAATTTGCATACTAGGCTCTCGAAGGATGAATAGGGCTGAGTGGGAAGGATAGAAGAATGAATCCACTCAGGGAAGATTAAGGCTACCCCACTGCCAGCCCGGTGAGGTCAAGGCTTGGAGATGATCTTAAAGCCGTTGGGTAAGAGAGAGTCAAAGAAAGTGACAGAGCTGGCATTGAACCAATTCTCTGTGAGTGCGAGTATGTCAAGGTCAGTGTCCTCAAGGAGAAGGCAGATGTCAGCAGAGTGTTTGTTGGCTGAGCCTGTGTTGAGGGTCGCCAGCTGGAGACCATCGCTGCCTTTGAACATGTTTTGAGGTGGGGTAGAGGGGCGTGGTTCTAAAGTAAGAGGTGGCAGAGCTGGGGGGAGAAGCAGTAGAAGGAAGGAAGTTGATGAGAGATGGCAGGATCCGGTCAAAGAGAAGGTGGTTGTCCTGGTGCCCTTGAACTAGGATGGTGCCCATGAAGTAGACATTAATGCAGTAGATAGAAGAGAAGAAGCCCGCCAAGAGGACTTCCCACTTGGTTCCGCTATTAATGCAAGTGGAAGAGTAAGGAGAGAGAGTAGAGATGAGATTGGAAGTCCATAGGTCTGGGGATTGGACAGAGGAAAGGATGTCAGTTAAGATTTCCCTGGAGGATGCACTGACATAGGTGTCTGCAATTGTGAGACCAGGATTTGTTGCAAGGATGTCTTTATTTTTTTTTCTGTCCAGATTTTGTGAGAGAGGGAGTATAGGTGAAAGTGTAGCAGTTTGAGTAGATTGGAGAGATGGAGAATGCCTTCTCGGAGCAAGAGGAAGGAAGCGAGAGGCAAAGAAGGGGGTGTGCCGCAGTGCACAGTTCTGACCTTAACACACAGGCAGCAACTGGATGGTAAGAGTAACCGCCGCAGAACAGTGCAGGGCGTGAGCACCTTAAATTCTATTTTTAACTAACGGACAAAAGACAATGCAGGATGTGAGCACACCTAAATTTGAGTTTTAGACTAATAGACACAAACAATGCATGATGTGAAATTAGATTTTAAGACACATGAATTTCAGCACAGCAGTACAGGAGTGTAAGCAGTGGGAGTGAGAGATCAGGAAGGGAAGACCATGTAGGAGTTTTTGACCATCAAGTAAAAAGAAGTGCCAGCTGAGATACACCCTGGTTCATTCTCACCTGTGTGGGATTCTGTAATGTCCTGTGCTGCCTTTGAGCCTGCACGACACCAGTGAGCACTCCACCTGGTCTTTGCTCTGTTTCTGCTACATCTCTCCTGTGACTCTACAAGCATGTTTTCAATAATCTTTCTTCCCGTGGTCTCCTCTCCACAACCCCAGCATTAGAAGCCCCCGTCTTTGCTAGAGGATGACCGCAGATGTTCTGGATTTCCACTCCTGTGGCTGGGACCCTGGACCTGGGTATCTCAGTATTCAATAATCCCACTTCTAAGTGCCTGGGATCCGCCCTGCACCAGAGTTTCTTCTTCGCTTTCTTACTAAGGAAGTCCCAGAACAACGTGCACAGCAACAGCCTCTGGGAAACACCATCCGCAGAACTGCTTTCTCAGTCGCAGGGGATTGCTCTACTGACTCTCTGGCTTTACTGGCAAGCATTTACTTTTCTTTTCTCTTACCTCTTGGACTCTTATTTCTCATCAATGGGTTCCTATGATTTGACTGGTCAAAACACCTCTCGCCCCTGCTCACTGGCACTCCAGAAATGCTCTTTTGAAACTATTTTGCTAAAGGTTGCCCTGTCTTGTCAAAGACTGTCTCTATTCGCACACGTGACCTCCCTTGTCCTCCCTTAGAAATGCTGACCTAGGTAGGCCCTTTGTTTTACAAATTACCACATTTTTCCTTCCAGGAAAGAGACTTTTCTCAAACTGAATCGCTCTTCTTGAATTTATTCATGTGCACTTTTTTTTCGAAATTTAGTTACCTGTAAATGTGGTGTTTTTAGATAAAGATTATATTTTTATAATTTTGTGTGAACGCTCTCTCTCATGCTGGTAATTTGTACCTGTGAACCACTCACTCACCTCCTGAGACCAATCCTGGGCTTCTCTGTCGCCACTCCCACTTAGAGAGCTTGGTGAGATTGAGGGAGTCGCCAGTAGTACCCAATCCAAAAAGATGCCTCTAAACACCCTGCCCCCATGGGCTGCAAGGGAAATCTCTCACACACAAGTTCTTATGGATGGTTTTGATTGTGTCGATATCTTATAAGGAAAGTTATGTTTTTGATCATAACCTCCAGAAAAGACTGAGGAAGGCTTTTTCAGCATTAAGGATTATGGAGCAGCGTTTTTTCCTAGCATATTGGACCTATGTGCAAAATGTCAAGTTGCTGGTGGTGTGCACCTGATGAATGCTATTAGATGTTTAGGCATCTCTCAACCATGATAAAGCAGTAGGCTGCCAATTTGTTTTCATTTTATTTTGAGAAAACCACCATCTTCCCTGAAGATTAAGGAAGATCTGCCTTACCTGAGGATCTCACTTTGAGTGCTATTGGTGCCATTTCATTAGGACACATTTTATATAACTGAAGACAGCAGCATCTCTTGAGAAGTGTCCAGGTGTGTGCCCCAAGAGGCCTTTAGAAATTGGTTTACATTTCCAAGCAATGCTGCAATTATTACAAAACACATGAGCACATGTGACACACCTGTTGGACGCTCCATATCCCATTTATTTCACTGCTGAGCCTAGAATGGTTGAGGGTTTCAGCAATTGGCATACTCGTGCCTCCTCTATTACTAGACCAGTAGAGTGGAACACCAGTGATGCTGACGGGAGAACTCTGGATCAATCGGTCGGTACCAGGCCTTGCTGAGTCCTCCCACCAACCAGTTGCTCAGGCTCCCTGCCAGGTCAGGCCTACCATGGTGGAATGGTCTGGCGCTGGGGACTGAAGCATTGAAGGTGACAGGCTGCTATTCGTGTGTGGAGAGATGGACAGTGGGGGGAGGTGGAGGGTTTGTGGGAAGGGTGTGTTCTGGTGAAACACAACCTAAAATATGTGCCCTAGAATGTCTTCATAGTTTATCAAATTAACCATCACATCTAAAGAGCAACTGTTTAGATCAAGTGCTCTTTAGAGATCTTACTGTTCTTACTGTTCATTTGGAAAGTAGGGCCCTCATTTCAACTTTCCTGCAAATATGCTGCCAATTCCGGCGTACTGGCATTACTGTTTCCGGATGGCCGACCTCTGGAATTACCCGTACATTACAAGCCTTCAGGCATGTGGACCCACTTGCTGGAAACTGTTATACCGGCACGCCAGAATTACTGGCGATGACAGGAACACGCTGGTGTTTACAGCAGAAATGTGCCAGAAATGGCAATACTGGCACCCAAACTGCTGGAATCACTGGCGCTGGTATTTCCAACACTGGAAATGGCATCACTGCAGGAACAGGATGCTCGATGGTGGCCATTTTGAGAACACAATCCACTTTTAATACCCCACTTCCTGCTGCCATCCACCAGAACTGGAAGTGCAGACATGCCTGCGAGTGGCAAATCGTGGGCCCCTGAGGTCTGGCTAACATAGCTCCCAACCTTTTATGTCCCCAAGGTGGGTGAAAACACCCAATTTTCTTTTTGGTGGGTGAGAGCCTATAGAAGAGAATGGGTGTATGAAAGACTTGGCAGGTGATTCAGCTGCTTGCAAGGCGGGTGACACCCACTAAAAGCAGGTGAGTTGAGAGCTATGGGCTAAGGAAGCTGAAGTTCGCTGAGCGAGAGCTGGCTGAACTCAAAGACACATCCGTGATGCATGCCGACGCCTTCTATGGAGCTTGCAACTCAAGGATCAGCCACATGAGGAAGACTGACATCTGGCAGGCGCTGGCAGACAAGGTCACAGCTGTGGGGACTGTCTCACGCACACCACAGGACTGTCATTAACACCATGTAAATTGAATCCATCCGCAGGCAGAGAAACACCAAATGGGCAAGGGAACAGGTCCAACACGTGTGAGTTACAGCAAATGGCCCATTATCACACATACAGATATAGCCATGCACAAGCAGCATAGCCAAAATGTACAGCTTCACACATGGACACATGACAAGCGTCCATGTGTGCCAAGGGAGAACAGGACGGGAATCATAGGCCCACCGCATACGTAACAACAAGCTATCTTGGCAGATCGTCAATGTGCACTCCCACCACACACATGTAGAAGCACACATTGGAGCAAACAGACCAAAGAAACAGCATGACAATAGAGGGACACACTCAATGTAGTGCAAGGGTAATGCAAGGCCACAGATGTGACTCCCAGAAGACTAACAGCATACTCCTCTCACCCCAACAGGCACATCCTCTGACAGCGGTGCACCTGGCGGTTAATGTTAGGCTCAGCATGTGCAGGCAGGCCTGGGAAGGCCCCACTGTCAGCTGTGCCAGCACCACTGCCAGCTGTCACCAGCATACCGCCTGTGGTCAGTGATTCCACCGTACCTCCTGTGCCCTCAAACCACCATGGGCACACCAGCCACCAGGCCGTTGTGGCAGGTACGGCATGGAGGATGACCATGCCACCCCATACCCGATCCTGTCTTTCAGCCCGGGAACACTGCACAGCCCCCTCCTCTACCCATGGCCAGCATCCAGGAAATGGTTGCGTGACTACGTGCAATGGAGGACAGGCATGTGGCAATGACCACTCTCGCCCAGCAGCAGCTCGCTGAGTTGAGGTTGCTGCGTGAGTGCATCCAGGACAGCAAACGTAGGAGTGCACAGGGAAATGAAGGGATTTCAGCTATGTCTGAGTCCCTCATGAATTCCCTGCAAGTTACTCTTGCGCACTTATAAGCCCAGGGGTTTGACCCGCCATTGACCACCACTCCCCCGCAAGCTCGTAGCAGGTAAGCCCAGGGAACCACTCCCATCTGTTTTCATCGACAACTGGGCTAGCCAAGAGCCACGTGCCGAAAAGGCAGCGCAAATTAAACTTTCTTATGGGGTGTTTGGGGAGGTTGTGTGGGTGGACCTCCAATCTCCTTGCTCAAAATAGACCCACCTCATAAGAAGCAAGTGCATGTTTGTACATAAGGAAAGGCTACCAGATGTATGCCTGAAGAGATGACAATCTAAGAGAGGAACTCCGTGAAGGAATATGAGAAGGAGCGAAAGAGGAGTTAGTGACGTCATGAGGGACGACCAGTGATGCCCTAAGAAGGTCAGCTGAAGAGAATGTATGGAACATATCCAAACTGATGACAAAGTCAAGAATCGAGGAAACTTCCATATGGAGAAAGAAGATTGTGTACATGTGTGTGACACACTGAATAAAATGCAAGCTGTTAGACAATTGTAAAGATGTAGTAATGCGAGTAGACTAAGTGATCATAGAAGCTGGCTATACATAGTAAATAGGCTGCAGGCAAAGCCGCCATTGTATAGAAACTGGACATCAGTGTCATACATTCGTAAACTCAAACCCATAGAGAAAGGAGGATCGAGAGTTGTGGATGATGAAGCTGCCTGGCCTGGTGTCAAAGTTGGAGCAAGCCAAGGCCGGTTATCTGTTCTCAAGGCAGTGAAACGTGCATGTGAGCTGGTTCATTCTCTATTAAGATGCAAGACAGAACACCATGCGGGACAAGTTTATTCGTTCAAAGACATTTAATTACTGCAAAATTGACAAAATCGTGGTCTCCTGTCATGTGAGCCAAGGATGAAAATAGAGATGGGCATACAGTTCCAGAACTAAGATAAGTGCGTGCCCATACTCCCTTATATTCCCACAGGTGAGAATACACTGCAAGGCCAAGTTCAAAGACAATCGTCATAGCAGAAGACAGGGGTGAAGAGAGAGGTTGGGCTAATTGGATGGGGAGGTGAAGTCATGTCCACCTCCCAGCACCTGGGTATGAGCTTACGTGTTGCTAAATTAACCGAATGTTCCAGATCTGGCACAAGCGTGCCAACCAATTGTAGAGGCCCATATAACGAAGAGCCTTATAGTTTGAGAGCCAATGATAAATTGCATTCTTTATAGTGTTGAAGATGACTTGCACTAGAGGAGGGTACAAGTTGTCCACCTAGTAGTAGAGACCCAATCACAACCCAATCCCTTATATAAGTCTACTTAGATGTTCCTCTTAGTCCTATCACAACCCCCATATGTTTTTCTTAATTGCCACGTAGTATGATGTCACTTATGATGAATTTTTAGTACATACATGTGTTTTTATGTGCTGTGAGCTGAGAGCTTGATTGAACGTCCATTGATGTCCGTTGTAAATCCCTGTTTTAGATAATTGATATTAAAACAGAAATACTTTGCCATCTCCCTGAGTTGTTTCGATTATTTGGCATCAGAGTTATTCTGTCTCCGATTCACTGCATGCATGTTACCAAAAAGGGCTCTAAGGCTCAAATCGATGCTGCTCAAGAATGTTCATCAGAGCTTTTGTAGATACTGGGGATATGTAATTTGATCTCTTAGTTCTAGTTAACAATTTCACTCCTCCACGTTCAGGCAAAGTCAACAACGTGTCATGTCTGGTGACGCAAGGGGCACAGGGGACAGAACGGGCACAAATGTAGTTTTAGGTGTCAGGCGGGCAAGTGTCAGGTGTTCGGAGGGAACAATAAGGACAGGCATGTGTAATGTAGTGAGATTACACACCCCTCGCCAGGCTGGAGGTCATTTTTGATATGCAAACTGTCCACAAGACCAGAACACATAAAGGAGTGCTTATGTACCTCGAGCCATATCAGCGAGGCGAAGTGTACGGCTGCTGTTCCCATTTGTGCCAACAGGTCCTGTGCCATCACCCTTAAAACACAGAGAAAAATGTGCAAGTAACTGGAGCTTAACAGGTTTCACTGGCTCCCTGAGTCACGTCAGACATTTTAGTTATTTCCACAATCTTTGTTGGTCTGTGCCACCCCTTCTTTGGATAATCCCCTCATTCCCTTCATGGTTCCGCAGGGCCAACTTTTCTCAGTCCTAGATCTACTTAAGTCTGGTATGTTCATTTTCATCACAATACTTTCAAGATAAACAATGTCTTCGGTATTACAATAACACATCTCTTTACTAGATACTGAGTTCTCAGGAGATAGAAAAGGAGAGTAAGGGTGTGTGGTTTTGGTGTGCTGTCCCGGGCCATACCCTATAAAGTCATCTCTTTTCCCAGAGGTCGAGTCCATCCTCATCCTCATTATACCACCCCAGGGGGGGACTATCAGATAGAGGCCTCACCACCCTAGCCTAATTGGAAGGGGCGCCCCCTCGGGCGAAGTGACGACCCCTATTCGTCACATACCCTTCCCCTAATGCTGCTGGCATCCCCATCTCTTGCTCTAGGGAAACGGGATAGGAAATCAATGTTCCCTTGATATTTTCCCTTTCTATGTTCCACACTAAAGCAAAAGAGCTGGAAGCCTAAAAACCATTGCTTTATCTGCGGTTTGGTGTCCTTTCTAAGAGTGAGCCAAGTAAGAAGTGAATGGTCTGTGATTATTTTAAACTTCCTACCCGTCATGTAGTACTTCAAGCAATCTACATCCTATTTTATGGCTAGTGCCTCTAATTCGATAGTAGCATAATTCTGTTCCTGAGGGAATGGTTCCTGGCTGATCTATAGCTCTGGATGTTCCATGCCGTCGTACTCTTGTGAGAGAACAGCCACTGTCCCCACCTTGGAGGCATCCTTCTGAAGTGAAGTCCTTATTAAAGTTGGAACCCTTCAACACGGGCACACTAAAAAAGGTTGATTTTACAGTGTCAAAACTAGCTTGGCCTTCTCTTTTCCATCATCATTTTTGTTGTTCTGCGTTCTTTAACTTATCTGTCAAACAGGAGCTGATGGCTGAATACGTTGGAATTATCTTCCTGTAATATCCAGTAAGCCCTAAGAAGGCTCCCAGATCCCACTTTGTCTTTGGGGCTGGTGTTTCTTGGACGGAACAGACCTTTTCTAGTTGGGATTGGACTGATCCATTTCCCAACCAAAAAAACATATATTTTACTGCTGACTGGGCCACGTGGCATTTCTTGATGTTGGCGGTTAGGCCTGCTTGTAACAGGGCTCTGGTTATTTAATACAGGTGGAACATATGCTCTTGCCAGCATTGGCTATGAATGAGTATATCATCCAGATATGCGCCGCTAAAGCTGGAGTAGGGCCGCAAAATCTGGTTAATGAATCTCTGGAAAGTAGCAGGAGCACCATGAAGCCCAAATGGAAGGACTTTAAAGTGGAATAGTTGGAGAATGCCGGCTTTTCATGTTCTGTTGGATTTAAGGGAACCTGCCAATAGCCCTTGGTCAGATCAATAGTGGAGAGATAGACAGCCAATAGCAGTTGATCAATGAGGTCGTCTAACCAAGGCATCGAGTAGTTATCAAACTGGCATGTTATATTGAGCTTCCCTAAAGTCTATGCAAAAACTCCACGATTAATGGGGTTTGGCTACCAGGACTACGGGCAATGAACAGCGACTTTGTGATGTTTCTGTAATATCGGCGGCCAACATTTTCTCCATATCTTGGAGGACTATTTCTTTTCTTTTCGGATCTCTGGGATCCTATATCGTTTCAAATTAACTTTTTAACTAGAGGGCGTGCTGATATGGTGGAACATTCCTTAGATTCTCCCGGGTTTGCTATAGAAGACATTGGAAAATTGTTCCAAGAGGTCTTGGATGTCTTCTTGTTGGTGCAAGGGAAGGTCTGAGGGTACCAAGCTATTTCTGTCTTTCTCTGACAACAAGCTGGCCATGACCACAGAGGAAGTCAATATCTGTGTCTTAAGCCTTCTATCGGGTCGTGCAATCCGACAGTTACACAGGCCACTTCTTTCTAATACCTCAGGGGCTATGCTAGAGAGGCAGCATTTTATGTTCCAAAGTGGGAAATAGTTGTGGAGGTGAAGATATATACATCATCAGGAGACTCCACCTGCTTACCTCCGATGTACTGGAGACAAGAGACTATACTGTGCCTGACACCTGCTATAATGCCATTACTGCAGCAAGCTTTTGGGTGGCAGTTCCCATTGAGACAACCATATCGAATGTATACCCAAGTTGATGAATGCCTCCAAGAACCAATGCCTGAAGGAATATAAGAAAGAGCCAAGCAAAAGGCCCAGTGACGTCACGAGAGGATGCGATACAAGCAAATACAGATGACTCTGATGGTGAAGCAAGAATATAAAGGATGTTTCAGAAATAAAGATCATTAAGAATGATGGAACGTCCATCAATGTCCGTTATATCTCCCTGTGTCAGATAATTGTTAATAAAACAGTGTTTTGCCACCTTCTTGAGTCTGTCCAGTTATTTGGACTCAGTTATTCTATGGTAATCCATCCACCACATAAGTGTGCTTCTGATGGTTAGTGCTCATGTGGTGGTGGTGGGGGTGGTTTAAAGATCCAAACCAGTTTAGCTTTAGACTTTTGAACAATCGAGTATCCTTTACCATCTGCCAGAAGACCTCAGGGTTTCCTGTGAAGAGCGGCCGATGCAGCACGTGCAAGAATTCGAGATGCTGGGCAGGTCCCTCTTTGAAGAAATCCCTGCCGGTTTCCATGGGTGCTCTGCGGATGGACGGTGAAGTGGTCGGGTGCGGGAGGAGTCAATGTCCTAAAGCTGATTAAATGGATGTAAGTAAATGGGTGGGATTGTGATATATGTGTAAGATACATGCGTAACAGGATTTTGTGAAGAAAAAGGACACCTGGATAACCTATACTCAAGGAGATAGAAGAAAGCGCAAATTCAATCAGAATAGTGAGATAAGAGTACACGTACGGTCAGGACCATAAAAGGTTGACTTTTAAACTTGAAGTTGAAGTAAAACATGTAGAGGCGAGATAAGGTTACCTCTAACTACAGGGTTAAAGTACGGAAAAGACGACTGTGAAGTATTTGTTGTGCACTGTTTTGGGGTTTTGTTTTTGTCGACATAGGTTTTAGTTGTGAATTAAGTTGTAGGTTGAAAAATATAGAATGATGGTAAAAGGTTGATTAGAACATTTCCTAAACGATTGGCGCCAGTCATAGAATATCGATAGTTGAAACGGAAAGTGTTAAGCAGCCTGAGCGCCGATTGATGGTTCTTGCTCATATTTCGTTTTTTGTATCTCAAATGGTAAAGGTGGAAAAGAATAAAAACTTATATAATAGTGATCCATCTAAAGATAAGTGATAAAGCAACAAATTGGTAAGTATTAAAAGTCAAAAACGACTTGTCATTATGGAGGTCACTCCTCTTATGTATCAGTGCAAATCATTACCACGACATGCACCCAAGCACAAACAATATAGTGTGGAGTGGGTGAAGGGCACGGTGGATAAAATGTTCATGCCATGGCCTCAAGGAGGGTCACTGTCACAAACAGTGTACAACATATGACCACATATATACATGCTGCGTACACAGGGTAGAAGCTAGACAAGAGGTTAGCTGTTTTAGAACATTGGAAAATGTATTTGGATGAGAAAGAGGACCCGCCACAGGAGGAATGGATGCTTAATCAGCATAAAGGGGAGGGCACAGAACCCTTGGCTCCTCTTACTCTGCCTGAACACAAAAGTGCAGCCGAAGGAGAGCAAGGTTTTTATCTCCTTAAATAACTAAAAGCAGCAACCGGGTATACTGATCCAGTATATGCACCCCCGCTTACACTAGTGATGATAGCCAAGAAGAAAGTAAGATCAAGCAAAGCACCTATAGGTGTGAACGCGATAAACTTGAGGAACGTAGCGAGAGACAATATATCGACAGAAATAGAACAAGAAATTGAGAGGAGGAAGGAAGATAAAGATAGGGCCAGTGATGCACCGCTCATACAGAATGAATGGATGGGAGGTCAGATATTACTCAAGTCAGATGGAAAGGGCATTGATGAAATCAGCCAAAGGGAGGATAAGGATAAACAAGAGAGGGCAGATAAAGAACGAGAAAGGGGATGTAGAGACGAACAGGAAAGGAAAGACAAGGAACGAGAGAAGAAGAAGATCAGGAAAAAGAAAGGAAGCAACTGGAAGAACAAAGGAGATATGAAAGTCAGCTGAAGGAGAAAGAAAATAGGGATGGGGAGGAAGAAAAAGTGCAAAGACTGAATAAGAGATTACAGAGAAGAAGAGAAGGGAAGTAGTGAGAAGGAAGACAAGGAGAAAGGAAGAAGAGAAAGCAAGATGAGACGCAAAGAGATGAGAAGAAGAAGAGATGAGACAGAGTAGGGGAAACAGAGATGAAGATGGGTATGGGGCTAGAGGAAGTAGTGACTGGCGGAGTGTTTCTGGCCTTGTCCAAGACCCTGGCCTTGTCTGCGTAGTAATGGAATCAGTCAAGCACTGATCGCGGGCCTCCTGGTTTTCCCCCAGCCCAGTGGACAGGATCAATTTTGGGTTTGTCAATTGAGTCATCATTGAAAAGCGATTTCATTATGCTATGCAATGTTCTTTTCAGGTCTGACTCAGTCTCGCCTTCATTCTCCGGAATTCCGAAGATGTGTATGTTATTGCGCCGCTCTCTGTTTTCCAAGTCATCGATTTTTAGGCGAAATTCCTCTTCCCTGGCTTCGAGTTGGTCGAGTCGCAAGTCCATTTGGGTCTCTAGGGTGTTCAGCGAGGTCTGGTTGTGCTCAACTTCTTCAAGCCTGTCCTCCATTTTGTCCATCCTTTGGGTTATTTTATCAATTTTGCTGCCAATGTCCAGCTCTCATACTCTGCATTTTGTTGAGGATATCTGTGATGTCCGCTTTGGTGGAGGCTGCCTCGGGTCTTGGTGATGACATAGTGGCAACTCCAGGTGCGCAATAACTGTGTTGCGAGGGTGAGAACTGGTATGCCGCCAGTCTCTCCTTGGCATTCATACGTTGGGTTTGGCGGTGTTTGGGAAAGAGATCCCAGTAAGGGTACAGCCAAAGAGTGGAAATCAAAGCTTGTCCCTGGTTCCACAGCCACCCGACTGAATATGGCTCAAGGTTGGAGGGTGACCTCTGGTAGAGGAGTCGGGCAGTTGAGGAGGGGCAGGGTGTGTGCTGCGCCTTGGTTTATTGGGGGGCACCCGTTTAACAGTGTTGAGGTCCAGTGGAGGCGGGCATCTTATGGACGTTGGCTCTTAGAAGGGCACACCCCCCGCAGCGCAGAGGGGCCCAGCTCTCAGCACGGGTGAGCCTTTCCAGTGGGAGGGGTGCTCCGTTGTCGGCGTGGTCTTGGGTGTAGGCCCAGGTAAGATGGCGTGGGGGAGATCTCCTGACCAGTAGCTTTTAATTTAAATGAAGGTTCAGGCCCGGGGGGGGCGAAAGACTTGTGGTTGTGCAGAGGAGGGCACACGCCCCATAGATGGGGACCCAACCCTTTGCACTGTCCTCACTTCGGGCGCAAGTCCCTTGCCCTGGTTTCCGTGGCTGACTGTAGTGTCAAAATCTTTCAGGGTACTGCGCTTGTCCTTCAGAGCTGCTGGGCCAAAGGCGTAGGCAGCGTTCAATGTATGCGTGGGCCGCCTCAGTGGCCTGTGTGTCTGGCCTTGATGTGGGGGCCCTCTTGAGGCCGCATGCCGCCTGTTGCAGGGGCCCGGTTATGGTGGGGGGTGGTTCCTCTCTGTGCCCCAAGCGTTATCTCCGGCCCCAGGTCCTTGATGAGAATGCCGGGGTGGGGGGGGGAGTGGGAGGGCCCCAAGCCAGGCGAAGCACCGCTGAGTGCTCCGAGGGGGGGCACTTACCCTCTCCACAGGTTCCTTTTGCCCGTAGCCCAGAGCCGCTCCGGCAGCCACGCGGGGAGTGCGGACACACTCGCCTGCCCCAGATGGTCATCCGCTCCGCAGGCGAAGCGGGACAGGCGGAAGGGCTGCGGCTGCCGGGGGTTCGCAGCAGGGCCTGTGCCGCTCGCAGTCGGCTCGTAGAGGGAGCCGGGTTCCTTGATGTGGCGCATAGTCGTGTCCCGCTATCCGGCTGCTGCGTATGCGGCGGGGAGGGGCAGTGCTGTCAGATGGACTTTACTCCGAGATGGGACGTCCGTTTTTCACCCAAATTTCGCTCTGTGGGTGTGGGGCCAATTCGGGTGGCACGGGCAGCAGTTGCTTCTCCACGGGGGGGGTCAAAAGCAGGGGCTCAAAGCACTTTTGGGACCCGAGGGTGCAGAGCTCACACGGCGGTGCTCATCGTCCATGCGCCCCCTCACAGGCAGCCTGAAAGCAGCTTTTAGCCCCTCAAAAGCCTCCTGGCCTTTATCCAACCACACAAAAGGGACTTTTGCGCTGGTCAGGGCCGTAAGAGGAGCCGCAAGAGAAGAAAAGGAGTGGATAAAGTGCCGGTAAAAAATAGCAAATCCTAAAAAGGATTGTAAAGTCTTGACCGAAGTGGGAATCGGCCATTGCAATACTGCCTTGATTTTAGTGGAACTCATTCGAATACCCTGACTGGTGAGATCGAACCCCAGGAATTCAACTTCAGAGGAGTCAAACACGCACTTTTCAAGTTTAATGAAAAGCTGGTTCTCCTGGAGTCATTGGAGCACCGTAGAGACATGTTGTATGTGTTCCGTAAAAGATGGTGAATAGTCATCCAAATATATCACCACAAACGGATCAAGGATATCATGGAATTCATAAACGCTTGGAATGTAGCTGGAGCGTTGCAAAGACCGAAGGGCATTACAAGGCACTCGTAGAGACCAAACTGGGTTTTGAAAGTGGTCTCCCATTCGTCACCACTTCGTACTAAATTGTACGCCCCACGTAAGTCCAATTTGGTGAACATTTTCGGCCGTCCCAGTTGATCAAGCAGAACCGATATCAATGGAAGAGTATATTGATTCTTGATGGTCACAGAGTTAAGGCCCCTGTAATCAATACAAGGCCTAAGGTCCCCCTCTTCTTTTGGCACAAAGAACAGAGGTGAGGCAGCTGGGGTAGTAGATGGGCGAATGAACCCCATGGACAATGCCTTGTCCAAGTACTCTTAAGCACCTTATCTTCTTTAAGAGACAATGGGCCTCATTACAAGTACACCAGTCCGGAGTTAACGCCGGTGGTAAAACCATACCGGCACCGTTTCCACGTCCGCCCAATCATGACCCGCGGCCCCGGAAATAGCACCTCCTCAAACTGCCACCACGGAGTTAAGGGTCGGGTCCCGTAAAGTCCACCTGCAAGGAAACCCCTCCATTACCGGCAACACGAAACACAGCGAGCATCACAACTAGTGCGGACATGGAAACACCGCCAGAAAAATGGCGTTAAAACTGTGATCATGGTGCGGTACCGCCGCCACCGCGAACATGACGTTAAACAGTGGCAGATGAACAGAATCAGGGCACAGGTGCACCAAATCAGCCCAGCTGGACCCAGCAGCACACTGGGAGCCCACAAAAGGGCCACACCCAGCCCAACACAACACAGAACCATGCAGGCAGCAGCTCTAGTAGCACTTGGACTGGGCATACTCAACCAACAGGCAGCACTGCACATGATGGCAGTAATAGTGCAGAGGAGGAGGCGGAGGCGGAGGAGGTGCAGGCGCCAACCAGCCAACCCTGCACCTATGGCAAACCCCATTGTGCAGCCGCCACTACCCCGCAGGCAGCCTGCAATACCATGCATCAGGGCCTCACCCTGGAACCTTACCCCAGGACAGATCCACACACTATACCGGCTGGACTGCCCAACAATCCTGTACATCACTGCCATGATTGAGGATGACATCAGCAGCCACATAAAGACAAGCCTGAAGCGCTAGAAAAAGCTACTGCTAGATGGAACAGTGACAGAGGACTGGCTATAATTGAGTCCAAAGCAGATTTTCCCGACAAAGGGACTCTATTGTCGGGACCTGGTGTTTCCCGCCTTTTTCTTGCGTCTCTTAGTACAATCGGGTAGCAAATGATCGGCTGAGCCGCAATACATACATAGATTGTTTTTTCTGCAATATTCCCTTTGTCCGGGGGTCAGAGGACCCCTGATAGTCCCGATCTGCATGGGTTCAGGAGTGGAAGAAGGAGGAGGAGTAGTGTGGATGTTACTGGCCGCTAGGTGACTCTCTCCATGTTTTAGGAGGAGTTCTTACGCACGAACGTACAGGAAAATGCAGGCTGCACAGTGGGATTCAGAGAGAGCCGTCTCGGATAGATTTCAAGAGGCGTCCACCGTGGGCAGCAGGAAAAATAGAACGATTCGGTCCAAGATCAGGATCGAGCAGGTAGGTTCAAACAAAACAGTTGAGGGGCGCGCAGATAGCGTTGTCCAAATACAATTCCGAAGTCAAGCAGGAGAGAATCAAAACACAAGGATCGCAAGGGACTGAGAGAACGCTAATTAGAAGCGCTGAGCCTTGGATCACGTGACCTTTTATGTTTACACACACACGCGTTGGCTTGCCGCAGCGTGACTGTGTCAGGTGATGTGAGAAATGACGAATAGACCTGCAGCTTGGTTTCCCCAGCAACCGCCAACGCTGCCAGAATGGGGAAAACAAGGAATGCACCCGATTCTTACGACGGCAAGGCCGATGTGAGCTAGAGTGAACAGATCATGGCTGGAGCACAGGTATAACACAGGAGCAGTTTCTGTGGAGAGACAGGAGTAGAAACCTGCTTGTAGGGGGTATCAAAGGTTATGTATGCCTGAGGAATTGGTAAGACAGTTGATGACAACGCTTTCAAGCACTTTAGAGTAGTGCGGAAGAATAGACACAGGGCGAAAGTTAACCAGTAAGTTCGGGTCAGCCGCTTGCTTTTTAGGAGTCAGATGACCGTGGCTGTTTTGAAAACACAGGGAAAGCAAGCAGAGTGGAAGTACAGGGTAAAGATTTCAGTGAGGTGAGAGGCCACTGAAGGGGCAGTAGGCTTGACTAGCTGAAGAGCAAGAGGGTCTGATGAGGCAAAAGAAGGGTTCTCCATCATCGGTAGAGAGTGCTTTGTCAATATTAGTGTGACTAAATTGGGAGAGGATGATGGTAGAGTAGGAGGAGTGTACAATGTAGGAGGGTCTGTGATGAAGGTCAGGAGAGTCTCTAATTATGGACATTTTTTGCAGCAAGGTATTCATTAACTGTGGGTGTGGTGTGAAGTTGATAGTCAGAATTAGAAGTGAGTGTAGGGTGCCCTGTGGCCAGCAAGGATGGTTGTGTGATATTCAATGAGGGTTAGATAGAATTGCCTTTTCACTCTATCAAGAGTGGACTTGAGAGAGTTCAGGGCTGAGAGGTAGAGTTGCAGGTCCTCATGCATGTGCGTACACCTCCATTAGCTCAGTAGCCAATGCAGGTCTGTTCGGAGAGAGCAGAACAATGGGGTGACCCATGGTTGAGGATTCTGAGACTTTGGGGTGAAAGTAAGCAGTGGGAAGTGAGAGGAGAATGAGTTATATGGTAGGGATTGGAAGCTGGAGAAGGCAGAGTTAGTAAAAGAGGCATCAGGTGTGAAGGAGGAGAGTGAGAACTGTAGGTCAGAGAGAACACGGAGAAACCTTTTCTCTCCTATCGATTGATTCTGTTATTATCAGCAGTGTTTGTGTAATACAAAGGATATAGTGCTCTTTCCCATGGACCATAGCGATCATGGAGAGGGTCTCCTCGCAACCCAAAAGTCAAGGAACAGCCATGGGTCCTAGTGAGCTGCATTTATGCAGACATCGCCTGCTTCTTCATGCCACATGCCAATGCTGCTTGGCAACCCACAAGCCAAGGAACAGCCATGGGTCCTGGTGCCTTCCGCATTCGGCTAGTGAGCTGCATTGATGCAGCCATTGCCTGCCCATCCCAAGCTTCTTCATGCCATGTGCCAATGCTGCTTGGCAAACCACAAGCCAAGGAACAGCCATGGGTATTGGTGCCCGCCTCATTCAGCCAGTGAGCTGGATTGATGCAGACATGGTCTGCCCATCCCAAGCTTCTTCATGCCACGTGCCGATGCTACTTGGACCCCACCATGTTTTGGACCCAGTGGACCAGCTCACCAACCAGACGCACAATCAACACCTCTGGAAGCTCCTAGAAGGTTGTCTCAATACTGTTGAGCACCCAAACACAAGACCATACAGTGTTTGAAGAGGCCATGTCCTCTTAGTTCACCTTAAAAAAGACCCTGGTGGCTTTTAAGCAAACACTTCTTTGCCTTTTAAAGAAATATCTTGAACATTGGCACTTATGCTAAAAGAAATTCACTGAAACCCCAGTGTCCTTTATTCTCAAACTCTACATTCTCTGTGTTTCCCGTTTACATGGGTGGGTCTGACTGTTTTAGTTTGTTGTGTCTATTGATCATTGCCACTAAAGTTCCTATTTTCAGAACCTTGATTGATATTCTTTTATTTTGACACCACTGTCCTGTTTGTGTTGCAACTTTATCAGCTAACGCCCCTCCTGAAGATATAGCCTGTCCTCAGCACACCTTAGTAAAAGAGGCGAAGGTGATATACCTATAAGGCTGTGCCTGTTTCACCTTTAGGATTTGGATCACTCCTGTTTTAGTAGCAATGTCGGGCCGAGTAAGCGGTTTAGCCGATACTCATCCATTTACTCATGCAGAGTGTTAGGGAGAATTCTCCAAATGTGCTAATTTCCCTTACCTTTTGAGACCCCCAGCAACTTTGCTGGATTTCTGGGATTTAATTTTGTACCTGGGAAGAGTGTGAGCCTTTTTTCTCACTCTTCCATGTATTTTGTGTGTGTTTTACTTTAGTGTTCTTTGGTTATGGAGTTTTAAAAACAACTCCAGTGGCATCATCTTTTTCTGTGTGTCACACAGCACCTTCAGTGCAGTGACACAGTGACACAGGGGTGTCTTTTCAGACTCCCCAAAAGTTTAAATACCTTCCCTGAGAAAGACTACTGTCTCCCAGGACATGTACATTTAAAATGACTTTACTAGTCTCTTTAAATTTACTGACCCAGCACACCCTATCTTACTATAGGGTGCTGGGGGGTTGCTTAGCTTCCCCTGAGTCAAAACACTCATGTAACAGTAAAATGTTACCTTTTCCTATTTTAAATGGCTGGTGGCCGTGGTTTAGATCAACTACCGTGATTTTTCGCGCCCGCTAACAACGGTAGCCCAAAATCAAGGTTAGCCATGTTTTTCAATATGGCGGCCTGACCTATCTGTTTAAACAGACTTCGGTCAACTTTTTTCACCATTTCTTTTAGGAAAAGTCCTTCTTGTGTTTAACTCTGCGCGCCAAACCAGGTTTGGATCCTTTGTTCGTGCCCTTTGCGGGCTTCTGTGCTGAAGCCCTCCTCTGGTGTCAGAGTGTCTGGGGTGGACGGGATGTGAGGGAGGTGCCCGAACCTCCCTGTGCTTAGTCTCCTAGGAGACCTGAATGCACTCTGGTGTGACTGGCTGCAAGGACAGCCACCCTGCTGGGTGAGTGACAGCTAGGCTGAATGAGTGGGGGAAAACTGTTTAAAAGCAGGTCTCTGGGACTTGGAAAGCAGAGTCGACCACTGGAACGAAAGAACCGAAGACGAGCTGAAGGAAGAGGACTGCTGCAACTCCTGGACGACCGGTGAAGCCCTGCTGCAGGTTCGAATTGCCTGAAAGTCCAATCGACAGAGAAGCCCTTGGTGGGAACAACCAACTCGCAAGCCACCTGGACACCGTCATATTCTGGTCAAAATTTCATCAGAGTGCTGTTGAAAACCGGATAACCAGAGTGAAGGAAACCAGGGGGACTTTAAGGCACTCCAACCTCAACTGCGAAGGCTTGTCCTTCTCTAAACATTCGTCAAACTTTTCACCTAGCCAAATCCTTTAAAAATCTGTGGCAAAGACTTTACCTTTATTTACCAGGACTGTGCTATCCTATAAAAAAGACTGTGAACCATTGACTTTGGCCCACGCCTGTTGAGAAGAATTGCTGGTTGTATTTAACTGAAACCCTTTGCCCTGCCTATGAATGTATTTGGGCTGTCTCTTCTCATAACCTTGGCCCTCATTACAACACCGGCGCTAAACCATGGCGCTATTAGCACCATGGTTGGTGCTGGTGTTGTAACGAGTCCGCCATTGGTGAATGGGGAAATACCGCCCTATTCCGAGGTTGGCAGGGCGGTACTTCCCCATTCATCAATGGCCCTTCCCCATTCCCATTTTTGCCCCATAGGGCTCAATGGGAATGTTAAGGTCGGGTCCCGCAAAGGGACCTCGTAATAAGGCGCTAAGGGGTTAACGGCGCCGCAGCCTTTTATGGCGCTGTTAACCCCTTAGCACCAGGGTCGTAATGACCCCCCTTGTCTTTTCCTCCCTTTTATAAGTATCTGAAGTGCCATTTTGCTCCCACATCATTTTTTAGCTAAACTTGTTCAGTTACTTTCCGGTTGGATTTTTGTGGAGTATTAGTGTGTGATATTGAGATGCTTGGGCTAGTGTAATGTTTTCTAAGTCAATGTGTAAATAAATGTATATTCTCTTACCAAGAAACTTTGAGTAAGTGTCTATTTGAATCACTGTATTTGTTCGTCCTTTGTGTAACTTGTTCTGCTGCTCACTTAAACTGTTGAGATAAGTCTGGCTGCTCAGCCATCGCTACCACTTTACTGTGTAGTACAGGCGTGTAGCAAAGATGAAATTGTCCTTACATCTGCAGTCCTAATTGCCTGTAGTGTTCCCAAAGGGTACTGCAGGTGATTCGGCCTAACAAAGAGCAGGAGTCAATTCTTCACAGCCATGAGGAGCCATGATACAGTCGGTATGATAAATGCAGCTTGTATCTTAGGTGCTGCCACATACCATGAAATGATATATGTCATTTATAACATGCCTGTACACACGTGTTTCGATGAATAATGTTACTCCCTCAACTCCCAGCCTTGCAAGCTATCAGGTTCCACCAGTCCATTCTTGCCACCCCAAATGCCTACGTTCTAACCCCCTCTCCATCCCATCACCTCTGCTTGATGACTGTCTACAACTACTCTACCAAAGAATCAGTGGCTCTCCCCCCAACACCCTTACACTTCCCTTCTCATTCCCTCCAATCACTTTCCCCCCTAACCCTCACTACCTTAGCAGGAACAGCACTCATCCTTTGCCTGCTGACACTTCCCATGCTTCTTTCAATCCATTTTCACCCAAGATCAGTTAAGGTGCCGACACCCCTGCCTTGCATGTACTGCTCTCACATGTTCAACATCCTCCAGGTTCACTGCAATCTTCCGAACTTACAATAGGTTGGCTGCTGTTCCATTCTGTCACTACTTCTGATGGGGAACGGGGGAAATACATAGCAGCTGATGTCATCAACGCTGCTTAAGACGTCATGTCTTACTTCTCAACTATTTATTTATTTATTTGTATTTTTAAAGCACTCACACAGCCCTGGGGCATTGAGGCACTGTTACAGGAATATGTCTCTTAGTTGCGTATTTATAATGCGCTTAATACCCGGAGGTTTCTAAGAGCGGACCCAGGGATCGAACCTGTGTTGCTTAGTGTCGTCTTGTTTCCAAGGCGAGCACGTTGCCGCTGCGCTATCCTCCCGGGGCGATGAGCACATGGTGCTCAGCTGCATCATCATGAATTGGGATTCATGGACTCAGAGGCAACCTCACACCAACATATTAACAGATACCTAAATCCCATTTGAATTCCACAGTGAAACAGCGCTCGCCCATGCTTCAAACCTCCTCACCACTCCCACAGTACCTTTTTGACTGTAGCACCTCGGCTTGCAGGGCAGTGCCCAAGCATGCTTTGCTACCTGCTTACTGAAATGCCAGTTTCTCTCCTCCTTGCATGCCACAACATCCTCTTGACCCCCTCCATCCGATGAGTTCCTCAAGGGTCTCTTCTTTGCCCTCTACAAGTTACTCGTCACTTCCAGCTCCTAAGCAAGCACATCTCCTGCTGCAAGTTCCCTTACTAGCTCTTATCCAAACACTCCCAAATCCTTCCTTTTCCCTCCTTTACCCAGAGCTTTCTACCCCACAGCACCGACTACCTGTCTACCACTCACTACTGTGCAAAAGTTTACCACCTGATACTCAATTTCTCCAAAACACAGGTCATCGGCCACCAGTGCCTTTCCTCAAATTCTCGTCTCTTTCCCTCCACCATGACAGGTTCACATTCCTCATGACTCGGAACCCAGAGTGATCTTTCTGACTCCAATATCAGATTACAGGAAGACAGGTGGATTCTGGGTGGGCACAATGTGTTTATGCCCTGAATGAGGCAGGAGGTTGAAACATTTTTAGATATGGGTTCTGTCGGTAGGTGGAGCACCTTCACGAGAAAGCACTGGGACAAGGAACTGCCATATGGAGGTAATGCAGACTCCCAATCAAAGAAACAATAGAATCACAATCCTGTGCATAAAGCACCAGAGGAATCACAATCCTGTGCAAAAAAAACACCAGAGGAATCACAATCCTGTACAAAAAAACACCAGAGAAATCAATATCACATGCAAAAAAACACCAGAGGAATCACAATCCTGTACAAAAAAACAGCAGAGGAATCACTATCACATGCAAAAAAACACCAGAGGAATCACAATACTGTGCATAAAGCACCAGAGGAATCACAATCCTGTGCAAAAAAACAGCAGAGGAATCACTATCACATGCAATAAAACACCAGAGGAATCACAATCCTGTGCATAAAGCACCAGAGGAATCACAATCCTGTGCAAAAAAACACCAGAGGAATCACAATCCTGTACAAAAAAACAGCAGAGGAATCACTATCACATGCAAATAAACACCAGAGGAATCACAATCCTGTGCAAAAAAAAACACCAGAGGAATCACAATCCTGTACAAAAAAACAGCAGAGGAATCACTATCACATGCAAAAAAACACCAGAGGAATCACAATCCTGTACAAAAAAACAGCAGAGGAATCACTATCACATGCAAAAAAAACACCAGAGGAATCACAATCCTGTGCATAAAGCACCAGAGGAATCACCATCCTGTGCGCAAAAAAACACCAGAGGAATCACAATCCTGTACAAAAAAACACCAGAAGAATCACAATCCTGTGCAAAAAACACAAGGGGATTCAAAATCCTAAGCAAAAGGCAACAGGGTTCTGTGATGAATCCAATGGCATCATCACTCCTTTCCTGGCTGTGACCTCCTCCCATGTAACCAGGGGACGGCTGTCGCTATCCGCGCCCATCTTCTTTTATTTCTTTTTTATTCTTGTTGGTTTATTTAAAAACTTTCATAAAAGCAATCTCTTATATTCCATCACAAAATATAATTTTAAAACCAGTCTTTAAATTTTTTACCATTGGCTCGCTTTTACAACATAAACATCAGAAGATTTCATTTTACAATCACAAGTTCCAACACATTCTCCATGTTATGTTATGTGTTTGTTTACAATGCGCCGTTAGCACGCAGGCATCAGGGCGCGGCAGTGACCGGGGTAATTCAGTGTGCATAATATTATATGCTGTAGAGAGTGGTCTGCGGAAAGATAATGAGATTATCATTGGAAGAGGTGGGTTTTCAACAATTTCCTGAAACTCCGGTAGTTCTCTTCTAGAGTTCGTAGAGTTAGTGGCAATTCGTTCCAGCATTTTGCTGCCTTCATTGGGAAAGATTTCCTGCACCCTTGCACACGTTTAGCTCTAGGAATATTCAGATAAATCTTATCCTCTGATCTAAGGTGTCTTTGAGGCAGGTACAAAGAAAATTGCTTCTTAAAATATCTCGGGGCTTCTACATACAGACATCTGTGAACTATGGTCATCGCCTTAAGGTGCACTCTCTATTCCACTCTTAGCCAGTGAAGGGATCTTCACCCCATAGTCAAATGCTCCCTTTTTTTATTCTCTTGGTAGCTCGAACTGCATCATTTTCCATGACCTGACACTTTTGGATATCCCTCTTTGTGGTTCCTATCAGTAAGGCGTTACCGTAGTCAAGGCGTGACGGAATGACCGCTCTTGCTATAGTTGCTGCATTCGCTTCATTAATAAATGGCCTTATGGCTCTCATGAGACGCATGTAGTAGGCATGGTTTTTCTGCAGGTAGTTAACCTGAGCCTTGGATCGTACTGATGCTTTCACAACCATCCCTAGGGTTTTTACATGGGGCACCACTGGGATTTTAGCCTGTTTGATAGTAAAGGTCTGGTATTCTGTCCCTAACTTGGATCTGGCCTGTTGCGTCCCAAAAATCATCAGTTCGGTTTTTGCATTATTATGACACATCCAATGACGTTGCATCCAAATGTCAATAATGCGATAAACCTCTGATATTTTCGTGCTGTCGATGCTGTATTCTCCCTTGAGTTCAAAAATGAGCTGCGTGTCATCGGCGTAGTTAGTAAAGAACACGCCGATTTGTTCCAGGAGCTCGCATAGACTTCTCATATATAAATTAAATAGCAGCAGTGACAGGCTAGCACCCTGGGGGACACCAAACAAGATAGGGGCAGCCTCAGAGAATGTGTCACCCCAGTGGATCTTAGCACTCCTGCCTTTTAAAAATGATGCTAACCACTCCAACGCCTTAGATGTGCAACCAGCTGTTTTAGCCAGTGCTTCCTGCAGGAGTTGGTGATCTACCAAGTCGAAAGCCGCGCTGAGAGCCAACAACATAAGGATACCAGTGCTGCTCTTGTCTATCAGGTCTAACATGTAGGTCTGAAGATCAAGCATAGCTGATTCTGTGCTGTGGGAGGCTCGAAAGCCCGATTGCTGTTCATGCAGTAGGTTTCAGTCTTCTACATGCTTTTGTTTTTGGTTCGTGGCAACTTTATCTAGGACCTTCAGGATAAAATTTGAATTTGTTATGGGCCTCAGATTACTGGGGTCCTTCGGATCCAGCCCTGGTTTCTTCACTAATGGGGTAATAGTCACCTTCTTGATTTTCTTTGGTACTACCCTCTCCCTAAAGAAGGCATTAACTATCTTTGTCAGTACTGGAATAAAAATGTCTCTATTGTCCAGTATGATTTTGGAAGGCAGAATATTCTCTGCGCAGGAGGTGGGTTTCATTTTAGCCAACACTCTACATAGCTCCTCCTCGGATATAGGGAGGAAGCTGAAATTCTCTCTTCCTTCCTGGTTACTTATTTCCTCTGGAAGGATAAGGGGCTGTAATGATGTTATTTCAAGCCTTAGAGATCTTGGCAGCGAAAGCTTCTTGTACCCTATCACATTCTTCCCTAGTGGGAGTATGTGGAGGGGAGAGTGATTTCGGCTTTTCAATCCCTTTAATTATTTCAAAGATTTTACTGGATGTGTTGGTCACCGCCTCTATTTCTCTGTTGAAATGGTTCTTCTTTGCTTCCCTGATACCTTTCCTATACCTGTAATCTGCCTTTTTACAATCATCTTTGTTTGCTAAAGTCGGATTTTGGCGCCATGATCTTTCTTTGGCCCTCTTCTCCTGTTTTAGTTTATTTAGTCCTTCGCTATACCAAATCTGGTGATTACTATTTTTTCTCACCCGTTTGTGTTTAAGTGGGGCTTTCCCCTCTACCAGTTCTTGCATGTGTTTATTATATATTTCCAACAAGGTCTCGCAGTTGTCCTTTTCTGCGAAGGAGTCAGTGATGCTCTGTAGGCATGGTTTCAGAATCTCGGGACCAATACTGCTCCATACTTTAGTATGGGGATTTTCAATCTAAGATGCCGGTTGATTCAATTGCACTACAATGGTAACAAAGTGATGGTCTGACCAGATACATGGTTCCGTGAAGACATTATATAATTTCAGGTTGTTGGTAAACACCCAGTCTAACTGGTTACCTTGGGGGGTTGTAGGTTTGTTGTTTAATACAGGGAAATCCTAGTTATTCATTGCTTTTTGCATCATTATGGCCTCCTTGTCTCCTTTATTCCCTCTCTACCTATTCATGTCACCAACTATCAAGGTGGATGTTTTATTAGATATAAGTCGAGAGGCTTGAGATGTAACTTTGTTCTCAAAATCACTAATTAAGGAATGTGGTCCGTATATAACAATAATGTTTAAACTATCATTTGGGGTATATGTGAGTTTTACTTGAATGGTTTCACAGCCTGTGCATTCAAAATTGGCTCTAAAGAGGTT
This sequence comes from Ambystoma mexicanum, assembly GCF_040938575.1. Classification (NCBI taxonomy): domain Eukaryota; kingdom Metazoa; phylum Chordata; class Amphibia; order Caudata; family Ambystomatidae; genus Ambystoma; species Ambystoma mexicanum. Next base: position 1,927,160 of record NW_027182453.1, read on the forward strand.
CAATGTTTCACAAGCTATAACAGCAACACCTCCTCCCGTTCCAGTCTCTCTATTTGTGTTATACGGTTAGAGGTGAAAGGATCGAATACAAAGGATCAAAATGTAAACGTTTCGAGTCAAAAGGACCAGAAAAAAAGGTTGCATTTATTTATTTATTTATTTTGTGGGGGTCCCCCCAATCCCCTGTTTTTGGTATGAAGACCACTTTTTATTCCTAAACAGAAACCAAAAAAAAATACATTTAAAAAAAGGTATTCAACCTTTTTTTTCAGTCCTTTTGACTCTCACCTGTTGAATTCGATCCTTTTGTTTTTGATCCTTTGACTATACACAGTGTTATGCATGATGTACCCTTCGGGAACCGCAGCTGCGCATACTGGGCCGATAGGATCTTAACCATGTTTCTGATAAACATAAAATATCTAGAGCTTTCTCCTTTATCAGATCATTTACGTTATGTGCATGTTTGTTCAAAGATCGTGTGTTAAGTAGTCCCACTTTGAGACTCTTCAACTTGTCAAGGCGATCTGTTTTCTTTCCACTGCCTTCCCGTTCTGTTTGTCTAGAAGGGTTGTTGTTCTGTGCTTGGTTCCTCTTTCTTGTTAAGCTACTGGAGGATGCAATCTTCATTTCTTCCCCCTTGCTCTCTCTAGCTACCATTGGTCTATCTCATCACCCAGTCAAGGTCTACTTTCAGTTTTTTTTCCCGCCGCCGCCGCTCACTGGCACGTATTGGGTGGAGGACAGAGTAGTGATAGGGTCTGTGGCCCCTGTGCACCTCCTTGCACAGACTGTAACAGACTGTGTGTGTCCGTGCGCGCTGACGCGTTCGCGCCGGGTTTGTGAGTAAGTAGTGCTCTAGGACTACAATCCTTCTGGGGATTGTAGTTCTTAGAGCAGGGAGCGTGTGCTGTGGCTCGCTTCCTAGCAATGCAAATGCTACTATTTACAAATGCTGCAATTTGTTTTACTTCTACCACTAAGGCTCTGAATCTGGCTATACCTTACTTCAGTGGAGCAGAGGCTTCACACTATAGCACAATACAATACAAATAATTTTAAAAGTAATTTAAAAACGAACCTGGCTAAAAACTCTTATTTCACAAAATAAAATGCACAATTAAATTACAAAGGCTAACCAACTTCCTTTCAGGCACACAGGGCCTCATTACAACCTGCCAGTCCGGGACCGTGCAAAATCCGTGACGGCGGTAAAAACGTTTCCGTGTCCGCAAGGTTGCGGAAAAACCGTCCGATTACACGCAGTCGGTCCCGCGCACCACACGGACTCGGAAATGTTGTTACCGCCGTCACGGAAAACACCACGGAAATGGAAATAACACAGCCACAAGTGGCGCAAAACCTGTGTCCGCCTCCGCCGCCACGGACACGGAACCGGAAATACCATGAGCCCAAAACAGGAAACAGAGAGGCGGCCATCATATAAAAGCACAATCCATTGCCATCCAGAGTCAGCACAAGCTTAATCCTAACTCTGACAAGCCAAAAGGGACCACCAGCATGTCTGCCTGGATTCCTGCTCAGAGGCAGCCCAAACAGCGCTTCAGCGAGGCAGAGCTAACCATCTTGGTGGAGCACATTGTGGACAATGCGGAGATGCTGTTCAGCGCCGACCAACGGCGTGCCACACAGCAGCAGAGGAAGGAGGTGTGGGCCGAAGCTGCACGCAAGTGCACCGCTGTGGGCGTGACAGTGAGGAGCGTGAAGGTCTGCCACAAGCGGTGGGACGACCTGAGGCTGAGGGTACTCAACCTCATTTCCACGCACCACCAACACAGCAGTGGGACAGGCGGAGGACCCCCTTCCCCAGTGAGGCTGCAAGCATGGGAGGAGCGTTGCAGCAGCGTCCTCCACCTTGAGGGAATCCATGGGATCGGGGAGGCTGAGGCAGGAGTGAGCCCACCTGCAGATGCCGGTAAGTGCCCAAACATGAATGCCACATGAAAATATGCAGTTGTGAGTACTGGGCCAAAGGACCCATTAACAACCCGCCCCCGAGGCAGTGCATGTGTGGGCCAAAGGACCCATTAACAACCCCCCCAGGCAGTGCATTTGTGGGACCAAGGACCCATTAACAACCCCCCCCCAGGCAGTGCATGGGTGGGCCAAAGGACCCATTAACAACCCCCCCAGGCAGTGCATGTGTGGGCCAAAGGACCCATTAACAACCCCCCCCCCCAGGCAGTGCATGTGTGAGCCAAAGGACCCATTAACAACCCCCCCCCAGGCAGTGCATGTGTGGGCCAAAGGACCCATTAACAACCCCCCCAGGCAGTGCATGTGTGGGCCAAAGGACCCTTAACAACCCCCCCCAGGCAGTGCATGTGTGGGGCAAAGGACCCATTAACAACCCCCCCCCGGCAGTGATGGGTGGGCCAAAGGACCCATTAACAACCCCCCCCCCCTCCAGGCAGTGCATGTGTGGGCCAAAGGACCCATCATGATCCGTATGGCAACCAATATCAAGAATGCATACACCAGCAATCAGATGCATGTGACTAACACTATTCAATGTACAATCTTAATGACGCATGTGATGCACCCATCTGCCACCACAACAACACTAATTGCATGCCCTTTGTGTCCCCACAGCCATTTCAAGTGACAGTGATACTGCACAACAGGCCAGCCAATCTGCACCGGCAAGTACACAAGCCACTGCCACCGCAGAGGAGGATGCTGCCGGCAGTTGTGCACCTCAGCCACTACAGATGTGCCGCCCACCACCACCACCGACATCCCCACCGTCTCCACACTGCCTGAGTCTAGACAGGTGCCACGGGAACCTATCATAGACACCCAACACAACACTGAAGGCAGCAGCACTGCAGAGGGGGCGGCCTGCAGTGATTACAGTGCCCCGCAAGAGCACTCGGAAACGGGGCCACAGGGGGAGATGCCCACATTGGAAGACCTGGGCTCCTTCCATGAGCTGGAGTTCAGCCCCACATCACTGAGGAGTCCCATGAGGTCGCCCACCCCATCCATGGCCGAACTGAATGCCCGCATGCAGCGGATGGAGGAGCAGCAGGCTACCCTCACCCAGCTGGTGGAGAGGCAGCTAGAGGAATCCAGGCTGCAGAGGGAGAGCTACAGCGCCTCAGTGCGTCGCCTGTCGAGGTCCATCGGACGCTTTGCAAGCACTATAGTTACCCTTGCATGCCATGTGCGGGAGGGCAACGACCATACCTCCAGGCTTGTAGAGGCCATGTTGGTTGGCCAACAGGCAAATCTGGCACGGATGCCCTCAATCCCAGATTCTGCGCAATCAAACACAACCACCCCATCCAGCTCCACTACTGCCAGTCCAAGGAGGCGCTCGAGTAGGCTAACGGGTCCCTCGGGCAAGGTTGCACAGGTACAGTAGCGCACACGGAAGTGATGGCATGTGTGTGGGGCAGTGCAGGACACATGTGGACTACAAGGGTGTGAGAGGGGTGGGCACGTTTGGGTGGTGGGGTAGGTAGTTTTGGGGGTTTGAACAATGGGGCCTGGGTGGGGGTGGGCACGTTTGGGTGGTGGGGTAGGTAGTTTTGGGGGTTTGAACAATGGGGCCTGGGTGGGGGTGGGCACGTTTGGGTGGTGTGGTAGGTAGTTTTGGGGGATTGAACAATGGGGCCTGGGTGGGGGTGGGCACGTTTGGGTGGTGGGTGGCCCCGGGTGTACAGCTTCCCTAACCAATGCACCTCCTTCCCTGTTGTTATTACATCAATACATCACCATTTCGAATCAAGACATACATGTGTGGACATTGATCATTTATTTTGCAGTGCAACTATTAATTCATTGTCGTCACCATGTTCGTGCATTTCTGTGAATGTGCTGTGACTCAAAAGTAAATGCGAATCAGGGCATCCCGTGCTCTCTGGCCATCATGTGGACCCCCAGGGGGAGGCGGTGCCATCCCATCCCCATCTCCATCCCCATCCCCATCCCCATCTCCATCCCCATCCCCATCCCCATCCCCATTCCCATCCCCATCTTCCTCATCTGCGTCTGGTGGCATTGGGATGTTCCTGCGCAGGCATATATTGTGCAGCATGGCACATACGAGCGTGAATTTACCCGTCTTCACTGGGCTGTACAGCAGTGATCCACCAGATCTGCTCAGACAGCAGATCTGCTCAGACAGCAGAAACGGGCCTTCAGCAGTCCAAATGTCCTCTCAATCCAGTGTGCGGATATGTGCCCTATTGTATGCCTCTTCATGCCTGTTCCTTGGTCTCCGTACAGGTGTCATCATCCATGGCGTGAGTGCATATCCTGCATCACCTACATGGGATGTAGATGGGGGAACATGTCAGTGTTTGTGGCATCATGTCCTCATCTGCTGCTGTGCAATCTTGTATCATCATTCATTCATGCATATGTACCATGCAGTGTATGGAGGTATGTTTTGGGCATCACGATGTATGTCGCTAACTGGATATGGGCCTACACATTAACTTGCATGTTTACTGTGCCCTGCGGGTGACATTTGATTGTGTGCATGTCACGGTGCAGTGCTGTCCACACATGGCAGAGTGACTCCACTGTACGGAAGTAGTAAATACATGTCGTCTCATTTACACGCCTCAAATGCCTTTTGAGGCAGTGTTTCAATTGAGGGTGGGTGTCTGCAGTGGCACAAGGTTCATGGGACAGTGACGGGATTGGCTGTGCCAGCGTGTGCACGGGCCCATTGTGGTGCCCTGTCATGTCTTCCTTCATGATGTTTGGCATCCGCTGTGTATTTGGTAGATGGAAGGGGGTGATGCATGTGCGGGCACAGCAGCACACTCACAATGCTCATTGGCCTGGACACACACACCACTTCGACAGGGTTGTAGCATTGTCAGCTGTACTCACCCAATAGTCATGTGCTTTGTCCGGCATAGCGTTCCATGTATCTGAAGTGCCATTTTGCTCCCACTTTATTTTGGAGCTAAACTTGTTCATTTACTTACCGGTTGGATTTTTGTGGTTTATAAGTGTGTGATATTGAGCTGCTGATGCTAGTGTAATGTTTTCTAACTGACTGAGTAAATAAATGTATATTCCTTTACCAAGAAACCTTCAGTAAGTGTCTATTTGAATCACTGTATTTGTTGGCCCTATGTGTAACTTGTTCTACTGCTCACTCAACTCTTGAGATAGGCCTGGCTGCTCAGCCACTGCTACCACATAACTGTGTAGTACAGGCTTGTACCAAAGGTGAAATTGTACTGACACTTGTAGTCTTAATTGCCTGTAGTGTTCCCCAAGGTTACTGCAGGTGATTCTGCCTATCAACGTGTCAGGAACTTCAATGGGAGAAATAGCAATATCAGAAATCCATCTAAGAGCGTCCCTCGTGCAAATACGCATCTCTTCACTAACAGCTTTCAATGGGGGAAGGAATTGCTTCTGTACATACGATGCCTGCTGGTCATCTTTATCCATTACACCCTCATGCAAACGATCAAGTTCCCTCTTAAACACAAATATTCGTGCAACATGCTCTTGTATGTTCGCTGCTGTATCTCTTGAACGGGCCAGAAAAAACAAATCTCGCAAACCTTGTGGCACGACTGTTTGTGTTAAATCACCCCATATTTCAGCAAGGTACGATCCCATCCTTTCTACCAGTAGATTCTGTTCTGGGATACCCCCATTGTCGGACATTGCACTCAGAGCAGCAGCTTCATCATCCCCTTCTATATACGTTTCAGCCCACACTTTCAATTCCTTCTGCCTTTCTTTGCTGATCGCACTACGTGTCACTATTCTAGAATCAGCATCTCTTTCGTCAACTATTACCGGTGGAACAGAACCACCTGGCAAAGAGAGTAGATACAGATCATGCTCAGTGGGCGGTGGAGGAAATGACACTGTCTGCGCAGATGGAATCATGGGAATGGCAGCTGTAATGATCGGCATGGGTGCTGGTGCGGGCGGATGAACAAGAACGTGAAGAATAACAACGGGCAGAAGCACATAGGGAGTCAAGCAGTGGGGTCAGTACCTGATTCAGACCTACGTTCATTCAATATTTTGTTTATTAACTCATCTGATGCATGCAAATCCTGAGATGGATATATCTTTTGTATGTATAGTTGGAAAGCCCTGTCCATTCCTGATTGATTCAAACTGTTTCTGTTGGTCATGGACTAGTGCTTTCTCAGCATTTGTCATATTATTGCGTGCATGCTTCTCTGTACTTCTCAAGTGCTGCATTGCTTCCTTCCTCCAATCTCTAACAGCGTCAAATGATGCAGGCCTAGCCTTTTTCTGTAACAATACAGACTCTAAATGTTCTATGCGGGTAAGCTCAAAAGTGCCAAAATCTGGCCATTGAAGTTCGGGTACATGGTCTGGTTTGTCTGTGCCAAATCGCATTGAATACAATTGCCTCTAGACAATATTTAACGTGCATCTCATATGCAGATGACGCTTTGGGTGGTGCCGGCTGGCCATGTTCCAGAGATTGGCTTCTGCAGTGGAAAAATCTCGCAAAGCAGGATGACAATTTCCCAGGCATAGCTAAATCGCTCTCCTACCTGGTTACGTTTGTGTTTGTGCAAGCACAACCCTGTCAAACAAACAAATATCAGGATATTTACGAATCAGGGAATGACTCACTTCAATCAAATCGGTCCTACGGAAACTATCGTCGTGGCTGGCGTATTCGGAAAAGAGGCCTTGATTCCGGGACCCCCGTCGTGATGCCCACTAGATGCTGATCATTGTCCAGGGATCGGTTGTGTAGATCTGCGGAGGAATCACGTCTCACTTTGCAGGGGCGACCCGCCATTGTCCAATCCCAGTCCGATGGGTTCGTCCCTGACTCTGCGATGGGGCATTAATTGTGAGGGTGCATATTCAGGCGCCATCTGAAAGACCAAAAAAAATAGAATAAGGCCTATTACCAGACAACAGAGATACGCCAGTCACGAAGTTCAAAGACAGAAATGTATTTTATTCAACAATCACAGTAGGCCAAATGGGTCCCAGCACCCCACGATGTGGGCACACAAACACCGTGAGGGGAGAGAGAGCGAGCATCAGCAAAGTACCAGCATATATAGCTTGATTCCCAGTATTGGAAAGCATTGTCCAGCCCCCCTGCACGTAACTCATGAGCTAGGGTTCACATTCTACCTACGTAATTCATTTGACCTATACATCGGACATTCTTTACCGCTTCTCCCTAGATGTCATGATGCCTGCCCCCGGAAGACCAGACCAGGCCCAGCAGTTCCGGAAACAGGCATCATGCCACTTGGAGCATGCCCAAAAGCCCCAGTTAGGGGCTGTTTGGGTGCAGTCCTGGCGCCTATGGTGCCAGGCTCATAAAGATACAGTCAGTCCTGGCGCCATGGGCGCCAGGCTCATTATTGATAACTTTCCTGAAGCAAACCATGCTGCATAATCACCTGAGACAGACCATGCTGCATGAAGACTCAAGCCAAATGAGGCTTAGGAGGGACTATTTTACTGAAGGGACTATTTTGTTACTTGGGTGGGGCTGTGGAAGAATACTTACCTGGAACTTCTTCCAAGGCTATTTAAACCACGCCCGGACAGCCACACGTGCTTCGCGTTATTCTGCTTGCTGCAGCGTAACGCTCACCGTGTTTTCAGAAGCTCCAGTCTTCAGCCATGCCTGCTTTAGTCCTGGGACTCCTGAAACAAGAAGAAAAGAAGGATAAAGGTTAGAACAGGAGTTTTAACTTTAATCCTTACCTGAATCCTGATCCATCTCGCCACGGAGCTGAAAGACAGAAGTCTTTGAAGCATCGCTTCGCATTCCTACGGCGCCGCGCTGATCTCACCTGCTTGGCGGTACTTCAGCATTCCATCACGCTCTCTCCATCTCGCGGCCGCCCTCCGACACATAAGGAGACAAAGACAGCAAGGTGAGCAAGGGGACTCTCTAAGGCTATACAAGCTACCCCCAAGGACTTACCTGATTTACCACGGGGGTACTCACCTCATCTCGGGTCGGCGCAGTCAAATCTGCTTCATCGCCGTGCCCCGGCCCCTAAGGGGAGAAAGCAAAGACAATACAAGTTACCCCCCACAAAACTTACCTGATTTACCACGGGGGTCTCACCTCATCTCGGGTCGGCGCAGTCAACTCTGCTTCATCGCCGTACCCCGGCCCCTAAGTGGAAAACCACAATAGACTTACCTGAATCTTACCAATTGCCATTTGGAAATCTTCGAGTGGATTAATCAGCAACCTGCAAGGAATCGGACAGAGTGAAGATCAGACATTTGAACTCTTATGAACAATTGGACTTTAGAGTCAATACTGGAACTCACCAATTCCTCTACGCCAGTGAAGTAACTGGTCATCAACGCGCCCCTGCAGTCGACGCAGGATGGAGAGCTCATCCTTCCAAACCATCAGGTGAGACTAAGGAGGGGACATCAAGAGTGATCTGTGGGAAGACAACGGGAGTGGGTAAGGTGGGTTGACACTCAATTCCACGGGTGGTTAATTCCCCTTCTCCTTTGCAGAAGAATATTCCTGCGAGCCAGACGAACTAGGCTGAGCGGGCCAGTCCAGTCAGTCATCTCGGCGCTACACGTCACGCTGGTGGAAACAACAGCGGCCCAGTTCCGGTCGACGCCCCTGTGGGAACCAGGTGAGCGTAACACTAGACAATTTACTGTCTGGGAACAAGGCGGGACTGCATGTGGGGGCATATCGCGTTCTCTTCCACAAGGTAACATTCTTTGCTCTACCAGTGAATGTTATCTGCTATGGCTTTTCTCAGCCTAAGGTCAGACAGTTCTAAAGCAGAGAAAATAAGGGTTTCTGTGGAGGAGCACAGTAACTCTAATTTACTGCTTACTGAGGAAAGCTTTGTCGGGACAGGGTGGCACCTAAATGTATAGCTTCAAGGTTCTACAGTGTAAGACAACCAATATGTTTCAGCAGCTTCCACATTCTTGCCTATGTAAGCATCTAAGAGTTCAAACAGTGGTCTCTTACTGCGTTTAGGCCGAAAACAAAGAGGGCCTCATCATGACCCATGAGTAGTGGATAGGACAGTCTGTTAACAATGCTGAGATGCTTTTATCATTGATCCCGCAGAGCCACGGGCAAGAAGAAGAAACCGAAATGCAAGCAGAAGCAATCCTGATGAGGAGTGGATCCCCGATCCTGTGAGCAGGCCTGTTGATGCCAACCTGTAGCAACAAAGGTAACAGGGATGGCAGAAGACCCGGGAGGAAGCCAGAGAATAAAGAATATGCGGCAGTGATTAAGAAGGGTGATGAACACTATGACCCTCAGCCCAATACGCCTAGTGGAAAAATAAAATCCAAGAGTGTGGTCAACACTCTGGGAATCGGTCTACTCATCCCATTGGGAGGACCAAGATCCAAGAGAGTGGTCAGAGCTCTGGGATTCACCCTACTCGTCCCAGTAAAAGTCTGAAAACCGAGAGAGTGATAAATGCACTGGGAATCAGTCTCTTCATCACGGTTATAAGAAAGAAAGCCAAGAAAGGGATAGGTATTGGGAATTAAAATAAGATGAGAAGGGGAGAACAAGAGAATCCCTTTTGTCTCCTGTGATATTCCTGATGAGAAAAGAAAATCTATATAAAAATTGGGTCTTCTGTCATTAACTCAAGAACCAAAAGAGAAGATTGAATGTCTGTAAGGACATTCAATAAAGAGAGATTTTCAGAAACACTTAGTGAAAAGATAGCAAGAAGAATTATAAATACTAGAACCTGGAGAAGAGGTTTATCAATAGACTTAAATGGGGAGCCACCCTTGTGGGAAAATCCCTTAAAGGAACTAAACCGACTGGTCCTAAACATAGTGGAAGTCTATCTCAAGATTGTATACTGAGGCTGGGTAAGCCTATCCAGGAGAAGCAAGTCATTCTCCTGGACCTTTTGTTATTCTAGCTTAGTAGTAGGGTCAGACCTGTTAAGGGAAGCCATGCCCTATCGGGGCAAGCCCAGCCCTATCAAGGCAAACCCAGTCCTATTAAGTCAAGGTCAGCCCTATTAAGGGAAGACCAGGTCTGTTAAGGCAAGCTAAAACTAATTAAGGCAAGCCCAACTCTACCTAGGCAAACAAGGGCCTACCAATGGCACCTCTTTGCCCTCCAAAAGTATTTTTTGTGTCCTCCACAACTGAAAAATCCCCATCCCTTCTTGAAATCCTAGACACACCACATATTCAGCAATGGTGGAAGTGCTTGACAGAGAGGTAAAGCAACTAAAATAATTGATCATATTATTGACTGAACAATTCCTTGGCATTCTCTGTTCCTCCTAAAGATGAAAGGCACTTTCAGGAAAATAAAGGATTTATTTCTTAGAGCATTTACAAATGTATGAAATTGCTGGCCGTGGGGTCACAGTATTAAAAAATGGTGGAAGTGCCTGTGAAGTGCTGTTTGCTGTTTGGAAATCTCTTGTGGTCCAAGATTTAATTGTTATCACAGCACCCTGCTGTTTACCCTGGTAGCACCGCCCCTCTGACCCGGCATGACTACAAAAGCACGGGCGCACGTGCACCCGCACATGCACACACGTGGAAGTGCCTGTGAAGTGCTTTTAGCTGTGTGGAAACCTCTTGTGGTCCAAGGTGAATGATATCAACTAGCAATGGACACTTCTATTTTTACTTTACACAGACTTTGTTATTGAGTTGCTTGCCCAGCCGACTTCTAACTCTGTTTTCTCCCCCTTGTCGGCAGATTTAATTGTTATCACAGCACCCTGCTGTTTACCCTGGTAGCCCCGCCCCCCTGACCCGGCAGGACTACAAAAGCACAGGCGCACGCGCTCACACTTGGAAGTGCCCTTGAAGTGCTGTTCACTGGCTCACGACGGAGACAGCACTTCACTTTACAAGCAACGTGTGGATTACTTGTGCAGCAGAATATATTCTTGACCCGGCTGCCATTGGCTATGCTCTCTTGGAGGTTAGTCTGTTCCACGCCCTCTCTGTACGCGAGCATGCTTGGTTGTCCCTCTCCTGCTTTCCCTGCTATGGCAGCTGTTGACATTACCCACTTACCACACCATTCCTCCGCCCAGGTTTTTCAGTTTAGTTGGTGATATCTGTGCGTGTGATGCTGGAAATGCATTGGAGGGACAGGGCCTCCATGTCTTTGTCCTCTACTCCCATATGTGTGTTCTGTGTTGTTTTCTGCACAGGAGAACATGAATGCTGGCAGTGCAGTTCTTCTTTTTGGTTGTGGTGAACAGAGACCCTTGGGATACCCTTATGGCCCCCATGGGTGGGGGTACAACCCTGTACCCCTAGTGTATGTTTTTGAGCACATGTGAGTGGCACACATAGCAGGATATGGGCTGGTGGCAGCTCCATGCTGAATTTGACAGGTGCTCCGAGTATCCTACATTTTGGGATACCCAGGCCCTGCCATAGAAATCAGTGGACTCCTGATAGGAGACAAGATGGCCCCTGTGGCCTCTTGGTTTCTATGACCTGTTACCTTGTTTTCCCAAAGTCCTGGGAAGCTCTGGCTCTGTCTCATCCCCTGACTGGCTGTTGGGTGGAAGAACCATATATGGTATTGTGGGAAAGTCCAGGCCAGACTGGCGAGAGCCTTCCAAATGACTGTATGTTGTGGGTACACCCTTGGGGTGGACTTAGGTGAATGGAGTGTGTGACCAATATGCATTCCATGTTATGGGTTTCTGGTTTATGTGTGTGACACAATGAATGAGACAGCCCTGCCTGAAACTGACATGAATACAGTGTGGTGTGCTGAAAGACTGGGTGCTTGCCCCAATGCACATTCCTTGTTATGCGTGTCTGGGTAGAAGTGAATGGCCTGAATGCACTGTGAGCCTGATTGGCGGCCTGCCTAAATGAATGCCCTTCTGACTGATTGGCTGACTGAGCTTAGCTCAGCAGTGTGAATGAGGGACAGATCTGTATATCTGGGGACCTCTCACTTACCAGAATTGTTCAGAAGCTTAAGTGGAAACTTGAAGCTGCTTATCCTTGAAGCCAAGCTGGAAGAAGAAGAATTGCTGCTACTTTCCTTCGACCCGATCCGAAAGCTGTTGAGTCTGTCGAGGACTGATCCGAGGGAGGACCTGGCTAGGAGACCTCTCCCCGAGCTAGGAGGGAACATCGTGCAGAAGCAGATCTTCATCAAGGCACCCTGGAAGCCAGTCGCGAAGGGCTGTCGATCAGAGACAGGGTCTGCTGAGAAACTTGAAGTAAAGCACCAGGACATAGAGGCTGTCAAAAAGTGCATTGCCGTCGACCGGGGTTCGGAGGATTTGTCGAGTCGTGTTGCCCAGAAGTGGGGACAGCGGGACGCTGTGCTGCTTGATGACCGGAGCCACAATGCTCCACCTTTTGCTTAAGAACATTTTAAACGAAGGGCTACCTTGCCATAACCGTTGATTGCTTTGTCCCTCCGCAGAAAGTCAAAGTCGCCGATGACTGAGGAGAATCCGCTTGTGGGTTTCCTGCCACCCGAAGTCCACAAAGACGGTGACAAGTGAAGATCCGATATCCAGCTGTGGTCGAGTCCCGATCGCTGATGCCAACACGCGACGCCCGCTGCTGGGCCTACGTTCTTCATTGAGTCTTCTTTGCGGTACTGAACTCTCTTCTTTGAGGACTCTTGACGCAGAGGTTCACATTTCTTCGAGGATTCTTGATGCCCCGTGGCTCCTGCTTTAAAGGGAGTCCACCCTCGAGGGATCCATCGACGAACCGTAGAAGAAACTCTGCTAACTCAGGTACATTGGGGTAGTGAAACATTTTTTTACCAGGAAACAAGACTATTTAAACATAAATGGACTGGGCGTGTTAACACACTTTATTAAAGGTTGCCCAGGTGGGGGGATCCTCACACAGAACTGTGTCTTAGTAGCTAAAGTACTATTCTGCCATTGTTTAACCCAACTTGCCTTCTTCCTGTGTCCTATGCTGACACACATTACTGTTTGATTTGTATGCCATTAGAAACTGTAGGCAGTCGGTGCATCTTAAAGGAGTTAATAGTTAACAGTGGTACCACATAGACATTATATATTTGCCATATTAGATTTGCCAAAGTACAAAGTGTGTTCTTAATTGTGTATATACCTTGAAACTTAATTATATATAAAAAAAACTGTGTGAACACATAACCTAGTGTGTGGACATTCCTTTGTAGTACACTGTACTTAAGAACCAGCCTGCATCACCTCCTGAGAGCTTAAGCATTGGTAGCTCGTCCATTGCTACAATAGAGAACCTCGGCTGGGGTGAACTGTGCTTCTAGTCTGCCATATAGAGAGCAGGAGTACAGATAACCCCCCTCCAGTCTTGACAGTGCTATTCTCTGTTTCCCTGTGCACTACCCACCCCCGGGTGTCTAGATTTCTCTAAGCTCAGCGGCCCTACATGTTTCCAGAAATTGATTGCACACTGTCCGAGACTGTAGTTCAATGTGCTTTAAAACCCTTGATGAAGAACTCCAGAGATCCTGTATTTACAAAAAAGCGTGGTGGCACTATGGTTATTGAGCGGCCTAAACGAGCCAGACGAGCATGCGCTCGCAAAACAATTCATAAACCAGGCCACCTCAATGACTCTAATCTAGTAAACATGACATGCTTTTTTGCAAAGGGACTGTCTTGAGAGTCGAGTGCTAACTAAACTCAGTTGTTTTGAGGAAGAGAATGTTCTCTGTTCAATAGTAGAGGACCTCAGCTCTGCTCTCCCGTGTCTAGGATCCAAACTGATTTTCCAGGTGCTGAATCGATCTAGTGACATAGAAATTGTAGAAAATACATATGTTCAATCAGGTGATGTCTCCATCCGCACCTCACGATTGCGGCTCTATTAGTTTTGTGGGCTCGGCTGAGGGAGTGGCTGTTGCCCTCCCTCGGCCGAATGTGTGCTTTCCTGCCAGCTCTCACCCCTTGGCGGATGCAGTTCCCCGTGAGCACTCAGGAGATGACCTTGCCCCCATACAGGCTTTGAATGAACATGGTGAAATAGTAAATTATGATGGTGAGGAACCTGTCGCTCCTCTAAAGAACAGCAATGAGACTAGTAATAGTTTGGAAGGGCTGAATACTGAGGAGGTGCAAGGCCTCAATGAACATGATACTAGCACTATACAAGAGGTACTATCACGCAATGTAGATGAGCAAAGGTGAAAAGATAGAACGCAAGTTAGATGTGCAATCAGTGCTACTGCATAAAAGTATTAATAAAGGTGGAAAGCGGTTGAGAGAGTGTAGTACTAATACAGATGTGACAAATACGCTTACGGGTGTTGTACCCCAGAAGGTAACCAATACAAGTAGCCTAGGAGAGGTTCCATTGAATGAAGTGAGAGAGACTAACAATACTAGTCAGAGTGGCAAAAGGACGCAACTGAGATATAAACAGCGCCAGATCAAGTTTTGTGATCGATCCCAGCCTACAAAAATCTAGAAAAAATTTGCAAGAAAGTTTCCCAGGCTGTCATGTATCAAGATAAAAGAACCATAAGGGCTAACAATGGTTGTATTGTTCTTGATCCACATACATCATCCATAGAGGGTGATTCCGCAAACGCAAGCCTAGAAGTAAATCACTCTAATAATCTCCCTCTGAGAAATATCCTCTTAGTAAGGGAGAATGCCAATAGTAACAAATATGTGGCAGCGATACACGCAACCCATGAGAGCCCATTGGATAAACCAAAGAACTATGACATTCGAAACTGTTATGGCAGGCGCTCCGTCGCTGAGGAGACCCAGCAGAGCGGTGAGGTCGGCTTGAGCCTAACGGCGCAGCGCGGCAACGATGACAAGACCACTGAGTGTGCTGCATAAACCCGGACTGGTGCTCACGTATCAGTTCCGGTGATTCCTTTATTTAGTTGACCCCGCCCCCTGACATGTGACCGAGCTCTCCTGGGCACATGACATCACATTCCTCCCAAACTTGGAATGCTTTTCTCGGTCGTGAATAATAAAATTTCAAACAGGAACAGTATATTCTAGTCTCTTATGACGTTGTACTGTGAGAGTTCGCTCGATGGTAAACACCTTGTATGATGTACCCTTGTAAGCGGGATGATGGTCGTGGCTTTTCTCTCAAGCTGCATCGAGGGTGACTCCTCTCTGGTTCCGGCGGTGAGTTTTTCTGGCCTGGTTTTGCTGTTGCCTGGGGCCGGTCTCCTCGGCTCTTGGGGGGTGTCATGGGTTCCGGATGACTCAGGGTTGCTTTGCTGACTGTGTGATTTGGTTTCTGTCTGTGGGGTCCTCGGGCTCTCTTCCCATAGTGCTGCCGGGACCTTCCGGAAGTGTGAAATGTTCCTGGTGACTGTCTCGTTCCCTCTGGTGGCTGTGATCATGCTGTGGTTCGCAGCACTGACTGTCCAGAGTCAGAACTCGAAGCTTAGGGACATCTACTTGGGCGGAGCCTGGTTCTTGACTATTACTGTGTCCCCTGGTTGTAGTTCCCGGTGGCTTGTGCGGCTTTCTTGTTCGTTCCGCTTGACGCGTCTTGCCTCTATGGCGGGAATGTCTGGGTCAGGTGTTATCCAGTTCGGGTGGATGGGGAGTTCGGCTTGTATCGGTACCCCGAACATGAGGGCAGCTGGGCTGATCCCTGTCAATGAGTGCAGGGTCTGGCGGTGTGTCTTTAGGAAGTGGTATACTGTCTTCAGCCAGGGGTGGCCTCGATCTTTCGCGATACAGATAACTTTGTTAAGTGACCCCATGAACCGTTCGGCGTCCCCGTTTGCTTGTGGCCATCCTGGTGTGATCCGCTTGTGTCTTATGTTAAGGACCTGGAAAAATTGGCGTAGTTCTTGGCTGGTGAAAGGTGGTCCGTTGTCATTTTTGACAACGGGATGCTGTGCATTGCGAATATCTTCTCTAGGGCTAGAGTCTCAGCGTTGGTGGACGCCATCTGCTCAACCTCCGGGTATCTGCTGAACTTGTCCACCAGGACTAGTAGGTAGCCTTCTCTTGCAATGGTGCAGTAGTCTATGCTGACTGCTTCCCACCGCAGGTTGCTCCTTGGTGCGTTGATGATGGGTTCTGGGTTCTCGGGCCTCCTGGTGGCTTGTCACGCTGCGCACGACTCAATAAGGTTCATCACTCGCTGCTGCATGTGGGGCATGTCTATGGTCGGCGTGATGTGGCATTCTCTTCCGATCGCAGCGTTCGGGAGCCGCATATCAATGCAGATTCGTACTGCATTGGGTTGTTTGGGCTTTTGCGCTACCACCATGGGGGACACCCAGGGAGTATGCACTGATGTCTTCAATATTATGCTTGCTTGTTCCAGTTTGTCAAGTTCTTGTTCAATGGCATCTCTCATGTGAAATGGTACTCGGCGATGGCGTACCACTTTTGGCTCGATGGTCGGATCCATATGTAGTGAGGTAGCCGATGCCCTGGAACACTTTCTGGTGTTTCTCAATCAGGTCATTGATTTCAGTGTGTTGGATGCGGAATGTGAATTTTACTAGTTGCAGTTTTTCTGCTGTTTTGCAATTTAACAGCGTTTTGCAGTCAGCGTCAACAACGTAGATGCGGGCTCGGCACATGGTGTTGTGTGAAAAGTCTGATCTGAAGGACCCTTGTACGGGCAGAACCCTCTTACAGCCATATGCATACAGGCTGACTTTTCTGTCTTGGAGCTTTGGTCTTGGTTGGAGTTTTCCAAATGCTGCTACTGGCATGACATTGACGGTTGCAACGGTGTCAAAGACTACTTTTAGAGGTTTTCCATCTGCATGATGGTCTTTTCCGCTGTTTGTATCTCTTGGGATCTACTGTTGAGATTAGGTGTACTCTGTGTACCCTCTTGCTGTGCCTCCTTCGACTTTCCTTGTCATTTCTGTCAGGGGATGCGCTGTCTTTGCTTTCTTCGCTTTCACTCGTGCCCGTTAAGCTCTGCGAGTAGTTGACAGCTCTCGCTTTCCCTTTCCTGCTTGGTTGGTGAGAGGTTTCTCAAGGGGCAAACTTTCTTCGGTGCTCTTGCGGCCTTCGTGTTGGGTGCTCACGGTCATTTCTGCTTGGTGGGTGTAGGCAGACTGCTGAGTAGTGACCTGAGTAGTGGTTAAGGCAGTTGCACTTGCGACAGGTCGCCCCCCACGCTGGGCATGTTTCTCCTCTGTGCCATGGGCCTCCGCACCACTTGCATGTGCTTTCCCTCCCTTGAGGTATGTGAGGCTTGGAGGGGTTTGTTCCTCTATCTCCCTGTTTTCTGGTGTTTTGGCGTCGCGATACTGCTGCAACTTCTTCTGATTTCCTGGGGTTGTCAAGTGGAAGTCGTTGGATAACGGCTTCGATGAATGCCACCTGGTCGTCCCTGCGTTCTCGAAGACTCCCCATTTCAAGGATGCGGGATAGAGACATGTTTTTCTCTGTTAGGATGGCTCTCCTCAGTTTCTCTGAAGAAATCCCATTGATGATTTGGAATCGGATGGCAAATTCCTCATCGGGGAACTCGCAACCGACCGCCATTTCTCATAGGTGAGCGTGGAAGTTATCCACTGTCTCACTCTACCGCTGTCTGGCCATACAGAAATGGAATTGTTCATAGTCTGGGTTGAGGTCCGATTTGAAATTGTTTGTAAGCGCATATTTGGCGGCGTCATAGTTGTTTGAATCGCCGTTGTTTGGGATGGAGTTGAACAGCCGTGGAGCTGCTGCTCCTATGTTGAGTAGAAGGAAGGTGCATTTTTTCCTGTTTGCTGTGATCTCCCTGGCATCGCAGTGCATCACGAATTGTTATAGCCAGATGCCCCAGCGGATTGCTGCCATTGTGGAGAATGGATGAAAAAGTGGCATGAGGGTGGTGAGCGCTGGGGCTGGGTGTTCTGGGTTGGTGCTCCTGCTTGTTGATGGGCTTGCACTTGCCCTAGAGGGGCTAGAGTTTGTGCTGGACAGGACTGGTGCTGTGGCCAAGGCCGTGCGCGGGAAGTGTTGGACTTCACGTGTGCAGGCATGAGCACCTGCTTTTTTGCGGTGCCGCCCTTGTCCGCATGGTTTTTTGGGGACTCATATTCCAATGATGGGGCATTATAGTCACTCACCGAATGTTTATGGTCGATTGAATGTTTGAATCTCACTTCTTCCCAATGAATTTGGTCCAAAGATCGTTGGAAGTGCTGTGACTGAAGGCCTCGGAACAGATTGACGGCCTAGGAACAGACTGGGCAACAGCCTGCTTCCTAAGTACTGAAATCGCAATATGCGTGAGTAGTTTCTTGTTTCGATAGTCCTAGAACATTGGGGGTGTGAACACAAGGCTCCCCTTACACGTGCGTTTATACGCGTGTCACTCAACTGCAAGGAACACTCATTTGGAATGGTGGGGGTGTGAGAGCGAGGCTCGCTCTTCAAACGCGATGTTAGTCTCTGTGATAAACACCCTTTCGGAACATTGGGGGTGTGGAAGTGAGGCTCTCTCTTCCGCGTGAGCTACTTAACGGTGAGGGGTTGATGTTGGCCAGTGCCCGGAATGTTTGGGCAAATTGGCGTGGCTGACCTGCGGTGCACACTACTTTGCAGGTCAGGTGTGAATGGGCTCTTTGGGAGGGCGCCTCCTCCTCGTCGCCAGTGTGATGGCGGGCGCTCCTTCACGGTGGAGGCCACGGCAAAGATGACAGGACCACTGCATAACTGCATAAACCCGGACTGGAACTCACACATCAGTTCCGGTCATACCTTTATTTAGTTGACTCCGCCCCCTGACAGGTGACCGGGCTCTCCTGGGCACGTGACATCACAGAAACCCTCTGTCTATCTGAATTGCGCATGAGCAGTCCCGCTCCATCCCGGTTTGGCAAGGAGGGCGCAAACCTGCAGCAAAACGAAAGAAGAAAGCTTTAAAAAACAATGGTATTCCAGATAATATATTGGTTGATATCCAGAGTATGTTTATTGAAATACCCGGGGTGGATGGTGCTGCTACGAGCACTGTTTCCACTCTGAACAACTACATTGGTAATACTAGCACCAACCCAGACACCATACAGACAGAATTAGTCAAACCAAGGTCGGCTAATTGTCACCAAGAAAATAAGAAGATTGTACCCCTAGAAAATCTATTAAAAAAGACAGCGCATGCACTACAATTCTAAGTGATCGATCGTATAAATGAAGGCATGTTATTGAATAGATCGCGTATAATTGATCTGTGCCATTCGATTGTCGCCTTAAGAATGGGGACCTCTAAAGATTTTAGAATAGTCGAGAAATTGGTATGCTCCTCGAGTGTTATTACAAATGTATGGTGCGTGTCTCTGCCCATATTAGAATACAACTTACAACTTCCTAGTGAATTCAGGAAACTGGGTTATTCATGTGAAGAAATACATATCAACACGAACAAATATGAACATTGTGACGATGGCTCCAACACATGCTTGACCCAGCAGGCCGTGCCTGATGAGACCTCGATTCAAGAGCATGCGACCATTAAACAATAGGAATGTAGCTGGTGATCCAAGAGTAGAAATCCCCTCCAATTCTTTTGAAGGCTACTGGCAATGGCTACGGGTAGCCTTCAAATCACAGTTTGGCAAGCAACATCGATGACAATGACATCATTATGTGTTGGAACACTAGAGGCAACTCTCACTTTACTCCTGATGATGGCCTTCTGGTAAATATGAACTTTTCATTGTGGTGGCGTTACAAGAAACCTGGCTTTGGGAGCACTGCGACATAGATGGCTGCAGTACTGTGAAAAGATTAGCCAGTAAAGGACCTCTGTGCCGCACGAAGGGAGGACTTCTGACATCAATCCGACACCCCTGGGTGGGTTTGGATACCATGTGGTCCACAGATATGGTCATGGCAGTTTTCATTTGTTGTGATCTGGCTAAGACTTTGCCTGTCCTAGTGGTTAATATATACAATCCGCCGAACAGAGTCCACAATAAAATCAACATTCTGACGGTGGAAAGCATTTTAGACGAATGCGATGTGAGCATACCCATTATACTGTTAGGAGATTTCAATGCCAATATTCACAGTAGCTCCACGTGTGGTGATGAGACAAATGAATCAGGACCTATTTGTTAAAGATGGCGTCACTAGGGCGCAGCGTACCTGTTCGTCCAGAAGTCTGTTTAGTAGATGATGCCAGATTGCCAGTAGTTCTGTAGTGAAGTGAGAGTGACACCAGGAACCAGCCCAACTCTCGTCCAAATAGGTACTGGACTGGAGGTGAACCAGCTCCCGATGCCACAGGTTCGCTCACCCCTGATTAATGTGGCATCAGGACAGTGCAAGCACTGACAGGGGGAGCCTGATGGTCTTTAGCTGGAGGTTCTCTGAAGACAACTGGAGCGAGATGAGAAATGTCGGATCCAGAAGCAGGAATCAGGAAGCCACTGAATGCAAGGGAAGGCGGGAAGGCAAGGAGCTCAAAGAGGACAAAGAACCCAGAGAAGGAACAGAGAACCACTAGAGAGGGGAACCACCCCAGGAGGGAAGGAGCAAGGAACTGGGAACAGGAAGGGATTCCCTAACCGGCTAAGGAAGGGACAGACCGGAAAGGAAGGGAAACCAGCAAGCAGGACAGAACGGTATTCAGGACAGGGGCAAGGAGCAAAACAACGATCCGGTCAAACCACGTTGAGACGCGATTTGCCAAACCACCGGGCTCCTTAAATAGGACCTCCCACAGCCGGGAGGCTTGAAACGCAAGCCGTGTAGTCTCCCAGGTGCTGGAGACCCAAAGCGAGGCTTGGGCCGCAAATCGGCCGGGAGCCGAGAGCATCGTACACCGCGCATGCGCGGAAAGCAGGAAGAGGTCGACCGCACCTGCGCGGGACGACACGCCCCGTACCTCCCAGGCGAAAGCGAGGGTAAACCCTCCAAGGCGTGGCACGCCGCATCGCACGAGTGGGCTGGGACAGGACCGGGTTGGGTGGCGTGACACCATGCCCCCTCCCAGAAAGACCCGGGGCCCCAGGCTTCCAGGGAAAACGGAGAAAAAAGTCACGGACAAGGCGAGGTGCATGCACGAAATTGTGCGGTTCCCAGGTACGGTCACAAGCAGGATAACCCTTCCAATCAACCAGAAACTGGAGCACACCTCGACGAATTCGGGAGTCACAAATCTCCTGTACTTCAAATTCCGGTACCCCCTGAACCTGAATTGAGGCTGGACAAGGGCTGGCACATCCAAATGTGTCTTTCACAAAGGGTTTTAACAGGGAAACGTGAAAGACAGGGTGTACCTGCCAAGATTGGGGCAATATCAATCGAAATGCTACTTCCGATATGCATTTGGAAATCTTGAAAGGCCCAAAAAACCGTGGTGCTAGTTTAGTGGGCAGATTACGTACAGGTAAGTTCTTGGATGATAACCAAACTTGATCTCCCACCTGAAATCTGGGTTCAATGGTCCTTCCCCGATTGGCCTGCTCCCTCATGCGCAGTTGTGCATCTGCCAGGGCACTCCGAGCCAAATCATGCTGCTTTTGGATATCGCGGATCATCTGGTCAGCCGATGGAACAGCGCTGGGTGGCATAGGACAGAAGGGGATCAGCTTAGGATGCTGTCCGGTAGAGCACATATAAGGACTGACACCAGTGGCTGCGTGAGTCGCATTGTTGTAAGAAACTTCCGCCAAATCCAGGTATTTCATCCAGTTGGATTGGGTGGCATTAGTGTAGCAACGCAAGTATTGCTCCAAGGTCTGATTTGTTCTTTCAGTCTGCCCATTAGTCTGCGGGTGATAACCCGAACTCAAAGCTCTGCGTATTCCAAGGTGACTGCATAACTGATGCCAAAAGGAGGAGAGAAACTGAGATCCACGATCTGAAATGATCTTTTCTGGTAAACCATGTAAGCGGTAGATGTTATGCAGAAAAGCCAAAGCCATTTGAGAGGAAGTAGGAATCCTGGTAAAGGGAATAAAATGTGCAGACTTAGTGAAACAATCCACCACTACCATGATGCAGGTGTGTCCCTCTGATGGTGGAAGCTCAACAATGAAATCAGTGGCAATGGTATGCCAGGGATAGGGTGGTAGTTCTGTGGGTCGGAGCAACCCCAAAGGTCTTCTTCTGGGTGTCTTGGTCTGGGCGCAAACTGGGCAGCTCTCCACATATAGTTTAGTTTCCTTAGCCCAACCTGGCCACCAGAACTGTCTGGAAATCAACTCCTGAGTTGCCTTGATGCCCCGATGACCTCCTACTAGTGAGTCATGGAACCCATGGAGAATGTCCAAACGCCGTGCTCTAGATGCTATGTACAACCGGTGTAGGAAGAAGAGAAATCCTTCACGTTCTGAGATTTGAGGACGTTTCAGTAGATTGGTGCGGTCTGGGTCTGTCTGGGTTTCCTGGAGGATCTTCTGCAAATGGGGAGAGATCGTGAGAAGAAAGTGTTTGGGGGAAATTAACGGAATGGGTTGGTTGATCCCCTCCACCTCTCTTTCCAAGGAGCGAGATAAAGCATCAGCTTTTAGATTCCGGGCACTCGGAATATACGTGATGTTAAAATCGTAATGGGAGAAGAAAAAGGCCCATCGAGCTTGACGGGCGGTATGACACTGCAAAGATCGCAAATACTGCAGGTTGCGGTGGTCGGTGCGGACTTCAACTGAAAAGCGGCCACCAAGTAAATGATGCCTCCATTCTTCAAACGCTGTCTTGATTGCCAATAACTCCCTTTCTATGACTGAGTAGTTTTGTTCGCAGGGAGTGAGTTTCCGTGAGTAATAGGCCACAGGATGTTCGTCACCCGTAGAGGGATGTTTCTGCAACAGGACTGCACCGACAGCAAAGCTGGAAGCGTCGGTTTCGACGATGTAAGGCATCTCGTCATTGGGGTGACAAAGTACGGGTGCTGTACAGAATGCAGACTTCAAAGCATCGAATGCTACTGATGCCTCAGTATCCCAGAGATAGGGTATCTTCACACTGGTCAGACGTGTCAATGGAGCTGTGAGTCGTGAAAAATGTGGAATGAAACGCCGATAGAAGTTTGCGAATCCCAGGAATCGCTGAAGTGATCTCACGTCCTGTGGTTGTTTCCAGTTCTGAATAGCCCGGACCTTACCGGAATCCATACTAATTCCTGTAGCCGTGATTACATATCCCAGGAATTCCATCTCATCCTGATGAAAAGAACATTTCTCAGCCTTGGCAAACAGATTATGTTGTAACAATCGTTGAAGAACTACGCGAACGTGGGAGATATGTTCCTTTATATTGTCGGAGTAGATCAAGATGTCATCTAAATACACCCAGACAGAGATGCCAATTAAGTCGCTGAAAACATAGTCCATAAACCGTTGGAAGACAGCCGGGGCGTTACACAGCCCAAAGGGCATGACCTTGTATTCATTATGCCCGAAAGGTGTCTTGAAAGCCGTCTTCCACTCATCTCCCTGTTTGATTCTGACGAGATGATAGGCTCCGCGGAGGTCTAATTTAGTAAAGACCCTGGCTGAACGTAAGGACTCCATGATATTCCGGATCAATGGTAACGGGTACCTGTCCTTAAGGGTGATGTCGTTCAATTGGCGGTAGTCAATGCAAGGCCGTAAAGAACCCTCCTTTTTCTTCACAAAAAACAATGGGAAACCTGCAGGTGACTTGGAAGGGACGATGTACCCTTTCTTGATGCACTCATCGAGATAATCCCGGAGGACCTGTTTTTCGGACTGGGTGAGGGCATACACCTTACCATGTGGCATTACGGCTCCGGGAACCAAGTCTATGGAGCAGTCAAAAGGCCTATGAGGCGGCAGAGCTATGTCCCTTGGTTCGGAGAATACCGACATCCAATCAGCATATTCAGATGGTATCATCGACAAGGAACATAAACCAGATGATTCTTTAGCTGGGACTAAGGCCGTCGAGACTGACGTCTTAGAGGATGTGTTTGAGTTACAGCATTCTTGAAGGCAAAAAGGGGAAGCGAACTCCAAAGTACGTGTTTCCCAGTTTATAGTGGGGTTGTGTCGCTGAAGCCAAGGTAACCCCAAGACCACTTGATATGAAGGTGTCTTTATAACATCCAGCGCGATTTTCTCCTCGTGTCCCTTGATGCATAACAACATACCTATAGTATGTAATCGTATGGGGCCGGAAGCCAATGGTGTTCCATCAATTACTTCAACTGGAATCACTTCTTTCTTGGTAAGCAAAGGTAT
Organism: Ambystoma mexicanum; assembly: GCF_040938575.1. Lineage (NCBI taxonomy): Eukaryota > Metazoa > Chordata > Amphibia > Caudata > Ambystomatidae > Ambystoma > Ambystoma mexicanum. The sequence goes on from NW_027182453.1 coordinate 1,951,281, forward strand.
GCCGTTGTTGATGGCAAAGCGCTCATCGATGTAGTTCCCAGATGCCCCACAATCCAATAATCCATGGATCTCGACTGTTCTATTCAGCCACTTGAGACTGACCTTCAAAATCATGAGGACTGCAGGCAACATGGGTGGAAATACCGATTCAGAGCAGGAAAGGACTGGTGGCTTGATCAGACCTGTCGGGGCCTTTCCAGAGCAGGACAGGTCACCTAGTTTCCCCCTTTCTTGATTGGTCTTAGAGGACAGGTACCTAGAAAATGACCTGCGGCTCCACAGTATAAACATAAACGTTGGCTCCTCCTCCTCTTCTTCTCTTCCTCAGACAAAGGGCCCCTTACGGCACCTAACTGCATGGGTTCTTGAGTGGTGTTCGGGGACACTGGTGTCCCAGCGGGCGGAATTGGAGGTCTGAGGTCCGATCTCTCAAAACGGCGTCTTTCGCCTCTTCTCTCTGCCAGTCTCTGATCGATCTTTAGCACCTGTTCAATGAGCTTCTGTAGATCTTCGGGTTCAGGAATGTGTAACAACTCGTCCTTGTACTCTTCTCTTAATCCTCGGCGAAACAAGGTCTTTTGTGTTATTTCAGGCCATTGAGAATCTGTTGCAAGTTGGCGAAAACGGCCTATATAAGAGATTATGTCTGTGTTGGCTTGTTTTAAATCCATTAACTGGTTCTGTGCTGTTGAAGCCAGATTGGGGGACTGAAATACTTCCAAAAATGCCTTTTCAAAGGCCACAAAATCACCTAAAATGGGACTGTTAGAAACCACAAGTGGTGTTACCCAAGCAAGCGCGTTGCCAGACAAATTGCCCAAAATATATCCAATCTTGGCTCTATCGTTGTTAAAGTGGGCTGAACGGTACAGGAAGTGTATCCGGCAATGATTGCAGAATTCCCCCACACGTCTGGGGTCTCCATCAAACTTGATTGGAGTGGTATGAGCCATAGCACTCTCGGGCGGAGGAACAGCATTATTGCTTTGGGTTACCATCTGGCGTAGGGTCTGGTTCTCCTGGCGGAGTGCAATCATCTCAGCACGTAAGGCCTGCATCTCATCACGAAGACTGGTGTTCTCATCCATCTCTGATTCCGAAGAATTTGAAGTCTGGCGTCTCAATCTGTTAAAGATGGCGTCACTAGGGCGCAGCGTACCTGTTCGTCCAGAAGTCTGTTTAGTAGATGATGCCAGATTGCCAGTAGTTCTGTAGTGAAGTGAGAGTGACACCAGGAACCAGCCCAACTCTCGTCCAAATAGGTACTGGACTGGAGGTGAACCAGCTCCCGATGCCACAGGTTCACTCACCCCTGATTAATGTGGCATCAGGACAGTGCAAGCACTGACAGGGGGAGCCTGATGGTCTTTAGCTGGAGGTTCTCTGAAGACAACTGGAGCGAGATGAGAAATGTCGGATCCAGAAGCAGGAATCAGGAAGCCACTGAATGCAAGGGAAGGCGGGAAGGCAAGGAGCTCAGGGAGGACAAAGAACCCAGAGAAGGAACAGAGAACCACTAGAGAGGGGAACCACCCCAGGAGGGAAGGAGCAAGGAACTGGGAACAGGAAGGGATTCCCTAACCGGCTAAGGAAGGGACAGACCGGAAAGGAAGGGAAACCAGCAAGCAGGACAGAACGGTATTCAGGACAGGGGCAAGGAGCAAAACAACGATCCGGTCAAACCACGTTGAGACGCGATTTGCCAAACCACCGGGCTCCTTAAATAGGACCTCCCACAGCCGGGAGGCTTGAAACGCAAGCCGTGTAGTCTCCCAGGTGCTGGAGACCCAAAGCGAGGCTTGGGCCGCAAATCGGCCGGGAGCCGAGAGCATCGTACACCGCGCATGCGCGGAAAGCAGGAAGAGGTCGGCCGCACCTGCGCGGGACGACACGCCCCGTACCTCCCAGGCGAAAGCGAGGGTAACCCTCCAAGGCGTGGCACGCCGCATCGCACGAGTGGGCTGGGACAGGACCGGGTTGGGTGGCGTGACACTATTCTGCCTAACTCCTCCAACAGACAAGGTAAAGGATGGGCCAACCTATTCCAAGTCCATCATTTGAACATGCTGACTGGAAACTGGGCAAGTGACACAAGTAGAAGTGCGACCAGAGTCAGCGGGAAAAGTATGTCCACTATTGATTACGTCATAACTAATGATAGGGCAAGTATATATCTGCGAGACGTTGCCATAGGCATCTGAGACGAAAGTGATCATCTTCCTCTATACCTCTGTTTACTAAAGATAAAGATATTAGTAGCTATGAACTCAATGGCAACATCTTTTTAAGCAACTGAGGTAATCGAATAAAATGGAGCTCGAATAACCTAGAAAAGGGACGAATTATATCAGAACAAGAGCTCACGATTTTCACAGATATCATGTGGGAACGGTCAGAAAATAGGGCCCCTCTTTCGATTGAAACCTAGGAACATGTCCTTGTAACCATCAAAGCTGGTCCATGTCAAAAACGTGTATATACTAGCACCAGTGAGAGATGGAACATGACCCACTAGCAGAAACCAGGGTTTGACAAATCTATTCATGATGCAAAAAAAGAATAAGACTCGCTATCAACCATATTAAAAATAGCGATCTAGTTGATGCCCCTTAAATATTAGAAAGGTGAAGGCGGAACATCGTAAGTGGCTATCTATTCATAGAGCGCATGCGGCTAATGAAGTGTGGCAAACTATGGCCTATTTTGCCAGAACTAAGAACAACCAAGGAATGTGGGCTGTAGTTAATGGAACAAAACAGAAATCCTTGCCCATTAATAGTGTCTCTGAACATGACTGGATATCTCATGTGAACAAGATCTTAAGGGCACAAAATATAACTGACAAACCAGTAGACAGTAATGTAGTCGAATGAAAATCAAGTTATACTGTTGAAGATCTTAAATTATTGATCAAAACTCTACCGTAATCACGAGCAATAGGGCCTGACGGCACCTGTAATGCTCTAGTCAGATTGTCCCCTGAGAAATGGGCTCCTGCCCTGTATTTACTATTCCGTTGGATAGGCAAATATGGCCAGGTCCCGAAATCTTGGCAAGAAAGCTCTATTTTACCAATTCACAAAAAAAGGTGTTTGAAGGACCCACCCAACTATCGCATGTTAACGATGTTGGCTATTCTGCCAAAATAGTTGCTAAAAATCATATTCCAAGAGTTTAACCAATGGATTGCAAACAACCAGATTCTCCCCCTAACCAATGTGGCTTTTGAGATACATCATCCACCGTCCATAATATTACCATCTTAGTGTCAACCATATAATACGCCGGGCACAGGCGACAGTTACCAGTATACGGCACGTTCCTCGACTTTAGTGCCGCCTTTGACACAATATTGAGATACAAACTGTGGACCAAACTTGTTCAATGGGGTATCCCGGCTGGTCTGCTTGCTATGATTAGATTGTTGTATACGAACATCTCTGTCAGAGTAAGGCTTGACGGTGAAGATAAAGTCTCAGAATTGATTCCAACCTGTCGAGGGGTCAAACAGGGCTGCATCTTGGCTGCCACCCTTTTTAACATGTATCTTGCAGACCTTCCATTGGCTTTTGAACCCATTTTGTCTAATGACATCAAAATAGGCTCAAACCACACTATAATGAAATGTCTAGCCTTGAATGATAACAGACAACTGTTTGCAGATATGCTCCCTCAAGAGAAGACTCAAAAGCAATGGGTACAGATAGTACTAGGAAATAAGAAAGCCCTTGTTTTCAGAGTGATTCAATTATGGGTCAATGTAATGGAGTGTAAAGCAGTAATAAGAACAAGAGAAAGGAAAAAGTAGCTGAAAAAGTGAATGCAGAATGAACATTTCACCTACAGATAGCAAAGCATTATAACATTATATATGAACAGGGTCTATTTGATACAGACTTGGACAGACTAATAGAAATTGAAACAAATAACAAGAACGCAGATGAACGCAGATGAAATAATTGAAATATTATGGAACATTTTAGAGGATGATGAATGAAAAAGTTTGTAACTAAACTATATCCTTAAAAATAAAAAATAAATAAAAATATGTTCGTTCAAGTCTCAGCTTGGAGAGCAACTTGTCTTCCATTTCATATGCTATTAGAGTTTCTCACTTGGAATGATTATCTGACAGCGGCACGGAGCAGACTTCTAAGCAAAGCTTTTCTTGCACTTTGTGCTCTGGTTCAGTTGCTTGCCAATGTGGACCATTTGATGTTTGTACAGGTCAGAGCCCAGAGTGAAGCTTTGCATGTATGTTGTATGTCGTTACAGTTTCTCTTCAGGATGTGATGCCTGTACAGATGGGAACTAGGACTGAAGCCTTTCTTGCACAGGTATGGTTTCACCCATGTATACAGCATCTGATGTGAGGACAGGGGGGGAGGGCTCTGAGTGCAGCTTCTCTCACCCTTCATGCACAGGTACGGTCACTCCCCGGTATGCAGATGTTGATGCCTGGATAGATTAGAGCTGTAATTAACGCTTTTCCTGCACTTTGAGAGAGAGAGAAGAGCTCTGAGTGAAGGTTTCCTCACACTCCTTTTTGAGATAGACCCCTAATGAACTCAGTCAAAACTGGGTTCACCACCTGAAGAACAAGTGCACGTTTTGTAGATTAAAGCAAAATGGTACTGTAGGACCAAACTAACCAAAGTCTCAACAAACTACATCAATTAATACATTTTAGCAACAGTTAAAACACTCTTCGATATTTTATTGCCACCCACCCCTCAAACATGATTGGATTTACAAAAAAGTACTATCTTTTCACAATTAATTCTTTCTCATTGTTCATCGAAAATCTTTACTACCATCTTCGGATTGTGGTCGAAGTCCGCCTTTACTCGGGATTGGTCTGTGGTAAGTTGTGACATCATGGCAATGAAACATTCACATACAACTTAATTCCTTACTTAGTAACAACTGGCCTAGAGCCCTTTAACCTTAAGTGTGATTGCACATGGTCAGCTTGGATATCTTAGCAATACGAGGAAGGGCTGAACAAACAGGTTTTCTTTGAGCGGCCTATTGCGATCTCATCTGCCCAACCTCCTGGCTCCTCATTAGACATTCTAATTGATGCAACCACCACTCCAACACATACAGCCTCTAGTTTCACCCTGAGAAAACAATTGAACACTGCACACCCTTGCCTCGGGCCCTATCTTTATTGCTGTTCCAAACAATTGGTCAAACCCCTCTGCATGACTTCAATGCAATGGGCAAAATTATATCTGTTCCTTGAGGAACTGTTAAGCCATAAATCACTATGTCCTGCTTGATAGCTGACCTTCTACTGAATTACTTATTCTTCCTCTGTCAACCCCCCAAGACCGCAAAAACATAATCTCCCAACTACCTAAAACTCATTGTGAAACTGCGTACTGCAAAGTATGAATAAACTCACAAAACCCAACCACATACAGATTTATATAAACTCCTTATTAACACTCTTTTTATATGTTCACCCGTGTGTATGTCTTATAAATATTATTCCTTCATTGGGATTTTAGGACAGGCCCTCCCTCCACATGCACATTGAAACCCTATCCGTCTCCCAATTTCCACTAACTGCCGATTTAGCATCATGATATATGCAAAGACCCACCTCACCAACTTCATGATATTTCTGGGATTGAACTCCTTGCACACTACACAATTCCCTATCAATCTACTAACCTGTTCTTGTAAGTTAGGGATAAACCAGTCCTCCTTCAGCTCTGCTGCGATTTGTTGCTGATAAGTATGTGCCGGGTAGTGTAGTTGCTGTAGAGCCAAATGAAGCAACTACAGGCATTACTACCTTCTCCGTGAGTCCTGTCTTCCCAGCAAATCCGTGGGTGAGAGAACACATCTTCTCTTTTTACAGAGCTCCTGTTCTTCTATAGGGGTTTTCTCTTGCATTTCTATAATATGAAGCACCGAGACTGTGGTGTATGGTGTCAAGGGTTTTGACCCATGTTGAATTATTAGGCGAGAACAAAACTGAATCAATAGACTGGGTAGATGTGGGGATGAGCTGTCGCCGCCCATCATTCTATCCCAGAACAAAACTAAATCAAAAGATTGGGTAGATGTGGGGATTGAGCTGTCGCCGCCCATCATTCTATCCCAGAACCAGGAGAACCGCGCAGTTTTGCGCACACCAAAATGGTCGCCTAACCTGCCAACCACCAGTGCAAGCGTGATGGACCGGAAGCGACAGGGGTGAAAGGTGGTGCCAAAGGAAAAATAGCAGTGCCTGTTAGATCAAAAGCGCCTTGAAATCACTGCTGTTTCTCTGAAGTGCAAGCTCAAAATGTCCATTTCAATTTGTTCAAAATCCATTTTTAATTGATGTCAACAAGTTGCTAAAATCAGGGGCACAAGACCACTGTAAAGATTCAACCTTCTTGAGGGGGGTTCCACATCACCATTCTACTGTAAGGATGTCCATCAAAACAATGGCAGCAAGGATTAGAGCTGTCAAGCAAAATCCTCCTGTCAAATTCAAGACAACTCCTAAAAAAAAATAGGTGCAGTACCAGCTTTGGACACAAGCCGGCGCTAGCAGTCTAAACTCTGACAGTCAAACTGTACTTCAGGAGTTGCCAGCCTCCTGAGACAGCTGGAAACTTCAAAACCTTTTTGGTTAATTGAACATTTAAACACCTGCTGTTCCCTGAAGACAGGCTGATTCAATTAACATTGCAAGAGGCTGGGAAACCTTCTCACCTCAGAACTACACACAAGAAGCCAGGAGATCACATGGACATGCTAACCAAATGCAGAGTGGCCCAATGGCCTGCTGACCTCAGCCGACACAATAGACTCTTGCAATTGAATGGGGTATGTTAATTTTGGTGTGGACTGTAAACAGAGCTCTGCCTGGCAGAAGAGACATGTGATCCCTGACTCCCAAGTTTCTGGGGGCAGACCCAGACACTTTTTGTGAATTGAATTGAAGGCAAATATATGTTTTATAAAAACACTGATGACTAATTGTAACCAGATGACAGAAATGTACAACTTTGGGATCTTTAAATTGACACATTCACTCCCAGTTCAAAACTTGGCTGGTCGCTCTGTGATGTTCTGAGCCAAAACCCTGCTAATTATTAATACTACAGACACTGTGTTTGTGCTAGAGACTTAGTAAATTACTAGAATATGGGTAGAAAGGCGGTGTACATGTGTGCCATTTTTGGTAAACGTCTGATATTGGTAAATCAACTAAAAATGAAAATAAGTTGTCATTTTTTAATGCAAGCCCACAGGAAGATCAGAGTTGGGCCAGAATGTACCTTAAGTAATCTGTAAAGGTACATGTAATGTCAAACAACTGTGTATCTGGGAAATATGTGTAGTTATGAAAAATGATTTCTAAGGTAAAAGCAAAGGGGTGTTTCTTCAATAGATCGTAAATGGCAGACATCACTCTGACACACTATCCTTTCTCAAATCAGGGACCAAAGAATCATTTGGCCTATCAAATCTTGAGAGGGTTGGGCATGCAGAATTAGCTGACCCACCCATTTTCAAAACACATAAAAAGAGCCACTGGAAGCCAGACAGGGACTTTTCTTTTACACTTTCTGCAGAGCATTTTGACAGACAACTTCACATCCAGACTTCAGACTTCAAATCCATCAATCTCCAGAGACTAGAAATTAACTCCAGAACTTGTAGCAGAGAGGCCTAAATCCACAAGCTGAATCCTTTTTCATCAGGCCTCCAAATCATTTGCAAACTATTCAACAGCCGGGCGAGCTGTTTGAATTTTTGCCAAGAACTTTTGCCAGAACCAGAGACCCAGAAGGCAGAATTATCCAGAGAGACCAGACCCAGACCAGATCTCTGTGCAGTGCTGAGAGCTGACCCAGATCGCTGTACGCGGAACCAGTACCAGAGAACCGCAGCCAATCCTGACCCGATCCGTGATAAAGTCGCATTCCTGTCCAACATATAGTGTGAGTACTCAGCCAGGACTCTGCAAAACCAATCTCTTAGTTTAAAATAATCTAATTCAAACTATTTTAACCTATTGAGAACTGCATCATAGAAATCGTGTCCCTTCCTTTTGATTCAAAGCTGGAAAATTGTCCTATGTCATTCTGAGCTTTACTTTTATTTTGAGAATCTACCTTCACAAAATCGTCCCTATCTCGGGAACCGTTTGTCCTAGGAACAGAATTTAACTTTCATCATAAAGCTAAGATTCTGGGATTTCCAACGAACACAGAACCCACTTTCTATTCATTATACTTTTTCCGTAATCGCGCTCGACGCACTCGGAAAAATTGCAGCGATTTGCGATTTGCGATTTGGCTCAATTTCTTCACTTGCCAAAATAGCGGTGTCTTGCTTTCCTTTGCTGAAATTCGTTTGCAACCTGACAATCATTCATAGAGCATTGCTAAAGTGATCCTGAACAAATACAAAGTAGCTGTCACCCACCCTGAACCTCTAGAAGGAATTAAAATCCTTTTAGCATATTTTTCACTTCATTGCATATCACATTTAAAGGATTTTGCCTGTGTTTAAAATCATACCTGTTTTCCTCTAAGCTCGCTGGGGGGAACTGGAACTTTTTATTGCATTTGTGTGTATTCCTGAGAATTGTGTGTGTTACTTCCATCTCCTTACATTGCATAGGGGGGGAGTGAATTGTCGAAGAAAAAGTGATCACATTATCTTTTGCTGAAATCATATCAAGTTTATATCTGTACTGTCTTTTATTCATCTTTGCATCTCCTTGAAACCATAAGGCATTCTCTGATACCTTATTCTCCTGTTCCTAGTCATAAGTCACCAGAACTGTGCTATTGTTGGATTACCTATTGCTGATTACTGCTCATATTCACAAGTGTGATATCAATTATTAATTTATTATAAAAGTGTGATATATATATATATTGTTTAATTCTCAAATAAACCTTTTAAATTTGCAAAACAAACTTACTTCTTGGCTCAGTGGGGTCAGGGGGATTCTAAGAGAGGGGTGTTATATAAGGGTGGTCATCCAGAGTACACGAACTGGACATAAAAATAAATAAATAAGGGCTTCCCTTGAGCAATCCCAGACAAGGCACTGACTTAGTGGGACTGCTTGATTGGAGTCTTTAACAAAGGGGCTGGTAATTGAACGTTTTGGGTTATGGTTTCCATGTTCTGGGAATCTGTAAAAGGTAAATATGCTTCTTCCTTCGCGGCATTGTCTGATGCATCATTCCTGAGAGCTATTGATATAGTGTGGTTAGTATGGGCAGCGCATGTAACTAAACCTATCTCTGCTGACAAAGTTATTGCTTCAGTTAGTCAGGATAGAAGCACAGCATGCTGGAAAGTGGACCCTTCACGCCTCCTAAACCCTCTTCTCTGTCATCTTGATAGCCAAGAATGGACGGTGGCGGTGACATACGCGTAGTCAGAATAAACAGTGACTGCCTTCCACTAATTTATAGCACTTCTATGATTGTCACTAGTTTGCTTGCGCAGAGTAATGAGAAGGCAACCGTCTCTTCAGTCTGACCCTGTATTCCCCATCCACAAGTCCCACAACAGCTGCACCTATATGCCTCTCACCCGTCTCCTGGTTGCTAGTTGAACTCCCATCAACAAAAATCAACTCACCCCCCCTAGGGCATCCTCTTTCACAGTCACCCCCTGTAAAAACTGGTAGGGGATGTCTGTACTTCTGCTTTCTATATGGTAGAGGAGAGGCACAGAGGACCCCAGCCAAGATTCTCTATTACGGTAGCAATGGACGAGCAATCAAGGCCTAGCTTCTCAGGAGGTGATGAAGGCTGGTTCTTAAGTACAGTGTAGTCCCCGAACCCCCACAAAGGAATGTCCACACACTGTATTACTGAAAACACAGTCTTTATATAATTAATATTCAAAGGTATGTACATGATCACAATAACGCACTTTGTACTCAGAAGTCAATAATGATAAATATATACAATTCTAAAGTGGTACCACTAATGTTATCAAATCTCATTAAAGTGCATCAACTGTACGGTTAAAATGTCACACAAATTAATAATGAGGAAACCAGCAATAGAGATAGGCAGGAACGTAAGATTGTTGAAACAATAGGCAGAATGCTGACCCCTACCACTAGGCACAGTTCTGTGTGGAGATCCCCCCACCTGGGCAACCTGTAAATAAATATATATAGCACAAGCCCAGTCCATATATTGTCCGATAGTCTTACTTCCTCCTATTAAGGTTTTACCCCCCCAATGTACCTGGTGGAGTAGAGTTCTCCGACGATGCGTTGACCGATCCTTCTTGAGTGCCTCCCTTTCAGGCGGGAGCCACGGATTGTCGAGAGGTGTCGGGGAACTTGGCGTTCGGTATCGGGGAATCGACGCCCCTTCTTGAGTGCCCTCCCTTTAAGGCAGGAGTCACGGGTCGGCGAACGTCCGATGGTGAACAGGTCGAACTACGGCAGGGAAGTGACAGCTTCGTTCCTAGCGGTGCTTGTCGATGACAGAGCGTTGGTGTCCTGCAAGGAAGAGGCGTGCGAGGCCCCTCGGTGATGATAGTTCTGGACCGCAAAGAGATGATGAAGAACTGTGGCCCAGCAAGGGCGTCGAGTCGTCAGCGTCTTTGTGGTCTTTAGGTGGCGGGAAACCCACCGGTGGAAGCTCCTCGGCGCGTCGACGGTCGGGCCTTCTCCAGCGGGAGACAAGCGGGTGACGATGCAGACGAGAGCGTCCAATGATCAAGGGAAGTTCTTAGGCAAACGGGAGCACGGTGGCTCCGGTCGGCGACGGCGGTCGTCGACAGTGGCGGACAACAGTCCGAGTGCTTCTCCATGGAGTTCCTCAGCAGTCCCCGGATCGGGTTGGCAGCCTGGCGAAGGTCTGTCTACCAGGGAGCATTGGCAAAGATCAGCTGTGCACGATGGTCCCTCGTAGCTCGGGAAGAGGGCGCCTTACCAGGTCCTCTCTGGGTCAGTCCTTGGAGGCACAACAGCTTTCAGATTGTGAAGGAGAGCAACAGCAATTCTTCTCGTCTAGCAGGGCTTCAAGGTCAAGCGTCAGTTACTCCAGTTACTCGTCGTAGTGGACTTCAGCTTCTGAACACGATTCCTAGCAGTGAAAGGTCCCCAGATATACTGTTGATCTCCCATTCATTCCGCTGGGTCACACTCAAGCATCCAATCACGACTACGGGCATTCATGCAGGCAGGCAGCCAATCAGGCACACAAGGTATTAAGGCCATTCACTTCTCTCCAGACACTCACAACAAGTTATGTGTATTGGGACAAGTACCGAGCAATTCAACACTCCAAGCTGCATTCATACCGGTTTCGGGCAGGGTTGTCTCAGTCATTGTGTCAACCACCAGATACTAGACACCCATAACACAGAATGCATATTCGTCACACACTCTATTCACCCGGGTCCCACCCACAGGAGGTACCCACAACATACATCACCGGGAAGGCTCCAGCTAGTCTGGCCGGACCTTCACAACAACACCATATATGGCACTTCCATCCAACAGCCAGTCAGGGGGAAGGGACAAAGTCAGGGCTTCCCAGGACTTTGGGAAAACAAGGTAATGGGTAATAGAAAGCAAGAGGCCACAGGGGCCATCTTGTTTTCCATCAGGAATCAACTGATCCCAATGGCCGGGCTGGGGTATCCCAAAATGGAGGATACTACGCGCACCTGTCGATTTCAGCATGGAGCTGCCACCAGCCCATACCCTGCTCTGTGGGCCACCCACAGGTGCCCAAAAACATACACTAGGGGCACAGGGTTGTACCGCCACCCATGGGTGCCATAAGGATATCCCACGGGTCCGTTCACCAAACCAAAAGAGAGAGAGCTGCACCACCAGGAGTCCCACATGAACTCCTGTGCGGAAAACACAACAGAACACAGTAAAAAGCAGTAAAGGACAAGGATACGGAGGTCCTGTCCCTACGATGCATTTCCAGCATCACCCCCCCTTCCTCTTCTCCCTCATATTTGCACAATCATGAACAATATCTTCAGGCTGCAATGGCTCGGCTACAAATGTTGCAGGATTCGGGATGAATCGATGCATTTGACAAATTACCTCATACCCTGAAACTCACTGAGTGGTTAACGTGTACTTTGACTTTTCTAAAATTGCAAAAAACTGCATGCTCCACATACAATGTCACCGGGCAACCGGAGTCTGCTTTAGAAAGCTAAAGATTTGTGGCTTAGCAATGTTTGTTGGGTCAGGACCGCTGTCATCACCTGCCCATTCGAATGCGAAAAAAGATAAAATGGCTTCCTGTAATTCGGGGTCGCCAAGACTGGAGCATTGCTGATTGCAGCATTGAGTTCCCAAAAACATGTCCACATTTCCTCAGACCACTCTATCGGACCTTTCAATTTCTCTGCTTCCTTGAGTATTTGCAGTAAGGGCCTCAAATAACTAGAGTAATCGAAGATCCACGATAGTTACAGAGCCCCGAAAACTGCTGCATCTGTTTCACTGTGACTGCCTGAGGCATATTCTGGACTGCAGTGGCTCTCTCCAGCATTATGGTCCTTTCACTGGTGTATCGGGGGCCCCCAGAGCCCCGGCAGTGCAGGAGCCCCCTTAGACTTTAAAAAACACTGGGTTTTTGTAGGCACGCAGCCTTTATAAAGAAATTATTTCTATTAGAGCATATCAGAAATAATTTCTTTATGAAAACAGAGTGGCTTGAAAAAGAAACCATTTCTTTTTGAAGTAATAGGGCACCCCTCAACCTCATTGTAAAGACTGGAGGGTGGTCTGTACTTCCGCTCTCTTTATGGTGGAGGAGAGGCACAAAGGACCCGAGGCAAGATTCTCTATTGTTGGTAGCAATGGACGAGCAATCAAGGCCTAGCTTCTCAGGAGGTGATGCAGGCTGGTTCTTAAGTACAGTGTAATCCCCAAGCACCCACAAAGGAATGTCCACACACTATATTAGATAAAACGCAGTCTTTATATAATTAAGGTTCAAAGTTATATACACAATCACAATAACTCACTTTGTGCTCAGTTAATCTATAATGGCAAATATATACAGTTCTAAGTGGTACCACAATTATTATTAGATTTCATTAAAGTGCATCAACTGTACTCTGGTTAAATGTCACACAAATCACTTAATAAAAGGTAACCAACAATAGATATAGGAGGGAAAGCAGTTGGTTAGAACAATTGGCAGAATACTAGCCTCTACCGTTAGACACAGCTCTGTGTGGCGATCCCCCGACCTAGGAAACCTGTAAAATAAAGATATAAGCCCTGTCCATATATAGTTCTATAATTCTTATTTCCTTCTATAATATTTCTACCACCCCAATGTACCTGGAATAGCAGAGTTCGACGACGAGTCATCGATGGATTCTTCTTGAGCGGCTCCCTTAAAAGCAGGAGCCACGTATCGTCGAGATCCCTCGAAGAAAGTGAACTCGCCATCGAGGCGGCAGCTTCGGTCCCAGCAGTGCTCGTCAGCGACAATTCAAAGACATCTGGCAAGGAAGAGGCGTGCGGAGCACCTTGATGTCGATAGTTCAGGACCGCAAAGAGTTTGTGAAGAACTGTAGCCCAGCAAGAGCGTTGAGTCGTCCGGCGTCTCTACGGTCTTTGGGTGGCGGGAAACCCACCGGCAGATGCTCCTCAGCGCGTCAACGGCCTGGCCTTCTCTGGCGGGATAAGGCGGGCGGCAGTGCGGATGAGCGCATCTGTGAATAAAAAGTATTAGGCAATGGAGCGTGCGGCTACGGTCGTCGATAGCACAGCGTCACTTTGTCCCCTCTTCTGGGCAACACGGCTTCGACGAGCCTCCAGCGGTTATGCAAACCTGCGAACCCTGGTCAACGACGGTGGACGAAATGTCCAGTGCTTATCTTCATTCTCCTCGGCAGTCCCCGTCTCCGGTCGGCAGCCTTTCGAGGGTCTGACTTCCAGCGAGCTTCGGCGAAGGTTAGCAGTGTTCGATGGTCCCTCGGAGCACAGTAAGAGGGTGCCTAACCAGGTCCTCTCTTGGGTCAGTCTTTACGGCTTTCGGATTTCAGCTAAGGGAGACAACAGCCAACCTTCTTCTTCAGGCTCGGCTTCGAGATTCAGCTTCAGTTTCAATGTTAGTTTCAACTCCAGCTTCTGAACGCATTCTAGCAGTGAGAGGCCCTCAGATACACCAGATCTCCCATTCATTCTGCTGGGTCACACTCAGGCAACCAATCACTCAGAAGGGCATTCAGCAGTCAGTCAGCCAATCAGGCATACAGTGCATTCAGGCCATACTCCTCCCTCTCAGACACTCGCAACAAGGAATGTGGATTGGGACAAGTACCCAGCCATTCAGATTAGCACATTACTGTGCCCATCTGCCCCCAGAGTGGGCAAAATGGGCTGCCCCGTGCTTTGGGGGCCTAGGGGGAGAGGGCCACTTACATAATAAGTGGCCCCCTCACCCCACTTCAAAAACATATCCCTCGTTGTCTAGTGGTATTGCTGGGTGCGGATAGAGCAATTTCCCCCGACCCATGCCCAGCAATGCTCCAAAGACGGTGTTGTTGGAAATGGGAGGGCCTCCCCTTTCCAACAACACCTCCCTCGATCTCAACGGTTCAATAATGTTGGAGATCAAGGGAGAGGAAGGTGGACACTCACCTTCTCTTTTCACAGCAGCAGCCATAAATGGATGCTGCTGTGAAATTTACTCTCAGTTTCACATTAGCATGCATTACGCACGCTGATGTGAAACTGAAGGAAATGCCCGGTGGTTGGATTACACTTTTGTGCGATCGCTGCTTTTCAGCAATCGCACTAAGTGAAGTGCCAAAAAGGATGAGGTATCTCGTACCATGAGGCATGCAAAATAGGGCCGGAACACTGCTGAAGGGAGACACACTTATGTTGATTGCAGGGGCAGGGTCTGGAAGAGGGGATCCTGGAGACACTGGGTCTGGGGAGGCCATGTGTACAATGGCCCCGGTGCGGAATATAACGTTGAAGTGTACATGGTGTTTGGCACCTTGGCCGTTCCCACCCACCCAGTACTGGAGTGGGTTTTAATGGAGGGGGGATGGATTGTTGTAGAGGAGCTGAGCGTAAAAGGGCATCAACCATTCTTTCATGTCTATCTTCTGCAAGTGAGCGTGTCCTTGATTCACTGAAAAATTGAAACAACTATTTATAAAAGTTGAATTGTACTTTATTTTGTTGCGGATATTGATGGCACAAATGTACTACACATGGTATACTTCGGGTTGCAGCACAGTGTGGGAAAATCCCCTGTACCGACCGCTGTCGCTGGGGAATTTGGCGCAAATGGCTCCAACGACACAGGGCGGTATTACTCATCGAACGATGTATCCAAGCCTCGCATGAAGTCACCATGTAAACACATGATAGGCCACCAGCCTGTACCACCTGTGGAAGAGAAACATACATGCTGTATTTAAATGAACACGATAAGTGTACAAACCTTATTTGAAAATGCACCCTGTATCCTACGGCATAGTTGCCCGTACAAAAGTTACTTCATGGATCAATGAACTTGGGCGTTGAAGTGCAGACACATAACAAAAGTGAACACCCATGCAAGCCATAGCGTTTGGGGCACAGGGAAATATTGTTTCTTGGTTGCACGTGAAAGACACATAAAATGACCACTATGATTTCCCGAAGCGCGAGAAATATATTGAATTGCCAAACTACATTCACTTGGCATTGATAGATCAGAGTTGCGACAATATAGGAGACAAACATGAAATGTTAGTGGCCTCAGTGGTCAAGGTGACATCAAATCTGGAGTACACTTACACGTTGATTGCATTGTGAGGGTGAACTGTTGTGCAAAGTTTGTGCATAACCACCATCATAATCCGCAACACAGACCTTGTGAGGCAGGCTGCCCTTAAGTCATGCAGCCCGGTAACGCATAGTGGTGGTGTGTCTTCTTCCAATATGTAGGCCGAGCATCCAGAGTTTTTTTTGCAGCAGCAGTTCTCCTGCTCGGTTGGCATGACCTTGCTCCGATTGCAGGTACACCAGGTGGAAACGTCTTCCCTGCGAATAGGCTCAGGCTCAAGATTCATCTACCCAACTGTCGTCCGATGCCCCATAGTTTCTGCATCTTTCTCTATCAACTAATTCTGCCTCAGAATACTCGGCTGGTATTATTGCCATTATACGACAACATTAAAATCGATAGTAATGCTAGTACTAGGTTCGCACGGGCTACGAGCAACGAAGATAGCTGAACAGAGCAGAAAGGAGTCACAGGATACACACAAAACACAGTGAAATATTTTAAAAAGCAACTCTGTTGTTGTCTGATGACAAGGGGTCTGTTTATACTTATTGAGGAAAGAGGCATCTGCTGTTTCCATGGAGACACAGCATTAGCAGGCGCAAAGAGAACATTGACACGAGATGTGCATTCGCATTGTGAAATGGGCCGTATGCGTCTAGTGACGTCAGCTTCCGGGCGGGGGATATGAATTAGTGCTGCCAGGGCACTTGAACTTAGGGCGATGCGGCAATGGATAAGATTAGCACAAGATGGCCACGCCCGCTGCTTGATTTCACATGTGGAAATGTGAGGAAAACTAAGGTAAGGTGCATAGGAAATGTTTTTACGACCGATCACAATTTGCTTAAAACCACATGCCCGAACGTTCGGGACAATAACATTTTAGAGCGCACTATTCCTTTAAGGCAGCAGACAGATAAGGTCTGATAGATAAGTTCAAGAAGAAAAAGGGTTGGGGGGGACTGCATGGGTACAGATACAGACCCCAGTGCAAGGGGTGGCCTGGACGACATGCGGAAGGGTGGCAGGGTGAGCAGCTACCTGGGCCTGGAGGACTGAGGGTGGCCAGGTCCACGGTGCCGAGAGAACAGATCAGCAGGGGAGGAGGGGCAAAGGCAGAAGCAAAGAGGAAGGACATTAGGTGCTTCCAGAACCAGAGATGGTTCTCCTGAAGTTTTAGAGTGGCAGGGAAGCTGTACCAGAGGGAGGCCCCAGCGAAGACAGAGATCTACCCCCAGCTCGTTTCTTTGAAAAA
Source organism: Ambystoma mexicanum (assembly GCF_040938575.1). Lineage (NCBI taxonomy): Eukaryota > Metazoa > Chordata > Amphibia > Caudata > Ambystomatidae > Ambystoma > Ambystoma mexicanum. Next base: position 1,968,312 of record NW_027182453.1, read on the forward strand.
CGACCGATACTGAGGGAGTTAGAGGTAAAGGAGTGAAGACCTTGAGATGGGAGGTATTTGCGGAGGGATAGCTGAAGGTATTTTGGACCCAGGCCCCAGAACGCCTTGTGGACAATGCAGAGGGTTTTGAATTTAATCCTTGTATCCACTAGGAGCCAATGAGAGATTTCAGAGCTGGAGAGAAACGATCCCAGGGCTTGAGGCCAAGGACAAATCTCGCATTCCTGTTCCGCATTAGTTGCAGAGGGCGGAGAGTAGAGGCAGGTAGATTTAGAAAGAGGCTGTTACAATAGTCCAACCTCGAGAGAACCAGAGCTTGGGAGACAGTGAGCTTCTGGGGGAAGGAGAGGAAAGGCACAGTACCTCTGAGGAGGTGCAGTAGGAAGTTTGACTTTTTAGAGACATCAGAGATGTGGGCGGAGAAGGAAAGTGTGGAGTCAAAGATGACCCTGAGGTTCTCAGACTCGCAAGGGCGGGTGTGCCGATGAGCAGGATCTCCATCTTTCTGGCATTCAGACAAAGATCGTTGGCAGCAAACCAATCTTGAATGGCAGTTAGGCAATCAGAGAGAGGGAGAGGTTGTGGAACAGGGCAGCCTGAAAATCAGTTGAATGTCGTCAGCGTAGCAGTGGAAATTTGAGCAGAAAATTGCAATGCAGTGGGTGAGAGTTGCCAGGAATTGGTTGAAAAGCCAGGGCGAATGGTTAGACCCCTGGGGAACACCACAGGTAGAGCGGGAGACAGATGATAGGAAGAACCCAATTTGGACCTTGGAGGATTGATCAGAGAGGAAAGAGGTCAGCCAGGTCAGAGCCTGATCGGTGATATCCAGGTTATCACAAACAGTTGAGCAGGGTGGTATGGTTGACCGTGTCAAAGGCAGAAGAGAGATGAGGGAATGTTAGAGTCAAGGTTGGAGAGCAGATATTCACGGATGTTCAGGAGAGCAGTTTTCGTTCTTCTGCCAGCTCTGAAGCCAGACTGGTGGCATTGGAGTCAGCCAACAGAATAGGAATGAAGGTTAAGCTGAGAGATGGCCAGCTTTTCCAGGAGTTTGCCAGAAAGGGAGTAATGGAAATTGGGTGATAGTTAGCCGGACAAAAAGGATCAGCTGTGAGTTTCTTGATAAGAGGATGCACATGGGAGTGCTTCACAGGAGAGGGGAAGGATCCTGAGGCAAATAAGTGGTTGCAAAAATCGTCAAGGGCCGGAGCTTAGGTACCAATGTGGTCCGAGATGGTTTTAGAGGAACAGGGATGAACGTGTTTTGATGAGGCTTTCATAGATCAGACTTGTCTAGTGACCTCATCAGGGGAGAAAACAGGAAAGGATGAGAAGGAGGGTGGGGTGGCTGAAGGAGTGGCAGCAAGCACAGACGGAGAGGGGAAAGTGAGAGGCAAGGGCATTGCAAAGAGCCTAGGAGGCAACAGGAGGGGGAGAGACTGCAGCAGGGTTGGCCAGCTAATTGCAGATTTTAAAGAGTTCAGCCGAGTTGTTAGACGCCGCAGAGACACAGGCTTGAATGTGGACTCTCTTTTTGGTGAGGACAGAGAGTCGGTATTGCCTTTGGAGAAGGTGACAGGCCAGTTTGTCAGAGGATGAACAAGAAGCCCTCCATTTCCTCTCAGCTACCCTACACTTATGTTTAAGTGTAGCTAGGTCGGAGTCATAGCAGACAAGCCAAAAGGTATCAAGGCAAGCCGAACCATATCAAGGCAAGCCGAACCGTATCAAGGCAAGCTGAACCATATCAAGGCAAGTCAAGGCAAGCATATCCCTCTTATGGCAAGCCCAGATCCATCAGGGCGAGCCCAGATCCATCAATGTGAACCCAGACCCATCAAGGGGTGCCCAGCCCCATCAAGGCGAGCCCAGCTCCATCAAGGCAAACCCTACCCCATCAAGTCATACTCTGCCCTATTATTGTGAGTCAAGTCATATCACAGCAAGCTTAGTCCTATCAAGGCGAGCCCAGCCCTATCAAGGTGAGCCCAGCCTTATCAAGGAGAGCCCAGCCTTATCAAGGAGAGCCCAGCTCTATCAAACCAATAATTATTTTCAGGGGCAATCATAATCCTCACAGGGATCCCTGGAGCTCTTGTGCAGAGTGAATTACCAGCCCCATCAAGGCAAGCCTGGCCCTGCCACAGCGAGCCCAGTCGTATCCATGCAAGGCAAGCCAGGCCCTAATAGGGCAAGGCAAGCCCTTATATGCATTTGTCATTTGTAAAGCGCTTATACACAAGAAACAGTGTTTCAAAGTGCTTCAAGGCAAGGGAGGGAACAAGGGGTAAATGCAGTGAAAAACAGTCTTACAGGGCCTTGAGTCATTCAGAATGTGCAAGTGCTATAAACGTTAAATGGCACAGACAAAGAACAAGAGATGGTTATACGAGAACATGAACAAAACTATCGTACTAGGCCTTACGTCACTTCAGAGACTGCAAGTGCTGTGGAAAAAAGAGGCAGCAACAGGGAGGGTGGGGGGAAGAGAGGAAGAGGGCCAGATAAGAATTAAAACTATTGTACTATGCCCAATGGAATTTCAGAGAGTGCAAGTGCTGTGACAACAAGAGGGAGAGAAGGTGAGGGTGAAGCGGGGGAGAAGGGACAGACAAGATGCCGAGAAGGAGAAGTTAAGAGGCAAGAAAGAGGCAGGTGGATGCACTGGTGTAGAGCAAAACCTAAAATTCAGATTTATCAGAGGCACACAGCGAAGTAAGGTGCATGGATGTGGGAACACCAAGCCAGTAAGCACTAGTACAAAATGAAATAATGCACAGTGGGGAACACATCAAATTTGAATCTGCCAGAAGCAATAGAAACAGTACAAATGGGAGAATGCACAGTTTAAAACACAACCAAGTGGGTCACTAGTGCAAGATGGTGGAGTGACACTGCTAGGAAAGAGGCAATGGGCCAAGTGTGGAGACAGACAACAGGGCAGAGTCATAGTCTGCATAGCTGAGCCGGTGTGCTTACCGGGCCCAGAAGGTGCCACAATAGTTCATGGTCCTAGGTGTGAGGAGCAGACGTATAATATGAGATGTGACAGCAGCATCTTGCTGTGCTGGACAGGGGCCTTCCGTGAGGGCCTTAGGTGGATGGGCCGGCCCACACATTTGACGGCACACACATTTGACGGCTTGTCAGATATTCTGGAAGTGGGCCAATCAGCACCGCCACAGTTCAAGTAAACAAAAAGGCTCTCTGGTGCCTGGGGAGCAAAGGTGCTGGCAGCCATTGTGGAATGGAGGAGGCCGACTGGCACAAACTACTCAGGGGCCATGAGGCAGAGTTTCTGTCAGTGATGTAGGATGGATGCATGCAGCCACCGACCCGGATATCACCATGCATGAGCCAAAAATGTAATAGGCTCCAATGTTGCGACGTGCACCATGTGGGATCAGAAGGCAAGTCGTGATCTATCAGGACAAGGCAAGCCCATTCCAATTAAAGGAAGCTCAGCCCTGACAAGGTGAGCCCAGCCCTATCAAACCAAGTTCAACCCTATTAAGACAAGCCTTCCCCTATTAAGTCACCCTCTGCCCAAGTACAGTAAGACAAGTCATATCACAGCAAGCTTATCCCTATCAAGGCAGGCCCAGCCAAATCAGGGCAAGCTCAGCACTATCCAGACAAGCCCAGCCCTAGCAAGGTGAGCCCAGCTTTAATAAAGTGAATCCAACCAAATAAAGGCAAGCCCGCCCTATCAAGGCAAGCTCAGCCATATTGAGGCATCACTGTTCTATTAAGGCAGGCTGAGCCTTATTACAGTTAGCTTAGCCCTATCAAGGCAAACCCTAGCCTTATCAAGGGAGGCACTGCCAAGGCGAGGCTTTCTGGGGCCAGGAACCTCTTTACCCCCAACGTTCTCTTCCAAAACATCATCCTTCTCGAGGTTTCCGATCATCCACCTCCAACTCTTTGAGGGTCAGATGCTTCTCCAAGCAGAAAGTTGGGGGCAGATCTATCTCCTCATCTTGGGCCTTCCATTGAAACAGCCTCCCTGCCTCTCTCAAACTTGAGCACCACCACCTCTGGTTTCGAAAGCAACTCAAGACCTTCCTTTTCATTTCCGATTTCTCTCTTCCACTCCCCTGCTGATGCACCTGACTGCTCCACGCACTGGTCACCCTCTGAACTCGGGCCCAGGTTCCTGCATGTGCAGTTGCCCTTGCACTGCCTCCGGGCTCCCCAGCACTTAAGGGTCTGTATCTGCAACCCTACAGTCCCTTCTGTCTACACTTATGAGCCACCCGCTAGCTGCACTTGTGAGTTAACTGTACTTCCCTCTTCCGCTCCCCCTGGCACTTCTTGCCTTCCCTCTTCCCCACACTTGAACGATCTGAATGATACAAGGCCTAGTAAGATCATTATTTTGTCCTTACTTTGTTTCCCCCTCCTTTTTATGTCGCGCCTAGAAACACGTGTACAGGTGCGGTATAAATGCCATATCATATTAAGGCAAACCCATCCCTATTAAGAGAAGCTCAGCCATATTAAGTGAAGATCAGCCCCATTACGGCGAGTCCAGCCATATCAAGGCATGGTAATCCTAACCATTCCAAGTCCAGCCATATAAAGTCAAGTCTAGCCCTGTCAAGTCCACTACTAGGCTAGCGCAGCTGTAAGGCAAGTCCAAACCAGTTGAGGTCTGTTTCTTTTTTTAATGTGGTTTGTTTGTCCTTCCAAAGTCCTTTTGTTGCCCTCCAGAAGTGGAACATGCCCGGCCTTTCCTGAAATCTAAGGCACATCACTGGCGTATTCAGGAATTATGGAAGTTCGACTGTGAGTTATAGTTCAACAAAGAATTGATCATATATTAATGATTTGTCCATTCCTTGTTACTCTCTTTATATATGTATCAAATTAGAAAATTATTAAACACATCTTTTTAGAGATGTTGGACTTTTGTTATCCTAAATCTTTTAAACAAACCCAAAATAATGAATTCATTTTTTAAAGTTATTTCTGTACTCGAGAAACATGTTACACACTTAACATGGACCTTTCTATGCAGAATGAGACTGGGCAATCAGCAGTAATTGGCAACTCAATTTAATGACAGGAGAGAAGGTTGTTCAGGACACAAAGCTTTATATATGAATTGATAATATACATAAATACATAGTTTAACACATACACTGCAGCAACCAAGATCCATGTCAGAGGTCGGCCTGCTTTCCAAACCAGGGATTTATTTGCATTGTAATCGTTCAGGTTATCTGTGTGTGTTCTCCTCATTGCTTTCCTCATGAGCATCCTGGTGTGATGCTGGAAATGCATTGGAGGGACAGGGCCTCCCTGTCCTTGTCCTGTACTCCCTTATCATGGGTGTTCTGTATTGTTTTCTGCACAGGAGTCCAGTTGCGACCCCTGGCAGTGCAGCTCTTCCTCTTTTTGGTTGGGGTGAAGAATGACCCCTGGGATACCCGTATGGCACCCATGGGTGGGGGTACAACCCTGTACCCCTAGTGTATGTTTTTGGGTATCTGTGTGTTGCAAATAGAACAGGGTATTGTCTGGTGGCAGCTTCATGCTGATGTGACAAGGAGCTCTGAGTGTCCTCCATTTGGGGATACCCCGGCCATGCCATAGTAATCAGTGGATTCCTGATAGAGGGCAAGATGGTCCCTGGGGCCTCTTTGTTTCTATTGTCTGTTACCTTGTTTTCCCAATGTCCAGGGAAGCTCTGGCTCTGTCCCTTCCCCTGACTGGCTATTGGGTGGATGAACCATATATGGTATTGTGGGGAAGTCCAGGCCAGACTGGCTGGAGCCTTCCCAGTGACTGTATGTGGTGGGTACACCCTTGGTGGAACCTGTGTGAATAGAGTGTGTGACCAATATGCATTCTATGTTATGGGTGTCTGGTTTCTGAGTGTGAATGAGACAGCCCTGCCTGAAACTGACATGAATGCAGTGTGGTGTGCTGAAAGGCTGGGTGCTTGCCCCAATCCACATTCCTTGTTATGGGTGTATGGGTGGAAATGAATGGCCTGAATGCATGTGAGCCTGATTGGCTGCCTGCCTGCATGAATGTCCTTCTTTGTGACTGGCTGACTGAGCCTGGCTCAGGCAGAGTGAATGAGGGACAGGTGTGTATATCTGGGGGCCTCTCACTTACCAATTTGTTCAGAAGCTCAAGTCGAAACTTGAAGCTCATACTTGAGGCCCAGCTGGAAGAAGAAGATTGCTGCTGCATTTCCTACGACAACTAAAAGCTGTTGAGTCTGTTGAAGACTGACCAAGAGATAACCTATCTTGTGGAGCTCTTCCCAAGCTATGAGGGACCATCTTGCAATACTGCTGTTCTTCATCGAGGCACAGTGGAAGCCAGTTCTGTCAGTCTGACGTCTGGAGTAGGGGTCTGCCGTGAATCCCAAAGAGAGCGCCTGTACATCGAGGCCATTGAAGTCCACTGACGTCAACCGGGGTGCAAAAGAACGCTCTGACTGCTGGAAGCCAGTCGAAGCATGTCATCCAGAAGTGGGGAAACCTTGATGCTGTGCTGCTCGACGCCCAGAGCCGAAAGTTCCACTTTGCCTAAGAACATTTGACAGAGGGCTCCTTTGCCATCACAGTTGACCACGTCCTGCTGGAGAAAGTCAAGGTCGTCGGCCGCCGCAGAAAATCAGCCAGTGGGTTTCCCGCTACCTGAAGCCGACTAACACATCCCAAGGACACTGGCAGAGTGAAGATCCGAGGTCCAGCCGTGGTCGAATCCCGATTGCTGGAGCTATCCCGAAGTACGTGCTGCGGCTGCAGCACAGACAGGCCAGAGGACCGCCGAGCGCAACGCCGACACCCGGGGCTGCAGCCATCACCGAGTCTGATTTGCGGCACCAAACACTTTGCATCGAGGATGACCACACGCCCCATCTTCCCAGGACTTCCACGATCGATCTTCGAAGAGCACTGGGAAGGTCGAAGCTGCAGCATCACTTTTCTTCGAGGATCTCAATGTCCCGTGGCTCCTGTTTTAAAGGGAGTCCACCCTCGAGGGACACCATCAACAAACCGTCGGAGTGACTCTTCCACTGCAGGTACATTGGGGTGGTTCAACTTTTTTGACAAGGAAGCAAGACTTATTAAGCACTTAGTCAATACTTTTATTACAGGTTGTCAAGGTGGGGGGATCCTCACTCAGAATTGTGTCTCTATATCTAAACCAAGCATTCTGCCATTGCTTAAGCTGCCTTCCTTCCTTCCTTATTATCTATGTTGATACACCTTGCTGCATGATTTATAAGCTCCATTATAACTGCCAGCGCTTGATGCATTTTAAAGGAATCTAAAGCCTAAACTGTACATATTTGTCATTTTAGAATTACCAAAGTACAAAGTGTGTTATTGAATTGTGTATATATCTCTGAACCTTATTTTTATATAATGAACTGTGTTAGCCCATAACACAGTGTGTGGACATTCCTTTGTGGGGGCTTGGGGACTCACTCTACTTAAGTACCAGCCTGCATCACCTCCTGAGAGCTTAAGCCTTGGTTGCTCATCCATAGCTACCATATAGAGAACTTTGGCTGAGGTGCTCTGTGCCTCTGCTCTGCCATATAGAGGGCTGAAGTACATATAACCCCTCCAGTCTTTACACCTGGGACCTCTGTGTTTACAGGTGACGTATGTCTCACTCCTGAATGGATCTTCTGATGACGGCCTATATCCCACCTCAGAGGCTTGTTTGCTAATGTTTGTAGAAGCCACAGCTCAGAATTTCTCACTTGAATGGATCATCTAATGGCGTACAAATCAGACTTCTGAGCAAAGTTTTTCTTGTGCACTGGTTCAGTTTCCTGCCAATGTAGAGCATATGATGTTTTTGCAGAACAGAGGCCGGAGTGAAGCGCTGCATGCATTTTGTGTGCTGTTACAGTTTCTCCCCCAGTATGCTGCATCTGATGCCTGGAGAGAGGAGAACTAGTACTGAAGCATTCCTCACACTTCATGCACGGGTACGGTTGTTGGGCGATCCGCTGCACACCGATCCACTGCACACCAGAACACTGCTCACATTTCCCCAACACCTCCCTCCAGGGTTCGAGGCTCATGTGATTCGGTTTTCCAAAAGGACCGAAAGCTCCGTACCAGGTATGATTTACGGGCTCGATTGCAACCCTTCCTGCACTGGCAATTGCCATGGAGAACTTACAGCAGAAGAGGCGGCGTTACATCTCCATGCCACTCGTTCACTGACTCACGTGATCCAGAGTGGCGTTCCTCACGTGACCTTGGTGGACGTCACATGACCCCGAAAACGCTCAGTATATAAGGCTTGAGACACGGAACACTCATTGCTTCTCAGCTGTCTTCAGACCCTGTTTGGCGTTACGTTTTGCTTTGCTGTTTACCTTGATCTCGGAACTCTATTTTGGACTCCTTTGGATTACCCTTTTGTACCTTTGCTTGGAACTGATTACCTGTTGTTGGATTTTGGACACGACCCTGACTTGCCTTTGGATCATCCCTTGGTACCTTGCTGAACTTCTACGCCATTTCCCTTTTGGGATTCAAGTCACGCCTACAGTCCTACAGGTGGCTTATCCTGCATCCACGCTTTTCTGCGGTCCTCTTGTTCTAGGGACCGCCTCATCTGAGTCTCGAACCTCCCTCCTAGGTTTCCTGGGTTTTCCTAACACCAGATAGGTAAGGCTATTTAGATCCTTTGGTTAATGTGATATATTGTAATTGCCTGGTACTTAACCTCGTTCTTTTTAACAGCAGCATCAGTGTTCCAGAGGTTCTGTGGATCCGGGAAGTAACATCTCCCACCTGTGGCCCCAAAGGTTGCACAGCGGGTTTCTTTTAGTTCCCCTGTGCGTCACTTAAGGACGGAGGTATCAACGGTCTACACGACACTCAAGTCAGAACAACGGTCTCTTGCCAATATAGAACCTGTGAAGGCCAGAGCTCAGAGTGAAGATTTCCTTTCACACCATTCACTGGTTTAGTTTCGCTCCAGTATGAATGCTCTGATGTGATAACAGATGAGAGATCTGACTGAAGCTTTTCTCGCACTCTGTGCACTTGTATGGCTTCACTCCAGTATGAATCCTCTGATGCGTGGACAGATAGGAACTCTGAGTGAAGCTTTTCTTGCACTCTGTGCACTGGTATGGCTTCACTCCAGTATGGATCCACTGGTGTGATAACAGATGAGAGATCTGACTGAAGCTTTTCTCGCACTCCGTGCACTGGTAGGGTTTCACCCCAGTATGGATCCTCTGATGCATGGACAGTTTGGACTTGTGAGTGAAGCTTTTCTTGCACTCCGTGCACTGGTATGGTTTTACCCCAGTATGGATCCTCTGATGCATGGACAGATTGGACTTGTGAGTGAAGCTTTTCTTGCACTCCATGCACTGATATGGCTTCACTCCAGTATCGATCCTCTTATGTGATAACAGTTGAAAGGTCCGAGTGAAGCTTTCATTGCACTCTGTGCACTGGTATGGTTTCTCCCAGGTATGCAGCATCAGATGCCTGGACAGTGTAGAGCTCTGACTGAAGCTTTTCTTGCACTCTGTGCACTGGTATGCTTTTTCTCCAGTATGGATCCTCTGATGCGTGGACAGATTGGAGCTCTGAGTGAAGCTTCTTTTGCACTCTGTGCACTGGTATGGCTTCACCCCAGTATGGATCCTCTGATGTGATAACAGATGAGAGGTCCGAGTGAAGATTTTCCCACACTCCGTGCACTGGTACGGTTTCTCTCCTGTATGCAACATCAGATGTTTGGAACGATCAGAGCTATGACTGAAGCTTTTCCCGCACTCCGTGCACTGGTGTGGTTTCTCCACAGTGTGCAGCATCAGATGTTTGGACAGATCAGAGCTATGACTGAAGCTTTTCTTGCACTCTGTACACTGGTGTGGTTTCCCCACAGTCTGCAGCATCAGATGTTTGGACAGATCAGAGCTATGACTGAAGCTTTTCTCACACTCCGTGCACTGGTGTGGTTTCGGCCCAGGTGGGAGCCATGAATCAAGGTTTTCTCACACTCAGTATATTGCATAGTTTACCCAGCAGGATGGTGTGATATTTGTAGAAGTGTGAGCTTTGGGTGATGCCTTTTTGAACTCAGCGCTCTTCTATTGGTTCTGTGTCTCTCTGTAAAGATCCTCTGATGGGATCACAGATGCAGGCTCAGAGCAAAGATGCTGTACAGATGCTCCAATGCATCGAACATCAGAGTGATGTTTCATCACTCTCCGGCCGTCGACTCCTAGTGCTGTACTTTGCTGCAAGAGCTGTTGCAATTATCGCTGGCTGCTATGCACCTGTAAATGAGAAATAATTACCAGTGAGTGCATGAATTAAGAAGGGGGGGCTTTCAGACTGTCAGCCCAATCTTAGAAAGGTGGAATATAAAAAAATAATATTGCTTTCACATTTCATATAGCAGTTCATGCCAGATTCCAAGTGCTGTAATTTCACAATGTAAAGGTGCCCAATTGAATGAAACCGGGAAGTATGAAATGCTGAGTCAGCACCACTGAGAGTTGACCCTTGGTCATGCAAGGTGAACACAGATGCCTGGAGCAAGCCCCTAACTTGCAGGGCGAGGGGTACCCCTAAAGAGGAAGTCAGGGAATATGGTGCAATTGGCTAGAATGCAGGGAAAGTATGTTTGTTGTTGTTGAAATAATTAGATAGAAAGGAGAAAAACAGCAATAACATCAGAAAAGTTAAATTATTCTCATGTCCCTCATCGAGATACTTGTCCAATGACACACATTTCATCCACATTATTTTTGGAAAGTTCCTTATCAATGGTCTCTAGAAGGAAAGTTAAACCATTTCTTATTGGATTCATTAAAGCATTCCTGCCACTACTCCCCTGCGCTTAGTGAGGGTCCACAATCAAAGACGGGACCCGGGATATTTGTTCTCTTGACTGTAAATGCCTTGCAGAACAGAACTAAATGTGTGATGTTCTCTTCATAATTATCACAGAATCTACACTTAGGACTCACATGTTCAAACTTTGGCCATCGCAGGATTACTTCTTTGGTCGTAAACTGGTTCAACCTGAATTTCAACGATAGATTTCTTTTTTGTTTATTAGATATTTATGCAAAGTATTGTACGCCTTTCCTTCTGCTGGCACAGTCTTCATAAGGGAATATATACGTCTCTGTGTTCCTGTGCTGGCCCAATCCTGTGCCCACAGCTTTCTCTTGACAGCATCTGGATTATTAATCAACGTATCCTTGTATTTAAGTCCTCCAGAATCTTTTGACATTGCGTTAACCATGCTGACATGACAGAATTAGAAACATTTTGTACATGATCATGTAAAATCTTGAACTGTGGGAGACCATTTATCATAATAATTTTCCCAGAAATTGCCAATGTGTTCCAAACAATCTTAGCATTAATTGATAATAGGCCAAATTTGGATTGAACCACTGCAGCTGGTATTCCTCTGGTTATACAAAAAACTCTTGTCCAAAAGATGTTCTCAAGGGTGTCCCATAATGCAGCAGGACAACCTAAGGTGTTTTCGGCCCAAAAATGATTGCCGGTACGGCCTTCTGGATATAAAAGTCGATGATTGGTCTTAAGGAGAATTTTCTATATTTTGTATTAATCACTGCAGCTTGCACCCCAAGTTGATGACATTTTGCCTTGGTTTTTATGACCCAGATATTATCATTTATGCTTGAGTTGAGCCACATTGCCAAACATTTAGTGTGTGTAACATTTTTCAAGGTTTCGCCTTCCAATACCCATTTAAACTTTTTATTTTTATTTTTACGATTTTTACTCAGATCCTGCAGTGTTAATATTACTGATTTGCGCGACTTGATGACTAATCAATTTTTTGCCACATATGGTCCTAAAGCAAAGAGTTTGCACTGTAATCCAATGGGCATTTGATCCATCAACACGAGATCATCAGCATATAATATCCAGCTCAGAGTAGACTCATATTTTTGGATTAAAGCCATTGATGTTTTTAAAAGCCTCTCCAAAATCTGAGATGAATGCATTGAAGATTATTGAAGCAAGGGGGCAGCCTTTTTGACTCCACAAAAAGTTTGTATTGGGGCAGATAGCGTCCCGTTGGAGTCTAATTGTATATTGAAATCTGTATTTGTATGCAGATCCTTTATTGCTATAAGTAAACTATCTGGACAATCCCACGCTTTCAATTTAGTCCAGAGTATTTCTCTGACTACGCTGTCAAGCATGTGAGACAAGACCACAAAGGCTAAGAATACTTTGCCTCCTTTCCTGATGACATCCAATTTCATGAAGTTGATTAGCAGAAGATTTAAACTACAGCCAACCCCCTTGACAAACCTGGTCTGCCGACAATCGATGTGTCCGCTTGCAGAGAGCCATTTTAGCAGTTTATGTTGAAGTTGTGTTGCATAGATCTTACCAATGACGCCAAGCAAGGCAATCGGTTAATACTCTGTTGGATTTGTTCTGTTACCTTTCTTGAAGATGGGCACAACTGTAGCTTTCTTCCACGAAGGCGGAGTCGCACATTCAATTGTTATCTTATCAAACAATACTTTGCAGAATCCTGCTCAGACCTCTGAATCGGACTTTAATATTTCATTTGACAGCCCATTCGGGCCAGGGGCCTGCGATGATGATAATTTTTTGATGTTTACCAAAATATCATCTTGGTCAAATGCAAGGTTCCATCGTTGTAGCTCAGGCAATGATGGATTCGGCCCTTCTTCGAAAATAATTTCAGCTAGTATGGCTCCCATTGCGACTCAGTCACCATATTACATTGCATAGCTTTTTGTGTGCTGCATTCATTGTTTATGACTTTCCAAAATTCACCAAAATTCCAAATTCGATCCAGAAGGAACAAGAACAATAAGGTACGCCGGCCCTGCTGTTACATCATTGTTCCCTCCCACTGACCACAGTTCACTCCCAATCGGTCGCCTCCTCCCAGCCCTTGGCTCAATATATCACGAACGGGTTTTGTTGTCGCTCAGCTGGCCCTATGCCCGAACACAGAGCAGCTGTGCCACTCATTCGGAGCCCTGAAGCACGCAACAGGAGTAAATCTGCACTAGATGGATTAAGAACTCCCCACCCATATTGAGTTACGTATGCAGGGGGGACTAGCACGGCTGTATGGTGAGCCCTATGTGGAGCGAGAAAATGTGGATCCACCTCCAGTGCCTGGAAGCATCCTGATATCATCCACAGTGAGAATTAATCGTGCCCTGAAACATAGTTTGAACTTAATATGCGGTACTTAGTGCAAAGGTAATGCAAAGATCCGCAGAACTTAGAACTTCCCAGTGACTGACAGTTGGAAGCAGAGCGCACCGGATAGGACTTCCCCTGCAGCCCAAATACCGGTCCCAACACTCTTCAACAGTGGTGGAGGTCAGAGGTGTGTCCTCCCTGAATGAAGTGCAGCATCTCAGTCCCTCGAGAGTATGGCAATACCCATTCCACCCCACTGAGGGCTGCGTGTGATAACCCACCGTACGAAGACGAGAAGCAGTATCCTGAGCGCAGTAAACAGATCCCACGCACTACTACCGGCGAAAGTGGCTGGTACCTCGAAGCAGACACCAGAGGGTTGGGGCCCCTGCGTACCAGGGTGTGTGCCCTCCTCAACACCAGGCATTTAAGCAGAGCAAGTGAGTGACGTCACCTCTGGGATACACTGTCCTTGGCAAGCTATAACCGTGTGAACCAACCCATACCTCCACCAAAAAGAGCTGCCTTGCAGGTCACCATCACCCCCACACTCTTTTATAGCGGTTGTTGTTGCCATAGGTGAGATCCTGAAGGCCGAGGAGTAATGCCTCATCCCCTCAAGGGTGCGGCGGAGACCGCCAAACCTTGGGAGGGTCTTCAAAGGACGAGCTATCACACGAGAGAGGGAAGCTGTCATTTTACGTTAATGAGCGGACCCCGCACACCACTTCTGCCACAAGAGGCGAACAACTGAAAGCGGTCACTTGAGAGCTGCACCTCTGTGTCAACGGTAAGGTCCCATGAAGGGTGACTGGGTGCTTCCATCCTTGTGGTAATCCACCTACGGAGTGACATATTCTCTCGATCCTATTCATACCTGTACACAGTCTAGGCTAAAGAACATCCGTGTTGATGTGTCACTTCATTCACCTCTCCTGAGAAGTTGTGCCTAGACTACAGAGGCCAGTTATCAGATTGAACTCATTAAAATCAATCAAGAAGGTTGGGCCCCTACCCTCTTCAACTCTGTGCAAGACGCCAAAAGGAGGGCAAGTCTCACCGGACACACTGGCCATGAGAAGGAAATGCATCCCGCTCACTAAGTGGTTGAAAGACAAGGGAGTGCAATATAGATGGAGATATCCTTTTTCTCTTACCTTCGAGTGGGAAGGCAATACACTCCAACTGAAAACTGAGAAAGACATTCAAAGCTGTACAGCCGATCTACTAGGAGAACATGAGGAGGAATCGAACCAAGGAGAAAGGGGTGAAGAAAATGCCCAACGACGCATCAAAAGACCGAGGCAGAGGAGGATCCTGGGCTCCAGGAAGTACAGACAAATGAACGTGTCGCCGGATGCCGAGGGGTGAGTCTCGAGTGGGGACACACAAGGCATCAAACATTTAGTGATGGTGGCCAGACAATTGGACATCCGAGGCGGTGAACACTTGACTAGCTGCTGGTGAACAAACGGTTCTCAGAGATGGATCAGAATCACTCTGTCAAGCTGTAGAAAGGAGGTGATGAAGAGATCCAAAGAGGTGAAGGGGGTAAGGGGGAGCGACAAAGGGGGCTCAATGCTTAAATGATGTCTTAGGGATGGGACCAGGGTCCTCACTGGTGGTCCGAATCCAGCCGGGAAAACTGACTGGGCTAGCTCGGACGACGTTGGGAGATTGGGGCGGGGAAGGGCAGGTACACAGTGTTGTGCGAATATGCTAGAGATGATCTTTATAGTCATAAGGGAAAAACAGATCTGCTAAAGTCCCAAATATGCATGTGACAATTCTCAGATAGGTGAAGGCAGTGGCTTCCAATATATCTGAGGGTGCTCTCACAAGAATCTGTACGATTAATGTCAAGGGGCTTAACTCCCCCATGAAAAGTTCTATGGTGCAGAAGGAATTACAGAGGAGACGTGCTTCTCCTGCAGGAGTATGCCCGCGGTGAGGAACGAATGGTGATACAGCACAGATTGGGGATGGAATATTGGGTCTCTGAAGAAGGCGGGAGCTGGGATATTGGTTAGAAAAAAAGGGATCGAATTTAAGGTCTCCAAGACCTGGATGGATGTGGAGGAGAGGGACCTAATGTTGGTGGGGACCATGAGAGGTCTAAAGGTTATATTGGCGACATTGTATGCTCCAAATATGAGACAGGCTGGGTTCATACAACGCGCAGTATCAAACATAATGCTCGAGGCTGAAGGCCATGTGATAATTGGAGGTGATTTCGATCTATGGGATGACACCAAAAGAGACAGACAATCGGCAGCTCCTGACCCCTCAGAACCAGCGGATGCCGGCAGAAAGGCGGTAGCAGAGATGATGCAAACATATAGACTACGTGAGATATGATGGGCCCTATACCCAGACATTATGGGCTATACCTTCTATTCTGCACCTCACGGCACATAGACGAGAATTGACTACATTTACATCTCGGAAGAATTAATGGCGGTGACGGTCAGAAAATGATATGGTCTCTATGGAATTAGATCTGGTTGCACTACCATGCAGAGGGACAGAATGGCGCTGTAATGAGTCGTTATGGAAAGTCCCCGTCTTCCGGGCAGAATGACAACTGAACTAGAAGAATACATTAAGATGAACGATACAGGCGAGGTACCCATTAAAACTGTTTGGGACACAAGGAAAGCGACCTGGCGAGGGGTATTAATTAGAGAAGGTGCTAGCAAGAAAAGAGAGAGGACTATGATAGAAACGAAACTGAGAGCTGAGATAACAAACTTAGACTGGACGACCAGAACAGCCACAGAAGGACGGGTGGAGAAGATCGATCTATCCAGGCAGAAAAGAGATGAGCTTTGTCTCCTTGAGGAGGCTCAAGTCGTCAGGAGGCTTCAGCTCCTCAAACAAAAATATTACGAGAAAGGGGATAACGCTGATGCCTTATTAGCGGCTGGCCTGCGTCGACACAGGGAGGAAAGGTGGTTGGCATCCATACACGATGGTGTGAAAGACTCCCAGGAAGAGCAATGAAACAATATCCCAGAGACATTTGCGTGTTTTTATCGGCACCTGTATAAATCCAAAATGTGTCAAGATAAACCAGATATAGACAACTACCTAGCAGGCATTGAGATGCATGGAGTAGCAAGTGTTGAGGCAGATGAAATGGACGCCCCAATCACGGCAGAGGAGGTTGAAGCTGCGGTAAAGAGGCTGCCACTGGGAAAAGCCCCCAGAAATGACGGCTAGACGGCCCGCTTTTACAAGACATTCCGATCTCCCCTTCTCCCCTTCTTAGTGAAGTTGTTTAATGATATTCTGGAGACGGGTGTAGCACCATACTCCTTTTCCGAGGCTCTGATCTCGGTATACCGAAGGAGGGGAGAGATCCCAAATATTGTGGATCGTATCGTCCGATTTCGTTGCTCAATACAGACGCAAAGATCTATGCGGGAATACTGGCAGCACGACTAAAGATATATATGCCCCGGCTTATACAGCCGGACCAAGTGGGATTTATCTTGGGAAGGCCAGGATCGGACACTATGCAGAAGACCCTGCACCTGATACATGAATCTAGGAAAGGGGCAGGAGGCCCAGTTCTCCTATCTATTGATGCAGAGAAGGCATTTGACAGGGCCGAGTGGGGATTCTTAGAAGCGGTCTTGACCAAAGTGCGACTCGGTGAGAGATATAGGAGAGGGATAAAAGCAATCTATACATCTCCCAAGGCCTCAGTGTCGGTTAATTCCGTTTAGTCGAGATGGTTCTCCCTGAGCAGAGGGACAAGGCAGGCCTGTACCCTGTCGGCCATATTATTCGCCATGTCGCTTGAACCACTAGCACAGGAAATCAGAGCTGATTGGTTGGTCAAAGGGATCTCAGTCAATGGAAACATTTACGGGCTCGATTGCAACCCTTCCTGCACTGGCAATTGCCATGGAGAACTTACAGCAGAAGAGGCGGCGTTACATCTCCATGCCACTCGTTCACTGACTCACGTGATCCAGAGTGGCGTTCCTCACGTGACCTTGGTGGACATCACATGACCCCGAAAACGCTCAGTATATAAGGCTTGAGACACGGAACACTCATTGCTTCTCAGCTGTCTTCAGACCCTGTTTGGCGTTACGTTTTGCTTTGCTGTTTACCTTGATCTCGGAACTCTATTTTGGACTCCTTTGGATTACCCTTTTGTACCTTTGCTTGAAACTGATTACCTGTTGTTGGATTTTGGACACGACCCTGACTTGCCTTTGGATCATCCCTTGGTACCTTGCTGAACTTCTACGCCATTTCCCTTTTGGGATTCAAGTCACGCCTACAGTCCTACAGGTGGCTTATCCTGCATCCACGCTTTTCTGCGGTCCTCTTGTTCTAGGGACCGCCTCATCTGAGTCTCGAACCTCCCTCCTAGGTTTCCTGGGTTTTCCTAACACCAGATAGGTAAGGCTATTTAGATCCTTTGGTTAATGTGATATATTGTAATTGCCTGGTACTTAACCTCGTTCTTTTTAACAGCAGCATCAGTGTTCCAGAGGTTCTGTGGATCCGGGAAGTAACATCTCCCACCTGTGGCCCCAAAGGTTGCACAGCGGGTTTCTTTTAGTTCCCCTGTGCGTCACTTAAGGACGGAGGTATCAACGGTCTACACGACACTCAAGTCAGAACAACGGTCTCTTGCCAATATAGAACCTGTGAAGGCCAGAGCTCAGAGTGAAGATTTCCTTTCACACCATTCACTGGTTTAGTTTCGCTCCAGTATGAATCCTCTGATGTGATAACAGATGAGAGATCTGACTGAAGCTTTTCTCGCACTCTGTGCACTTGTATGGCTTCACTCCAGTATGAATCCTCTGATGCGTGGACAGATAGGAACTCTGAGTGAAGCTTTTCTTGCACTCTGTGCACTGGTATGGCTTCACTCCAGTATGGATCCACTGGTGTGATAACAGATGAGAGATCTGACTGAAGCTTTTCTCGCACTCGGTGCACTGGTAGGGTTTCACCCCAGTATGGATCCTCTGATGCATGGACAGATTGGACTTGTGAGTGAAGCTTTTCTTGCACTCCGTGCACTGGTATGGTTTTACCCCAGTATGGATCCTCTGATGCATGGACAGATTGGACTTGTGAGTGAAGCTTTTCTTGCACTCCATGCACTGATATGGCTTCACTCCAGTATCGATCCTCTTATGTGATAACAGTTGAAAGGTCCGAGTGAAGCTTTCATTGCACTCTGTGCACTGGTATGGTTTCTCCCAGGTATGCAGCATCAGATGCCTGGACAGTGTAGAGCTCTGACTGAAGCTTTTCTTGCACTCTGTGCACTGGTATGCTTTTTCTCCAGTATGGATCCTCTGATGCGTGGACAGATTGGAGCTCTGAGTGAAGCTTCTTTTGCACTCTGTGCACTGGTATGGCTTCACCCCAGTATGGATCCTCTGATGTGATAACAGATGAGAGGTCCGAGTGAAGATTTTCCCACACTCCGTGCACTGGTACGGTTTCTCTCCTGTATGCAACATCAGATGTTTGGACAGATCAGAGCTATGACTGAAGCTTTTCCCGCACTCCGTGCACTGGTGTGGTTTCTCCACAGTGTGCAGCATCAGATGTTTGGACAGATCAGAGCTATGACTGAAGCTTTTCTTGCACTCTGTACACTGGTGTGGTTTCCCCACAGTCTGCAGCATCAGATGTTTGGACAGATCAGAGCTATGACTGAAGCTTTTCTCACACTCCGTGCACTGGTGTGGTTTCGGCCCAGGTGGGAGCCATGAATCAAGGTTTTCTCACACTCAGTATATTGCATAGTTTACCCAGCAGGATGGTGTGATATTTGTAGAAGTGTGAGCTTTGGGTGATGCCTTTTTGAACTCAACGCTCTTCTATTGGTTCTGTGTCTCTCTGTAAAGATCCTCTGATGGGATCACAGATGCAGGCTCAGAGCAAAGATGCTGTACAGATGCTCCAATGCATCGAACATCAGAGTGATGTTTCATCACTCTCCGGCCGTCGACTCCTAGTGCTGTACTTTGCTGCAAGAGCTGTTGCAATTATCGCTGGCTGCTATGCACCTGTAAATGAGAAATAATTACCAGTGAGTGCATGAATTAAGAAGGGGGGGCTTTCAGACTGTCAGCCCAATCTTAGAAAGGTGGAATATAAAAAAATAATATTGCTTTCACATTTCATATAGCAGTTCATGCCAGATTCCAAGTGCTGTAATTTCACAATGTAAAGGTGCCCAATTGAATGAAACCGGGAAGTATGAAATGCTGAGTCAGCACCACTGAGAGTTGACCCTTGGTCATGCAAGGTGAACACAGATGCCTGGAGCAAGCCCCTAACTTGCAGGGCGAGGGGTACCCCTAAAGAGGAAGTCAGGGAATATGGTGCAATTGGCTAGAATGCAGGGAAAGTATGTTTGTTGTTGTTGAAATAATTAGATAGAAAGGAGAAAAACAGCAATAACATCAGAAAAGTTAAATTATTCTCATGTCCCTCATCGAGATACTTGTCCAATGACACACATTTCATCCACATTATTTTTGGAAAGTTCCTTATCAATGGTCTCTAGAAGGAAAGTTAAACCATTTCTTATTGGATTCATTAAAGCATTCCTGCCACTACTCCCCTGCGCTTAGTGAGGGTCCACAATCAAAGACGGGACCCGGGATATTTGTTCTCTTGACTGTAAATGCCTTGCAGAACAGAACTAAATGTGTGATGTTCTCTTCATAATTATCACAGAATCTACACTTAGGACTCACATGTTCAAACTTTGGCCATCGCAGGATTACTTCTTTGGTCGTAAACTGGTTCAACCTGAATTTCAACGATAGATTTCTTTTTTGTTTATTAGATATTTATGCAAAGTATTGTACGCCTTTCCTTCTGCTGGCACAGTCTTCATAAGGGAATATATACATCTCTGTGTTCCTGTGCTGGCCCAATCCTGTGCCCACAGCTTTCTCTTGACAGCATCTGGATTATTAATCAACGTATCCTTGTATTTAAGTCCTCCAGAATCTTTTGACATTGCGTTAACCATGCTGACATGACAGAATTAGAAACATTTTGTACATGATCATGTAAAATCTTGAACTGTGGGAGACCATTTATCATAATAATTTTCCCAGAAATTGCCAATGTGTTCCAAACAATCTTAGCATTAATTGATAATAGGCCAAATTTGGATTGAACCACTGCAGCTGGTATTCCTCTGGTTATACAAACAACTCTTGTCCAAAAGATGTTCTCAAGGGTGTCCCATAATGCAGCAGGACAACCTAAGGTGTTTTCGGCCCAAAAATGATTGCCGATACGGCCTTCTGGATATAAAAGTCGATGATTGGTCTTAAGGAGAATTTTCTATATTTTGTATTAATCACTGCAGCTTGCACCCCAAGTTGATGACATTTTGCCTTGGTTTTTATGACCCAGATATTATCATTTATGCTTGAGTTGAGCCACATTGCCAAACATTTAGTGTGTGTAACATTTTTCAAGGTTTCGCCTTCCAATACCCATTTAAACTTTTTATTTTTATTTTTACGATTTTTACTCAGATCCTGCAGTGTTAATATTACTGATTTGCGCGACTTGATGACTAATCAATTTTTTGCCACATATGGTCCTAAAGCAAAGAGTTTGCACTGTAATCCAATGGGCATTTGATCCATCAACACGAGATCATCAGCATATAATATCCAGCTCAGAGTAGACTCATATTTTTGGATTAAAGCCATTGATGTTTTTAAAAGCCTCTCCAAAATCTGAGATGAATGCATTGAAGATTATTGAAGCAAGGGGGCAGCCTTTTTGACTCCACAAAAAGTTTGTATTGGGGCAGATAGCGTCCCGTTGGAGTCTAATTGTATATTGAAATCTGTATTTGTATGCAGATCCTTTATTGCTATAAGTAAACTATCTGGACAATCCCACGCTTTCAATTTAGTCCAGAGTATTTCTCTGACTACGCTGTCAAGCATGTGAGACAAGACCACAAAGGCTAAGAATACTTTGCCTCCTTTCCTGATGACATCCAATTTCATGAAGTTGATTAGCAGAAGATTTAAACTACAGCCAACCCCCTTGACAAACCTGGTCTGCCGACAATCGATGTGTCCGCTTGCAGAGAGCCATTTTAGCAGTTTATGTTGAAGTTGTGTTGCATAGATCTTACCAATGACGCCAAGCAAGGCAATCGGTTAATAATCTGTTGGATTTGTTCTGTTACCTTTCTTGAAGATGGGCACAACTGTAGCTTTCTTCCACGAAGGCGGAGTCGCACATTCAATTGTTATCTTATCAAACAATACTTTGCAGAATCCTGCTCAGACCTCTGAATCGGACTTTAATATTTCATTTGATAGCCCATTCGGGCCAGGGGCCTGCGATGATGATAATTTTTTGATGTTTACCAAAATATCATCTTGGTCAAATGCAAGGTTCCATCGTTGTAGCTCAGGCAATGATGGATTCGGCCCTTCTTCGAAAATAATTTCAGCTAGTATGGCTCCCATTGCGACTCAGTCACCATATTACATTGCATAGCTTTTTGTGTGCTGCATTCATTGTTTATGACTTTCCAAAATTCACCAAAATTCCAAATTCGATCCAGAAGGAACAAGAACAATAAGGTACGCCGGCCCTGCTGTTACATCATTGTTCCCTCCCACTGACCACAGTTCACTCCCAATCGGTCGCCTCCTCCCAGCCCTTGGCTCAATATATCACGAACGGGTTTTGTTGTCGCTCAGCTGGCCCTACGCCCGAACACAGAGCAGCTGTGCCACTCATTCGGAGCCCTGAAGCACGCAACAGGAGTAAATCTGCACTAGATGGATTAAGAACTCCCCACCCATATTGAGTTACGTATGCAGGGGGGACTAGCACGGCTGTATGGTGAGCCCTATGTGGAGCGAGAAAATGTGGATCCACCTCCAGTGCCTGGAAGCATCCTGATATCATCCACAGTGAGAATTAATCGTGCCCTGAAACATAGTTTGAACTTAATATGCGGTACTTAGTGCAAAGGTAATGCAAAGATCCGCAGAACTTAGAACTTCCCAGTGACTGACAGTTGGAAGCAGAGCGCACCGGATAGGACTTCCCCTGCAGCCCAAATACCGGTCCCAACACTCTTCAACAGTGGTGGAGGTCAGAGGTGTGTCCTCCCTGAATGAAGTGCAGCATCTCAGTCCCTCGAGAGTATGGCAATACCCATTCCACCCCACTGAGGGCTGCGTGTGATAACCCACCGTACGAAGACGAGAAGCAGTATCCTGAGCGCAGTAAACAGATCCCACGCACTACTACCGGCGAAAGTGGCTGGTACCTCGAAGCAGACACCAGAGGGTTGGGGCCCCTGCGTACCAGGGTGTGTGCCCTCCTCAACACCAGGCATTTAAGCAGAGCAAGTGAGTGACGTCACCTCTGGGATACACTGTCCTTGGCAAGCTATAACCGTGTGAACCAACCCATACCTCCACCAAAAAGAGCTGCCTTGCAGGTCACCATCACCCCCACACTCTTTTATAGCGGTGGTTGTTGCCATAGGTGAGATCCTGAAGGCCGAGGAGTAATGCCTCATCCCCTCAAGGGTGTGGCGGAGACCGCCAAACCTTGGGAGGGTCTTCAAAGGACGAGCTATCACACGAGAGAGGGAAGCTGTCATTTTACGTTAATGAGCGGACCCCGCACACCACTTCTGCCACAAGAGGCGAACAACTGAAAGCGGTCACTTGAGAGCTGCACCTCTGTGTCAACGGTAAGGTCCCATGAAGGGTGACTGGGTGCTTCCATCCTTGTGGTAATCCACCTACGGAGTGACATATTCTCTCGATCCTATTCATACCTGTACACAGTCTAGGCTAAAGAACATCCGTGTTGATGTGTCACTTTATTCACCTCTCCTGAGAAGTTGTGCCTAGACTACAGAGGCCAGTTATCAGATTGAACTCATTAAAATCAATCAAGAAGGTTGGGCCCCTACCCTCCTCAACTCTGTGCAAGACGCCAAAAGGAGGGCAAGTCTCACCGGACACACTGGCCATGAGAAGGAAATGCATCCCGCTCACTAAGTGGTTGAAAGACAAGGGAGTGCAATATAGATGGAGATATCCTTTTTCTCTTACCTTCGAGTGGGAAGGCAATACACTCCAACTGAAAACTGAGAAAGACATTCAAAGCTGTACAGCCGATCTACTAGGAGAACACGAGGAGGAATCGAACCAAGGAGAAAGGGGTGAAGAAAATGCCCAACGACGCATCAAAAGACAGAGGCAGAGGAGGATCCTGGGCTCCAGGAAGTACAGACAAATGAACGTGTCGCCGGATGCCGAGGGGTGAGTCTCGAGTGGGGACACACAAGGCATCAAACATTTAGTGATGGTGGCCAGACAATTGGACATCCGAGGCGGTGAACACTTGACTAGCTGCTGGTGAACAAAAGGTTCTCAGAGATGGATCAGAATCACTCTGTCAAGCTGTAGAAAGGAGGTGATGAAGAGATCCAAAGAGGTGAAGGGGGTAAGGGGGAGCGACAAAGGGGGCTCAATGCTTAAATGATGTCTTAGGGATGGGACCAGGGTCCTCACTGGTGGTCCGAATCCAGCCGGGAAAACTGACTGGGCTAGCTCGGACGACGTTGGGAGATTGGGGCGGGGAAGGGCAGGTACACAGTGTTGTGCGAATATGCTAGAGATGATCTTTATAGTCATAAGGGAAAAACAGATCTGCTAAAGTCCCAAATATGCATGTGACAATTCTCAGATAGGTGAAGGCAGTGGCTTCCAATATATCTGAGGGTGCTCTCACAAGAATCTGCACGATTAATGTCAAGGGGCTTAACTCCCCCATGAAAAGTTCTATGGTGCAGAAGGAATTACAGAGGAGACGTGCTTCTCCTGCAGGAGTATGCCCGCGGTGAGGAACGAAAGGTGATACAGCACAGATTGGGGATGGAATATTGGGTCTCTGAAGAAGGCGGGAGCTGGGATATTGGTTAGAAAAAAAGGGATCGAATTTAAGGTCTCCAAGACCTGGATGGATGTGGAGGAGAGGGACCTAATGTTGGTGGGGACCATGAGAGGTCTAAAGGTTATATTGGCGACATTGTATGCTCCAAATATGAGACAGGCTGGGTTCATACAACGCGCAGTATCAAACATAATGCTCGAGGCTGAAGGCCATGTGATAATTGGAGGTGATTTCGATCTATGGGGTGACACCAAAAGAGACAGACAATCGGCAGCTCCTGACCCCTCAGAACCAGCGGATGCCGGCAGAAAGGCGGTAGCAGAGATGATGCAAACATATAGACTACGTGAGATATGATGGGCCCTATACCCAGACATTATGGGCTATACCTTCTATTCTGCACCTCACGGCACATAGACGAGAATTGACTACATTTACATCTCGGAAGAATTAAAGGCGGTGACGGTCAGAAAATGATATGGTCTCTATGGAATTAGATCTGGTTGCACTACCATGCAGAGGGACAGAATGGCGCTGTAATGAGTCGTTATGGAAAGTCCCCGTCTTCCGGGCAGAATGACAACTGAACTAGAAGAATACATTAAGATGAACGATACAGGCGAGGTACCCATTAAAACTGTTTGGGACACAAGGAAAGCGACCTGGCGAGGGGTATTAATTAGAGAAGGTGCTAGCAAGAAAAGAGAGAGGACTATGATAGAAACGAAACTGAGAGCTGAGATAACAAACTTAGACTGGACGACCAGAACAGCCACAGAAGGACGGGTGGAGAAGATCGATCTATCCAGGCAGAAAAGAGATGAGCTTTGTCTCCTTGAGGAGGCTCAAGTCGTCAGGAGGCTTCAGCTCCTCAAACAAAAATATTACGAGAAAGGGGATAACGCTGATGCCTTATTAGCGGCTGGCCTGCGTCGACACAGGGAGGAAAGGTGGTTGGCATCCATACACGATGGTGTGAAAGACTCCCAGGAAGAGCAATGAAACAATATCCCAGAGACATTTGCGTGTTTTTATCGGCACCTGTATAAATCCAAAATGTGTCAAGATAAACCAGATATAGACAACTACCTAGCAGGCATTGAGATGCATGGAGTAGCAAGTGTTGAGGCAGATGAAATGGACGCCCCAATCACGGCAGAGGAGGTTGAAGCTGCGGTAAAGAGGCTGCCACTGGGAAAAGCCCCCGGAAATGACGGCTAGACGGCCCGCTTTTACAAGACATTCCGATCTCCCCTTCTCCCCTTCTTAGTGAAGTTGTTTAATGATATTCTGGAGACGGGTGTAGCACCATACTCCTTTTCCGAGGCTCTGATCTCGGTATACCGAAGGAGGGGAGAGATCCCAAATATTGTGGATCGTATCGTCCGATTTCGTTGCTCAATACAGACGCAAAGATCTATGCGGGAATACTGGCAGCACGACTAAAGATATATATGCCCCGGCTTATACAGCCGGACCAAGTGGGATTTATCTTGGGAAGGCCAGGATCGGACACTATGCAGAAGACCCTGCACCTGATACATGAATCTAGGAAAGGGGCAGGAGGCCCAGTTCTCCTATCTATTGATGCAGAGAAGGCATTTGACAGGGCCGAGTGGGGATTCTTAGAAGCGGTCTTGACCAAAGTGCGACTCGGTGAGAGATATAGGAGAGGGATAAAAGCAATCTATACATCTCCCAAGGCCTCAGTGTCGGTTAATTCCGTTTAGTCGAGATGGTTCTCCCTGAGCAGAGGGACAAGGCAGGCCTGTACCCTGTCGGCCATATTATTCGCCATGTCGCTTGAAC
This sequence comes from Ambystoma mexicanum, assembly GCF_040938575.1. Taxonomy (NCBI): domain Eukaryota; kingdom Metazoa; phylum Chordata; class Amphibia; order Caudata; family Ambystomatidae; genus Ambystoma; species Ambystoma mexicanum. Next base: position 1,994,285 of record NW_027182453.1, read on the forward strand.
TACTAGCACAGGAAATCAGAGCTGATTGGTTGGTCAAAGGGATCTCAGTCAATGGAAACAAATTTAAGATAGCACTATATGCTGATGACCTATTGTTACATATCACAAACCTGCTAACATCTATCCCCAGAGTAATACAATTGACAGAACGCTATGGCCTTCTCTCCGGCTTCAAAATTAAGAGCAAGTCCATACTGTTCCCTCTTCATGAACCCACACAGAGTGACAAGGAGAGATATGCAATCTTGGGACTAACCATTGGGGAAACCACTTTGAGATACTTGGGGATTAACTTGGTCAGACACTTAGATACCCATTACGAAGCCAACTTCCCCCACCTGCTCGAGAACTTTCGGACCAATCTAATTAAATGGCAGAAACTCACGGTTTCATGATGGGGAGGGTGAATGCAATGAAGATGGTGTGTCTCCCACGATTCCTATATCCTTTCCAGATGCTTCCAATCAAGATGCCGAAATTGTTCTTTGGTGAGGTGAAAAGGGCAATTTTACATTTCCTTTGGCAAAGGAAAAAAACGAGAATCGCATATATACAGGACGATTCATGGAATAAATGTGCGCCGAAAATCCCGGCGCAGAGGGGCCTATACGTGCGCCGAAAAATAGCGAAAAGCGGAGGGAAACCAGCGCACGTCGATTCATGGAAGTCCGTGCGCAAGAAAAGCATAGGACGTGCGCTGAAAAAGTGCGCGGCGCAGGCTGGCGCACAGGTCAACCAACGGCGTGCGCCACGGCCACTGCGCTATCACTCCGAGCGCAGCGCACAGCTCTAAAGTAGGCGGAACACAGGGCGGGACACTCGGAATGGGGAATAAAATGGGGCACAACACTCGGAATGGGGAAGAATGTGGGCGGCACGGGGAAAGTACAGGAGGCAAGTGCGCGGAACGCCCACACGCTCTCCGGCAACACGTATTCATGGATTCGAACAGGGCAAAACAGCGCCCGATCAAACCAGCGCACAGGCCCAAAAACGTACGCAACAAGTAAGTAGGCGGTAGCGTCCAGACGCACTTAACGAAAGTGCGCCAAAACCTGCGCCAACAAATACCACCCACATACAGCAAAGGGCCATACCGTGACCCCAAAGGACAAATGAGGTGCAAAGGTGTACGCCATTAACACGGACACCCACTGTTCAAAAATCGCGCGTGTGTGTACAACGGCTTGCGCGAGGAGTCACTCGCGCGATTGCCCTGGGTACGTGTATCCCGGGGTGCGGGGAAGTCCCACACGCGATTGCCCTGGCCACGTCGATTTCAGGGGTGCGAGTGTGAAGTTCCACACGCGAAAAGCCAGGGTACATCAATTACAGGGGTGCGCGCGCGGGAAGTTTCACACGCAAAAAGCTAGGCCACGGGAATTCCAGGGGTGCGCGTGAAATCCTACACGCGAAAAACTAGGGTACGTCATTTACAAGGGTGCGCGGGAAGTTTCACACGCGGCTCTGCTGGGTGGGTCCTCACAGGTGTACCATTCACACCCTCCACGTCCCCTGCATGCAACCCACACCACAGGGGACTACCCTGCACACCTGCTCATGCCTCCTACCACCCCCACCACCCAGCAGTCAGGGGCACCTTCCAGCAGGCCCCCACTTATGTCCCACTCATGCCTCCCACCACACCCACCCCCCAGCACTGTGGGGCACCTGCCAGCAGGCCCCCACTTATGTCCCACTCATGCCTCCCACCACCCCCACCCCCCAGCACTGTGGGGCACCTGCCAGCAGGCCCCCACTTATGTCCCACTCATGCCTCACACCACCCCCACCCCCCAGCACTGTGGGGCACCTGCCAGCAGGCCCCCACTTATGTCCCACTCATGCCTCACACCACACCCACCCCCCAGCAGTCAGGGACACCTGCCAGCAGGCCCCCACTTATGTCCCACTCATGCCTCCCACCACCCCCACCCCCCAGCACTGTGGGGCACCTGCCAGCAGGCCCCCACTTATGTCCCACTCATGCCTCCCACCACCCCCACCCCCCAGCACTGTGGGGCACCTGCCAGCAGGCCCCCACTTATGTCCCACTCATGCCTCACACCACCCCCACCCCCAGCAGTCAGGGACACCTGCCAGCAGGCCCCCACTTATGTCCCACTCATGCCTCCCACCACCCCCACCCCCCAGCACTGTGGGGCACCTGCCAGCAGGCCCCCACTTATGTCCCACTCATGCCTCCCACCACCCCCACCCCCCAGCACTGTGGGGCACCTGCCAGCAGGCCCCCACTTATGTCCCACTCATGCCTCCCACCACACCCACCCCCCAGCACTGTGGGGCACCTGCCAGCAGGCCCCCACTTATGTCCCACTCATGCCTCCCACCACCCCACCCCCCAGCACTGTGGGGCACCTGCCAGCAGGCCCCCACTTATGTCCCACTCATGCCTCACACCACACCCACCCCCCAGCAGTCAGGGACACCTGCCAGCAGGCCCCCACTTATGTCCCACTCATGCCTCCCACCACCCCCACCCCCCAGCACTGTGGGGCACCTGCCAGCAGGCCCCCACTTATGTCCCACTCATGCCTACCACCACACCCACCAACCAGCACTGTGGGGCACCTGCCAGCAGGCCCCCACCCATGTCTACCACCACCCCCACCCCCCCAGCAGTCAGGGGCATCTGCAAGAAGGCCCCCACCCATTTCAACCACCACCCCACCCCCCCAGCAGTCAGGGGCATCTGCAAGAAGTCCCCCACCCATGTCTACCACCACCCCCACCCCCCCAGCAGTCAGGGGCACCCTCCACCAGGCCCACACAGATGATCCCCTGCCAATAGGAAATCACTATACAGATTCCAGGATCCCATGGCCAACCACATCCCACCCCATGTCACCCCAGTCCATACACACATCCAAGGTACACATCCATTCAAAAATCAAATACCCATTACATGATACATAACCAATGAGCAGTATGCGCATGAGTCCAAGTCCGTCAGACTCACACAATGCCAACACATGACTGTGAAAACCCAGATTGTGACAGTCAATAAACCAATGAGAGAAGTCCACACAATAGAATCAAAATAACAATGTATTAAAATGTAAGAAGGCAAAAATAAATAAACACCCAAATGAATACACAAAGTAACAGGTTAAAAACAAAAAAAATCAAATGAAAGTTGAAATCCAAAAGAACGGGTGCAAAGTCAATCAAAATGGAAATCAAAATCAAACACATTGCCCCATGGTCCAAATAATACAATCAAAAATATCCACAAACAATGTAAAAAGATGAGTGTCCAGGTCCAATGTCCCTAAAAAGCATAAAATGAAACCTACCCAAAACCTAACTAATGCCAACTATATACAAAAAACGTGGGCCATTGTCCAATCAACCCAAATAATAAATAAATATAAAGGAAACCTACAATCTACATAACTATATACAATAGGCGGCGGGCCAGTCCTGCGGCTCACTGAGAGATGTTATGGGCCAGGGCATCATCGGACTCCCTTCCTATCTCCCCGAGGCGTTCCTCCTCAATGGCCCCGAGGTACCGCAGGGCTGACGCAGTGTCCACCTCCAAGCGCCTGCGGATCTCCTCGAGGCACTCGGCACGCCTCAGGGCCCTCTGCATGGAGTCCACCGCCCTGACCATAGCGAGCCGCCCCTCTTCTGCCCGCCGCCTCTCCGCATCTATTGCGTGGCCTAACCGCTGCCACACGGAAGACACATTCTGTCCAGGGTCCTCCTGCCCTCCAGCCGATGGCTGCCCCTCCGATGTTGATGGCCCCGAGCCATGACGCCTCCCATGTCGCTGCCGCTGCCTCTGCAGCCACTGCCTCTGCCAGCACGACGGCATCCAGGCTGATGGTATCCACCGACGCCGTCGTGCACATGCCCTGCCTGATGATGCCGGCGCATCCTCCACCTGCAGGGGTCCAGTTGCCATGGTGTCCACACCTGCTGGACCACCGACTCCCGACTGTGGCAGGGATGGAATCCCCACTGAGCCGGCTGCATTGGTCGGGGCAGGTCCACAGGGGGCCCTGGTGTCAACTGGGCCGGAAGACGGCAAGGAGAACGACCGGCGCATACTTTCCACAGAGGAGGAGATGGCCAACAAATTGGCCATCACCTGCAGAAAACCCGTGGCAATGGCAGATCCCAACTGGGCCACGTCGGCACGGTGCTCTTCGTGATGATGTGCGTGCTCCTCTCGGGAAGCACGCACGTCATCACGAATGACCCCCGTGCGCAACGCGACCCCAATCAGGACCTTTTCCATGCGGCCATGGGTCCCCTCGTCCGCAGGTGGAGGGGAGTCAGATGACATAGACACCCCCTCCACCTGCGTACGGGCCTGGGACGGGGCATCCATGCTGGTGCATGGTGGTGCACTCACAGGGTCAGGGACAGCGACATGCACAGGCACCTCCACGGCGACCTGTGCTGCCTCCTGCCCCTGGCCCTGGACTGCACCACTTGCACCAGCAGGGATGCCCCCACCAGGCCTCAGGTGCGCCTCAGTCTCGGCCGCCTCCTCCTCTGTACAAACCACCAACCTGGATGGCTCCTTGCCCTCTTCCGCTGTAGCTGGCCCCTGTGGGGGCTCACCCACCCCTTCCTCCGCAGCCGTGGGGGCATCCCCGCCGTCTACCTCCACAGCGCCGTCTCCGCCCTCTCCATCACTAGCCGCTGCATAGAGGGAGACATAGAACACAAGCATCAGGGCACTGTACAATGGTCCCCTACACAGGAAGCAACATCAGATGACTGGCAATGGTAAAGTACACTTCTATCATGTCCCTCCACAACACATGGGTCAGCCAATACACACACGCAACACCCATGGCCCATGGCATGCACATCAACATACATGTCCACTGCACTCTTCGGAAGTACGATGTCATGGAACTCACATGCATCATTGATCATGCAAATCACACGCACACACTTCACCTCTGTCACATCCATGTGGCTTCGTACATCACCAACAGAGTGGATACAAGGATTATTAGGCAGCATCCGTGAATCTGTACAGTGTCACAGACATGTGTCATGCATCCATGCCATTCAAAAGTCACAGACATGCAGGTCAAGCACACCGACCTCGACACCATACATGTACCTGGCATCAGCATCCATCCCTCACCCACACCCATGTCCACGAACATACACTTGCATGCTCACATGTGTCCAATCTGCATAGGCCTCCTCAGGTCGCAGAGCAACACATACAACAACCATGTGATCCACAAATTACTGGTTGCACAAGCATCGCCATGACAACACTGCACACATACATGCCTACAAGGCCCATTCCACACATACAGCATCACACAACCAGCACACTGCAACATGCACTGTTTCACACAGCAATGCCTGCACACTTACCGCTCAACTCCAGATGGGTCTCCCTCTCAAGGACCTGGGAGTGGAGCGCTGGGTGTATGCGTGCCAGGACCCTCATTTGGATTGAACTCATGTGGCCCCGGCCCCCCTCTACGAGGCGCCGGGCCTTTGAGAGGGTCCTGGACCTGCAGTCCTCCCAACGCTTCCTGACATGTCGGTTGTCGCGGACTGCCACCCCCTCTGCGTTGATGGCAGTCACGATGTCGTCCCAGATCCGAGTCCGTCCTTCAGAGTTGGCGCGGCTAGTCCCGAAGAGGGCATCATACTGCCCCAGGACTCGCTCCACCAGGACCCCAACCTCGGTGACACTGAAGCTGGGGCCCCTCTGCCTCTCTGGCTGGGGGTTGCCAGTGGTGCCAGATGTTTCAGTGCCCGACATGGCAACCCCAGAGGCAGGAGTGGGTGGGCAACTTGGTCCTGGGGCTGGGCTGTGGAGTGGTGTTCTTCCAGTCGGGGGTCTTCAGTTCCAGCAGGGGTGGACACAGCAACTGTACGCCTGCAGATGGCTGATGTGCAGGCACCAAATGGCAGGGCACGGTGGCAGCAGGCAGGCAGGCAGCAGCAGATGGCACGTGGGAGGCTGCTCGGGGCACTGGGGGGCAGTAACTCGGCCTTCTGGGCAGGAGCGCGGTCTTCCGTGTGTGAACGCGTGGCCAGCTTGATACGGAGTGAATTGGCACGTGAAAATCATGCACGTCTGCGTGGAATCCGAGGAAAGGCCCTCAGCGCGTAAGCACGTCAGCACGCGTATGCGATTTCATTGGTCCAAAGGGCCAGGCGCGTAAGCGCGCCTATGACGCACGGGTGTTTCCCAACCCACGTGAAAAAAACACATGTGCCGCGCGAGCGCGTCAGCACGCGTACGGGATTTCATTGGTCCAAAGGGCCAGGCGCGTAAGCGCGCCTATGACGCACGGGTGTTTCCCAACCCACGTGAAAAAAACACACGTGCCGCGCGAGCGCGTCAGCACGCGTACACGATTTCATTGGTCCAAAGGGCCAGGCGCGTAAGCGCGCCTATGACGCACGGGTGTTTCCCAACCCACACGTGCAAAATTACAACAGGCAATACGGAAAGACGTACGCCTGCAGGAAGCAGGCGTACGTGACCCGGCACGTCTAAATATTCACGTGAAAACATCCTACAAGCTCAGTGCAAAGATGAACATACCGTTCCTAGCAGCAGTGGCTGTGGGTCACCAAAGGAGGAGGAGGAGGAGAGTCAGGGCCAGAATTTTCTCACCCAGAACCAGCCTATTCGGGATGCCTGATGACCAGGTGTATGGGAGGTACAGGTTTCCAGCACACATCATACTGGACCTGGTCAGTGAGTGGGAGGATGACCTCACATCACCCACCCTGTGCTCCCAAGCACTCAGCCCCCTGCAGAAGGTCCTGAATGTACTGCACTTCTTGGCCACTGGATCCTTTCAGCGGACAAGTGCCATAGTGGGTGGTGTGTCACAGGCCAGGCAGTCACGCTGTCTACACCAGGTCTTGAACATCATCACTGCACGGCCATCAGTCCGCAGGCACATATATCTCCCCAGGACTCCTGCAGAAAGGCGGGCGTGCATCCAGGAATTCTATGGTGTGGCTCAATTCCCCAAAGTGCTTGGTGCAATTGACTGCACCCATGTGGCTCTAGGTCCCCCCAGGGCAACAGAGCACATCTATAGAAACCGCAAGCACTGGCATTCCATCAACGTGCAAGTTGTATGCAATGCCAAGGGAATCATCACATCAGTATATGCCAACTATCCCGGGTCCACCCACGACAGCTTCATCTACAGAATGTCTACCCTATGCCGGGACCTAGAGGCTGGCCGGCATGGAGATACATGGCTGCTTGGTGAGCATGAATGCCACTGCACATGCATGCATGTCAGATACTGGGTCATGTCACAACACCACTAATGATACCCATCACCACCTCCGCAGGGGACAGTGCCTACCCTATCAGCCCCCACATGATGACCCCAATCCGGAACCCCACCACGCCACCCGAGGTAAGGTACAACACAGCCCACATTGCAACACGGGGCATAGTGGAGCGCACATTCGGAGTGCTGAAGTCACGCTTTCGCTCCCTTGACCGTTCTGGCGGGCAGCTGTTATATGCTCCCCCACTAGTGTGCAGGATCATAGTGGCAGCATGTGTCCTGCACAACGTTGCAACACGCCGGGGCCTGCCCGTGGACATGGTGGTGCCCCCACATCCACAACCACATGCACGCCCGCTGCGCATGGGAGGGGAAAGGGCACGGGGGGAGGCAGCCCGTACGCAACTGGTGGCCAACTTCTTCACCTAGGAATCACAGTGCTGGCTAGTGCACACTGCTCTGACACATACCATCTGACAATCAATGATGACACTACCTGACAATGTCACAAATTTACTTGACAAAAAACTGTCAGAAACACATCAGCCTGAGATTGTTAACATGGAAGTGTCACTATGTGTGCACCCCTACCTACACATACACCAGCAATGCATAACAACGAAAAGACACAACTCCATCCATCAAATATGCATTGGCACAGGCGATTTGCTACATGACAACATTGCCATGTCACCCAATCCCTTCACAGTCCCGCCACAGAGGACACCATGTCATGGTATGTGAGAGCAAACAAACTGGCCATCACAACATGACACCGGTGTCACAAATTGCAGTGCCCCAAATGGAACATAGCCGCACTTGAACAGCTAACCGTGATGGAGCCACTACTACACACCTGTGTAAGAGTCATTTCAATCAAATTACACACCAACCCACCCTGAAGCCCACCCAAACAAGACACAATGCATGTAATCAATGGTAGTCTCAATACCTGATTCTGCTGGTATGTCCTCACCGTCCAGATGTACAGTGATGGCGCCACGCAAAAGTGTCAGTGCACATCTACCGACATGTAGTCTGACTCCAGAGAGTATGCCCGTGTGAAGAACTGTGTGAAATACCTGCAAAACATGAGTAACATATGTAAGTTGAGGCACATATCAAACCATCATGCATAGTTAGGTGCAACAACAATGTACACTATGAATGTCTACACAGTATTGACTATGGACTGGCCAACAGCTCATGGGAGTCCAATGTCACCGTGTAATTTGCTGTCACTTGGGCACACCCTTTGCAAGCCCATGGAAACGGAAGCAGGAGGGGTGTGGATGTCAGGTACCCAAGCATCGAAACCAAACTCAGGACAAGCCTGCATGTGCCCAGCCACAATACAGTGTATGCCCAGGTACCCACACAAGGCAACACTCTTGAAAAAGAAAAATATGATGAGAAAAAATGGCCATGAAAGGGCCGGCGGGGAGGGGGGGGCCACCTATGAGGTCCGAGGACAGGATGCACGCCACAATCCACCTGTGTGGATCATGGGAAAAAAAAACACCCCATAGGCTCGTGGCCCACACGGCTACTCTGTTGTGGGAGATGAGTCGCTATCGCTCTGGCCAGACCCTGCAGCTGACTCAGGAGGTGGGGGAGCTGCCTCAGAAGATGGTGTGACAATGGGAGGCAGCCCACGCAAAGCCCGAGTTTGCTCCTCCATGGCTGCAAGCAGGCGGGTCTGGTAGTTCTGGTTCTGGGTTATAATCATGCGGAGGTCCCCATGCAGTAACTTCCGGGATGACCTGACCTCCGCACGAGTTGCCTGCATCTCGGCCGAGAGCGTCCGTGTCAGACGCTCCAGCTGCTCCTCTGTCCTTCTATGGGATGAAGCCTCAAGCTCTAACAGGGTCGACCTGAGGTGATGGAATTCTTCCCTCAGGCCTTCCCTGTGGCGCTGGGACTCCATGGAAAGTGATTCCCGCAGAGTCGCCAGTGCCGCCCGCCTGTCCATGTTGGACGCCAACATGTCCTCCCTGTGTGCCTGGCAGATGGACTCTGTAGCCTGCTCCAGTCGCTCCATCAGCCTTTCTGGGGGGACAATGGAAGTGGCCACCCTATCCATGGCCTGTGCAATCATCTCGGATGATGCTGCCTGTTGGGTGGCCATACCGTAGATGGATTGCTCCCAAGCGGTATTGCCAGGTGGCATACGGCCACCACGTTGGCGGGCACCACACCTGCCTGGGGCAAGGCGGACTGCGCCTTGCTGTGCCGGCAAAGCCTCAGGCTGCAGGACTGCATTCCCTCTCTGATCTGCAGCCCCAGGAACAGGATCAGAGATTGTGTGGTGTGGCCCTGCATCCGTAACCACCGGAGGCTGAGCTGCCGACACTGACATCCCCATTGAGGGCAATGACCCGGCTGCAGGTGGGTCGGACAGAGGAGATTCTCTCCCAAGAACACTCACCTGCGACTGCACATAGGTGTCATCCTCCGAGTCTACACCTGAATACTGCTCGGGGGAGGAACCCCCAGAGACACCCCTCGACAGCACGACCTGCAGCACTTGTGGGTTTTCACCCAAAAACACACCACGTCCCTCACTTGTGGAAGGTCGGCCCGGGTTGCCCTCCTGGGACGGCTCAACCACCACATCCCCAGCATCAACAAGTGCTTCGTCCCCTGCAAAGACATGAAAGAGAGAAATGGAAACAGGCATTAGCACCATGGCATACAACAAGGGCTGATAAACAACAGAGGCAGTAGTTCAATGACACATGTCCCACATGACTGGGAGACCTCCTATGCATTCACCATCACTGGGTCTGGAGGGGAGGCTCAGGGCACTCAATGTTGACACAGAGATTGGAGAGCAACGCCTGCTCACCATGCTGCCTAGCACTGGCATCACACATTGGCCGGTGATTGCCATGTCAAAGGCACATGCCATCACACACATGGCATGTGACATATCCACCAAGTGAAGAGGGAGAGGAGGGCAACTAATTTGGATTTTGGCCACTCTGGTCCTGACATTGCATCATCACATCAAGAAGTTAACATGTTGGACATGGATCTGCTAGTCCCAATTGGCCATGATGCACGGTGCCTTGTCTACATCAACAAAATGCAGTAAACAATGAGATTCCACCTCCCCATCACCTGTAATGGATTCATATAGCATTCGTGAAGCACCTGTCCAGAAATGTATGAAGGTACAGCGGAGCACTGAGGGGTGGTGGGGCAGAAGGGGATGCCATTCAACAATCCTACTGGTGCTGGTGTCATTCATGTCACGCAAGTGCAGGGGTGGGTGGCACAATGAAGTGCAAGGGGAAGTGGCGGCTGGAAGTGCTGTACAAGGTAAGTAGGACTTAACGTCAAGGGCAGATGGTGGTAGGCGCAGACAAGTGCTGGGGGGGTGGCCTATAGGGGTACAGAGACAGTCATGCAGTGCTGTGGGCTCGGAGGGGACAGGGGAGGTACACACTGCATCTGGCTCGGCAAGGTCCTTGCAGATTTCAATGTGTCCTGCAGAGTTGTCACATGCCGCAGATATGTGCCCTTGGATTGGGGCTCTCATCTTGGTGAAAAGGGTGAGACGCTATTGCCTTTGGAGCATGCGGCAGGCCAGTTTGCCAGAGGATGAGCATGATGCAGGCCATTCCCTCTCTGCCACCCGGCACCTGTGGTTTGGGTTCACAAGATCCGAGTCATGCCAGGAGTCAGCATTGGCATGGGGCTTCAGGCGGGTTGTCATGACCGTGGCAAAGACATCCAGTGTACCTGACATAGAGTGGAGCATGGAGTGGGCCCTGTCAGGATGGGAGTGAGCCTAAGGGGGAGCTGGATGGGGGGGAGATTTTGGCAGCATAAGCCTCGACTGACACACACTTCATGGGTTGGAATACCAAGAAGGTGTGTGACAGTGGTGAGGGTGGCTTTGCCTGTGGGGTGGTGAGGGTGAGGTGGGAGGAGTGGAGAATGTGATCACTCCAGGAGAGAGGAGTGCAGAGATGGACGGAGAGGGGAAAGTCAGATGAGATCAGAGCATCAAGAGTGTGCCCTGCAGAATGAGTAGGGACAGACGGGAGTTTAGAGGGTGATAGGGAGTTGCTGAGGTCAAGGAAAAGTCACGTGGGGGGGACAACAAGCATGCAGGTGGATGCGTACAGCACCAAGGAAGAGGATTTCTGTGTCTGGGGACATGAGTGAGGAGGAGAGGTGAGGACACTCAGAAAGGAAGTAGTACATTTGACCAGTTTTCCGAGACACAGTATGCACAGTTTGTGAATGTCAAGGTGAGGTAGAGAGAGACGTCACACAAGCCATTCCAGAGGGGAGTAGGTCTACGTAGGAGTGACAGTGGCAGGAATACCCTCAGGGAAGGCAAGGGCACACCCCCCCCTGCACAGTAGTGGCGGGCCAAGGAGAGGATCTCCTGAACGTCAGGTAGGAGTGTGTCAAGGATGCAGACAGAGCTGGCCGTCAGACATGTTTCCATGAGACCAAGGATGTCAAGGTGCATTACCTCATGTAAGTGACAGATATCGGAGGAATGCCTGATGCAGCGGCAGAGAAAGGAGTGTAAATGTGGAGGAGGTTGACAGCCTTGTAGGACTTACGGGGAGTGCTAGAGATCAGAGGTGCAGCATGTGTAGGAGTTGGAGTGGGAGGCGGAGAAGGATCATGGGAGGGTGCAGGGAGGCAGTGCAGGATAGATGAGGAGAGAGGAGGGGGGACAGCAGGAGAGGAAAGGAAGTTGATGAGATGTGGGTAGCATTTCTCAAGGAGAATGAGGTTGGCCTAAGGGCCTTGGACTGAGATGCTCCCATTACCATACACATCAATTGTGGCCTCTGAGGATTGGAAGGAGGCCAAGAGTACACCCCAACGGGTCCCACCATTGATGGTGGAAGAGGAGCAAGGAGAGAGGACAGGGACCATGTGAAGGGTCCATGGGACAGGCAAAGGCATGTATGAGCAGATGTCAGTGAGAGTTAACTTTGAGTAGGCTCAGATGTACTTGTCAGCAATAGGGTGGGTCGCATTGGAGGGCAGGGTGCCCTCATTTGACTGTTAGCAAGCAGGTGTCGTGAGTAGGGCACGATGGTCTGAACAGTAGAAGTCAGGGAATATAGACCATGAAGAGCAGCATGGAGTGTGAGGGAATGGGGCTTGAAACCAGACGGAACCAAAGCACACAGGTAGGAGGTGGGTGTCAAGGCAACATCCACAGTATGACAGCATGTTGAGTGCCATGTATATACAGAGGACGCATTAGCATGTGGTATCATTGCATGTCAGGCATGTGAAGATGAAACTTGAATGGCTGTGGGAAAGTGTAGGAATGGTATGTAAGACATCAGATGAATAGACAGGGGAGAATGAGCAACAATGTCGTGACAAAATGACAATTCAAGGGGAACTTCCATGGTGTAGGGCCATATGTGCACTGTTGCCAGTAGGGATAGTGCTGTGGGCACATGGTGTTGCACTGAACATACTGGATGAGGCACATGGGTGCCACTATCAACTCTGCCACACACCCCCTTGACAGGCACCCAACATGAATGCTTTGCACACACACCATGCACATGGATATTACACACATGCATGTGCACTCACCGGATGATGCCTCGTAATCAGGGAGATCTCCCACACCTTGGAGTTGTCCCTCGGTGACGTAGGATCCAGCTACGGACTCGTGTGGTGTGAGTTCTATTTCCTGTGCTGGGGACCCACCTCCAGTCACCAAGGTTGCGGCATGACTTGAGGCCAGCTTATCCTTTGCCCTGCGCTTAAGGTCATTCCAGCGCTTCTGGCAATCACTAGCTGTGCGCCTCACTACTCCAAGGGCACTTATTTTGTCAGCAATGGTCTGCCAGTGTGCCTGGCATGTGTGGTCTTGGACCCTGCAACGATGACCATTTCCCTATCATGGTCTGACACATACTGAACAAGTGCATTCAGTTCGGCGTCTGTGAAGCTGGGCTTCCTTGATGGGCCGGACTGTGCAGCCGTGCCTGGGGCATCAGCCTGTGCCGGACGTGCACTCTTCCTCTTCCGCTTGGAAGGGGGTGGGGATCCAGAGTGTCCTACGCCGCTGTGGACACTAGGGGCAGGAGCCGTGGTGGACTCAGTACTGGGTGTGTGGGATTGCACACTCAGCATGGGAGTAGGTGCAGGCATTGGGGGTAGAGGGATAGGGTCAGGCCTGATCTGAGGTGCATGAACTAGGACCGACACAGTCTTGGCAGGGTGTATGAGAGGTGGGGTGGATGGAGCCACACCCTGCCCACGGGGGGCAGCAGATGACCTATCTGGCATAGATGCGCGTGCCCTGATGACACCAATGTGCACCGGTGCACGTGCAGTGGACCTGCTGACCTGGCTGTCAGCGATGGAGTCACCCTCGGACAGGTCTGGTGCCACAATGGGCTGGTCCGACAAGGGCTGATCAGGGTTGGTATCAGCCACATGACCCTCAACCTGGGGGGTGGGGGGGGGACATGGGTGTCCCTGACTGGTCCTCCAGACTGGGGGGGACAGGGGCACCCTGCAAGTCACAACCACGTCCCCTAGTGGATCCTCCACGGCCACCACGTGTGGCTCGGCCACCTTTGCCACCCTTACGGCTTGCACGCCTCCCAACCATGGCACTGATGTTATTGTGCGTATGGGAGTCGGTGTGCACAATTGTCCTGGGCAATTGGGTGTCAAAGGGGTTGGGTACCAGATGGTATTCGTACCCTAGTGCAGTGGCAAGGCTATATGACACCCCTGGGGTAAGATGACGGGTCACGCAACGCACAGGCACCCCAAAAAAGTTAAGGAACGTGCACAATACCCCTCCTAGACCACGTGTGCGGATGAAAAACCCTGCACTACGCTGTGGCATCCAGTAACACAAAAATGAACGTATGCGTGTCACACGCAGCCTAGATTGACCTCTGAAGAGGTATGTGACACACGGGGCAAGCACAGATGATAGATGCGTGCGCAACTCACCGTCTGCCAGGGAGAAAAGCGTCAAAAAGACGCGCGTGTGCGCGTTGGCAACACCCCCGCCAAAAGAAGAATGGTACGCTGTCTGAGGAGACAGGACAACAGTAGAAGGGAACGCTGTGTGAGGAAACAGGCCCAGGAAAAATAGCAAAAGAGAAAAAGCTGTCAGAGGTAACAGGGAGTACGACCTTTGAACGGCGTGAAGAAAATCGCGTGTCAACTGACAAGTAGCACAGAATACACCAACTCGCTCTCCACGAAAAGCACGTACAAGGAAATGGCGTTCTACATGTACCTTTTATGCAGGCCCACAGGTCCTGCGTCACTTCCGCGTGTAGGCGCTGAAGGGCCATCCTCCAATCACACACATTGACACTGGCTTGTATTTCTTTCACGCGGGTTCGCGCTTACGCGCCTGGCCCTTTGGACCAATGAAATCGCATACGCGTGCTGATGCGCTCGCGCGGCACGTGTGTTATTTTCACGTGGGTTGGGGAACACCCGTGCGTCATAGGCACGCTTACGCACCTGGCCCTTTGGACCAATGAGATCGCGTACGCGTGCTGACGCGCTCGCGCGGGAGGTGTATTTTTCTTCACGCGGGTTGGGAAACGGCCGTGCGTTAAAGACGCGCTTACGCGCCTGGCCCTTTGGACCAATGAGATCGCGTACGCGTGCTGACGCGCTCGCGCGGGAGGTGTATTTTTCTTCACGCGGGTTGGGAAACGGCCGTGCGTTAAAGACGCGCTTACGCGCCTGGCCCTTTGGACCAATGAAATCGCGTACGCGTGCTGACGTGCTTACGCGGCCTTTCCTCGGAATCCACGCAGACGTGCATGATTTTCACGTGCCAATTCACTCCGTATCAAGCTGGCCACGCGTTCACACACGGAAGACCACGCTCCTGCCCCGAAGGCCGGATTCCTGCCCCCCAGACCCCCGAGCACGCTCCCACCTGCCATCTGCTGCTGCCTGACTGCCTGCTGCCCACGTGCCCTGGTGTTTGCTGCCTGCACATCAGCCAGGGGTGCAGTTGCTGTGTCCACCCCTGCTGGAACCAAAGACTCCCGACAGCCGTACCATCACTCCACAGCCCAGCCCCAGGACCCAGTTGCCCACCCACTCCTGCCTCTGGGGTTGCCATGTCAGGGAGCACAACATCTGGCACAACTGGCAACCCCCGGGCAGGGAGGCAGAGGGGCACCAGCTTCAGTGCCACCGAAGTTGGTGTCCTGGTGGAGCGAGTCCTGGGGCAGTTGGATGCCCTTTACGGACGGATGCGCCTCGACAAGGAAGGACGGACCAGGATCTGGACGGACATTGTGACTGCCATCAACGCGGAGGGGGTGGCAGTCCGAGAATTTCATCAAGTGAAGAAGCGCTGGGAGGACTACAGGTCCAGGACCCTGAACAAGGCCCGGCGCCTCGTGAAGGCAGTGGATGCCAAGGGGCAGCGGGGCCACTTGTCGCAAGATCAACTTCGGGTCCTGGAACGCATATCCCCAGCGCTCCATGTCCAGGTCCTTGGGAGGCAGACCCGTCTGGAGTCGAGCGGTGAGTGTACATGCATGCTGATTGTAAGCTGTGTGTGTGGTGGTGTGCCAGGAGTGTGCATGTTGCACATGTCTTTGTGTGGCCATGTATAAATGTGTGTGCGCAGGGCTGTGAGACAAGCAGATGTGTGCCTGTGATGTGTGAGA
Organism: Ambystoma mexicanum; assembly: GCF_040938575.1. Classification (NCBI taxonomy): domain Eukaryota; kingdom Metazoa; phylum Chordata; class Amphibia; order Caudata; family Ambystomatidae; genus Ambystoma; species Ambystoma mexicanum. The sequence continues at coordinate 2,010,231 of NW_027182453.1, forward strand.
CAAGGATGGTGCATGTGTGTGTGTGTGTGCTTGCAGTGCAAATGCTTGTGTGTGGGCAAATGTTTTTGACTGTGCATGTGAGTTGGCATGCTTGTGGTGTGACACATGGATGTTGATTCCAGGTGCATTAGTCTGCAGCGTGTGCATTTGTGTAGTTGTGAAGGGTGCAACAGTGTTGCAACATGGATGCAGGTAACACTGTCATGTTGGATAGTGAATTGCAAATGTGACATGGATGTTCATCTCATGACTGACTGTTTGCGGAGTGGTACGCATGCTTGGATGTGTGCTTTGCATGTGTATTTGAGTCCGTGTGTATCATGTGATGTGTGGGTCACCTTTGTCTGCTCATGCTGCTGTATGTGAATGTATGTAGCGGCCTGTAGCAATATGGCTGTTGAATGACTCGTGTGTGTGCGTTGAGGAGACAAGTGTGTTGGGGATTGTGATGCCAGGTCTGGAGTATGACAATGCCACTCTTGTACAACTGTTATGTGTGTGAGTCAATTGTACAGTGTCCTGATGCCTGTCTGCTGTCTCTCCCTGCCTGCAGCGTCATCTGATGTGGAGGGCGGAGAAGGTGCTGTGGAGCACAGCGGCAGGGATGCCACCGCCAGCCGGAGACGCAAGGCCCGGCTCCCCTCCCCTGTTGTCATCTCGTCGGGGAGTGAGGAGTCCGGTGCTGAGTCCCAGGTCGCAGCTGCCGAGGGGAGGTCCAGGAGGCGCAGGAGGAAGTTGGACTCCTCGGCAGCAGAAGGGGCAGCTGAGACCCCACAGGGTTCCGCGGCGGAAGATGGCAGGGAGTCATCCAGGTTGGTGGTGGGTTTGGTGGAGGAGGAGGCCGTGCAAGGGAGTGAGATGGGGTCTGGAGGTGGGCATTCCACTGGTGCTAGTGGTGCAGCACAGGGGCAGGGACAGGAGGCAGCACAGGCCGCCACGGAGGTGCCTGTGTGTACTCCTGTCCCCGGTCCTGTGTCTGCATCATCTTGCACCAGCAGGGTTGCCCACGTCCGGACCCATTCTCAGGGAGACCAGGCTGTATTCCTCCATACACTGGGCCTTGTTCCGACCCCCTCCTCACCTGAGCCCCCTATGCACCAGTCGTCCTCCGTGCCATCTTCCTACCCACCTGTCACCTAGGTGCCCTGTGGAGCTGCCTCTGACGATGGGGCCAGGCTGGTGGAGGACACATCCCTGCCCCAGTCGGGAGTCGTGAGTCCAGCAGGGGTGGGCACCGCAACAACAGCACCCCAACCAATGGAGGATGTGCAGGCAGCAGGTGTCAGGGCACCGGCACCAGCACGTCAGCAGCAGGAGGAAGAAGGTGGGAGCCTTGATGGCTCGGGGCCATCACCATCAGAGGGGCAGGCATCGGCCGGAGGGCAGGAAGACCCTGGACGTCAAGTGTCTTCCGTGTGGCAGCGGTTGGGCCATGCCATAGATGTGGAGCGGCGGCGGGCGGAAGTGGCGCGGCTCGCTATGGTCAGGGCGGAGAACTCCATGCGGAGGGCCCTGAGGCGGGCCAAGTGCCTCGAGGGCATCCGCAGGGAGTTGGAGGTGGGTACGTCGGCGTCCCTGCGGACCCTCAGGGCTGTGGAACGGGGCCGCCTCCGGGACATCGAGCGGGAGTTCGATGATGCCCTGGCCCGGAACAACAATCAGTGAGCCGCAGGACTTGCCCGCCGCCTTTGTATATAGTTCTGTAGTTTAGTTGTAGTTAGGTTTCCTTTGTTTGATTGTTATTATTTGGTTGCCAAAGGACAATGCACCACATTTTTGTATATAGACATTTTCTTAGTTAGTGTGAATAGTTAGGTTTCATTTATTAGGGCTCATGGACCCGGATCATCATGTTGAGAGTTTGAGGGATGTTAATATTTGTTTTATTTTTTCACATGAGGCAATGTGTTTCTTCTTTCATTTGTACTTGGATTTAATTTTGGACTTTGACTTTGGACCCCTATTTTGTTGTTTTTTGTTAATTGGTGTTCGTGATTTTTTTGGTTGTACTTTTTTATTCTTTAGTTTGCATTGCATGTTTATTGTTATTTTTTATTTTTACCATCCTTGTTTATTTTGAATAAATTTTCATTTGATCCTTCAATTTGTTGTATCATCTCATTGCTTTCATGCATGACATGTGGGGTGTTTGGACATTCACTTGCAACATCTGTGTGTGACAGACATGTGTTCATTCATATGATTTACATTGGGTGTGTCACATGTCATTGTGTTTGATATGTGGGTGGATGGGATAGTTGTTTGGGAATTCTTGCAGGGCAGACTGTCCATTACGGTCATGATTGTGTGGGGTTGTGACCCAGGTGAAGGTGGACATGGATGGTACATGGGTGGGGGCATGCTGGCAGGTGGGCCACAGTGCTGGGGGGTGGGGGTGGGGGTAGACATGGGTGGGGGCCTTCTTGCAGATGCCCCTGACTGCTGGGGGGGTGGGGGTGGTGGTAGACATGGGTGGGGGCCTGCTGGCAGGTGCCCCACAGTGCTGGGGGGTGGGTGTGGTGTGAGGCATGAGTGGGACATAAGTGGGGGCCTGCTGGCAGGTGCCCCACAGTGCTGGGGGGTGGGGGTGGTGGGAGGCATGAGTGGGACATAAGTGGGAGCCTGCTGGCAGGTGCCCCACAGTGCTGGGGGGTGGGGGTGGTGGGAGGCATGAGTGTGACATAAGTGGGGGCCTGCTGGCAGGTGCCCCGCAGTGCTGGGGGGTGGGGGTGGTGGGAGGCATGAGTGGGACATGGGTGGGGGCCTGCTGGCAGGTGGGCCACAGTGCTGGGGGGTGGGGGTGGTGGTTGACATGGGTGGGGGCCTTCTTGCAGATGCCCCTGACTGCTGGGGGGTGTGGGTGGTGGGAGGCATGAGTGGGACATGGGTGGGGGCCTGCTGGCAGGTGCCCCTGACTGCTGGGGTGGTGGGGGTGGTGGGAGGCATGAGTGGGACATGGGTGGGGGCCTGGTGGAGGGTGCCCCATGACTGCTGGGGGGTGGGAGTCATGAGCAGGTGTGCAGGGTAATCCCCTGTGGTGTGGACTGCATGCAGGGGACGTGGAGGCTGTACAGGGAAGACCTGTGAAGACCCAACGATCCGAGTAGCGTGTTGAACTATCCACGCCCCCCTGAAATGGAGGTAGCCTGGGATTTCGCATGTGTAACGTTCCCGCGCACCCCTGCAATGGAAGTAGCCTGGGATTTCGCGTGTGAGACTTCCCCGCGCACCCCTGTAATGGACGTAGCCTGGCTTTTCGCGTGTGGGACTTCCCGCGCACCCCTGGGATTCCAGTAGCCTAGCTTTTCGCGTGTGTGACTTCCCGCGCACCCCTGTAATGGACGTAGCCTGGCTTTTCGCGTGTGGGACTTCCCGCGCACCCCTGGAATTCCCGTAGCCTAGCTTTTCGCGTGTGTAACTTCCCGCGCACCCCTGTAATGGACGTAGCCTGGCTTTTCGCGTGTGGGACTTCCCGCGCACCCCTGGAATTCCCGTAGCCTAGCTTTTCACGTGTGTGACTTCCCGCGCACCCCTGTAATGGACGTAGCCTGGCTTTTCGCGTGTGGGACTTCCCGCGCACCCCTGGAATTCCCGTAGCCTAGCTTTTCGCGTGTGACACTTCCCGCGCACCCATGAAATGGACGTAGCCTGGATTTTGCCATGTGAAACTTCACGCGCACCCTTGAAAATCGCATGGGCCACTTGCCGTGATGGTCCAGGGTTAGCGCAGCCCCTTGCGCTGGTTTGGGATTTTGATGTGATTTCCCAGCGCAAGGGGCGTTCCTGGGGGCGTAACTGGCGCTGCAGCGAGTCGCTGCGCCACTGTGCGCCACGGCTGCCTGGGGAAGCGAAAATCCATGAATACGCTGTGCGCCGGATTCGGTTTTGGCGCACGCGGCTGACGCAGACTATCGCACGCGCACGCTGTGCGCCAGCCGCGTGCGCTACTTGTGCGCTGAATTCTATAATGTTTTAACACTACCCAAAGAAAAGGGGGTGGGGGGTGGTTTGCCAGACCTTGGAAGATATTATATGGGGACACAACTAAGAATATCAATACCACACCTGAAGAATCAGACACACTTACAATGGCTAGGCCTCGAAAACCTTTACTTCACCCCCGCCACCCTTTCGGAGTGGCTCTGGGTCCAGAAGGACAAACTGACACGTACAATACAGCAGCATCCCATTATGAGCACTATTTGGGAAATTTGGAGGGAGAGTCTGGACATGCAAGGTGTCACGACATGGCCATTCCCATTGAGCCACATTAGGGCACCAGGAATCAGGGAGGAAATCCAGGATCATGCACGGCTCCAATCATGGCTTGAAGCGGGCTTAGAGAGGGTTGGTCAACTCTGGAAGGGAGGGGTCATTTATCAAAATCTCTGACCTCGAAAGTGCGCTAGGCATAGGAAAACGTTCGGTTTTCCACTTTCTCCATCTCAAGGGCGCACTAATGATGGAGCCATGGAAAGAGAAGATACAAAGAGACCCCACCCCCTTTGAAAAGCTTCTAGATACTTTCACCAACACTAAGGGTTTAATCGCAGCCATTTATAGAACCGTGATACAGGCAGGAAAGGGTTCCACAACCAACCTCAGAAAAAGATGTGAGACGGATATGAACATAGAAATTACCCCCGTGCTATGGTCTGAGATATGTGGGGGAACCTCAAAGGTATCAATCGCTTCACAGTATAAGCTACATGCCATCAAACTTCTCCATAGGTGGCAATATGACCCCCATAGGTTGTCCAAAATGTACCAAATGGGTCTGCAATGTTGGCAGCAGTGTGGTCAAAATGCAGGCTATGGCATATGTGGTGGGGATGCCCCAAAGTGAGAGTGTTCTGGGATGAAGTGCTAGGCTGGATCAAAGACATAGAAGGGATTCAACGTGACCAAACGCCCCTTCTGATACTATTTGGGCTGGAGAGGAATGAGGATGTATACATGAGGGCAACAAGACTAATTGCCCCATTACTCCTGGCTGAGTATGTATAGTTGAGCATGTATAGTTATAAAATGGAAAGCAGATGTGATCCCGTCCAAAAGGAATGGGTAAATGTGGCCACTAGAATTTGCGTGATGGAAAATGGCAAGACTTTGTTGACAAGTATGTAACCAACCACTAGACCACAAAGCGATGTTGACCTGGGTGCTGAAACATCGTGACACAGATAAACGTAGATGTATGTCCGCCACAAGACAGGGCCTTGACCCTGGTTACCAAATGTGGGAGAGTCCCCTCGAAAGCATCTTGGCCGTTGCACATTAATGTACTGTATGGACACAGATATGACCGCATGAAGTATTTCGTGAATAAAGATTTATAGAGGGACTCATTGTAACAAACACTGGCCCTCATTCCAAGGTTGGTTCTAGTCATGCGCTATTAGCGCCATGACTAGCACCAATAACGGGAACGCCACCAACTTGGTAGTATGGGGACTTACCGGCCCAGTCCGACCTTGGCGGGACCGGTAAGTCCCCATTTCGAAAACCATTCCCCATTCCCATTTGAGCCCCCATAGGGCTCAATGGGAAGGGGGAAGGGGGCAATAACGGTACTGCAAATTGCGGTACCGTTATTGAACCCGGAATCCCTTAACGGGTCACGTCCATAACGCCAGATAAAACCAGGCATTAAGGGAGGGACCCGTTAAGGGACCTCGGAAGAGGGCGCGAAGGGATTACCAGCACCGGTGTCCTTACCGTTGCTGGTAATCCCTTTGTGCCCACCTCGTAATGAGGCCCACTGTATTAGGGAGTGGGGAGAGGCAGAGGGGGGCATTGGTATTGCGACATGGTTCTATAACTTAGATGAAGAACAATGTTCTTATTAAAGGCCCTGGTGTGTTGCTTTTACATGTTATGTCCAAACTTAATAAAATCAAATTTGAAAAAAAAAAAGATTTAGCATTTACATCTATGCAATTAAGATTTAGGGCTCCACAGACAACAATATGCATGTTTGTATCAGCAATCATAATGTCACCAATTATTTTGGTCACTTGATCAATGAACACCAGTGTACCCGCCTCTTGATGGTGCCAGGACAGATTTATGATGTAAAACCATTGATCGTCTTTCTTCTTAACAGTGGTACAATTTATGGTGGCAACTTGAATGTATGAAGAAATATTTATGCATTCACATATTGAAATAGTAGATTCTTTATGTACTAGGATTAATAAACCTGCACATTGGCGTCCTTTAGCTTTTTTAATCGCTGGATGTATTGCTACTTCAAACCTGTCCGAAACTGGGCAATTGTCCAGCCAGGTTTCTTGAAGGCACACCAGGTCCAGACACTTTGCCCAGTCTCCATTTATGTTGAATAGATGCATGAACCCATGAGTATTCCATGTGCCTAAGGACAGTATTTCTTTATTCTGTTTAATCTGGCATTAATTTTGATTTTGGTTTGCCAGTGCCGCAGCTAGCCAATCCCATGTTTGAGATTTTCCATTATCAAACTTGATGTCTTCAACATTCACATTCAGGGTAATTCATGTAATTAATGTGTGCTGAAAACGGGGGCGCAAGCGTAAAAATCGCAGCAAACGTGTGCAAAAGACCTGCAAGCACCCGTTTGTCGATTAATGGAAGGCGGTGTGTGTGGGTTACCTGTGATCTGCGCTGAATCTGCGTGTGGCGCACACGTCATTGCAACATCCCGAAGGCTGTGCGCGAGACGGCCAGTGAAGGCGCACATAGCCCAGCGCACACACCTAAAAAGGGGGCAGAACACACGAAATGGGGAACAACATGTGAAAATGTGGACGTTACGGGTGAAGTACCGCTGCCAAATACTCGCAACGCCCACACGCGCGCTAACAACACATATTCATGGAATCAAACAGGGGAAACCTGCGTGCCACAAAAGACGTGCTAAGCCGGGAACATGTACGGCAGGCAAAAGCTGGTGAAAGTGGCACAGATGCAAAGCAAGTCTGTCCCTCAATTTCTAAAAATCGTTTGGGTTGGGTGTGTTTGTACATCTGTGCACCCCTCTTTGGAAGATATTTAGAAATGGAGGCACAGATGCAAAGCAAGAGCTTCTGTCCCTCTTTTGCGTTGGGTGTACCTCTACATCTGTGCACACCTCTTGCATTGCATCTGCGGAGGGAGGGGGCAGGGAGAGGGCAAATTAGACTGTTTGCATGTCTCTGAGTGTGCACGTGGTGAGGGTGAATGCTATGGGCAGGGAACGGAGGCATTGAGGGAGGGAACTCCCCTGAATTCTAAGGAAGGAAACAGAGTGGGGGGGGGTTGGTGGGATCACCATCTTGGGGGGGGTGGCAAGGTGGGGGGGCAGTAGAATGTGATAATTCAGCATTTTGAAGACCACACAAATTGGCCGAAATAAATCGGTCTTTTTTGTATTTGTTCTTCAAAATCAAGAATTATCACATAGAACTCAGTATGAATCTTGCCATACTGTTGACCTTGTTCATTGTAATAGCATTCAATGGGACAGTACTTGTAGGGCTGCTGTAACTCAATGGTGCAGAGCTATTGGGCTTCGATAGAGACAGTAACAGCACTTCTCAGCAGGGATGTGTAATCTATATGAGCCAGCACTTTCTAGTAGAGCTAGCCATATTTGAAATGGGGCAATGCTGGTACTCCTCAGTTAGCTCGCTATACTCTTGATGGGGTAGTACTGCTGTTTCCCAATAGGACTTCTATCATTGTTGAATCTTCTCAGCGGTAATACTATGCTTTTGTTGAGGCAATGCTAGTTCATCTTAGTGGGGCTGCTATACTTCTGATGGGACAACAATAGCACTTCTCAGTTGAGCGGCTACACTCTTACAAGGCTTAGCACCTCTCAGCCAATGTATTTATTTTTATGTTGTGTTTAATGTTTATATTGCGCACCAGACCCAGGGGTATTCGGGCGCGAAGGCATAATGAGGATTGTTAAGCTTGGTTACAGGTTACAGATTATACATGGAAAGGGGATGCAGCTATGGTTACAATGCTGTATGCATGTGCTGTCAAAGAAGCAGGATGTATACACAGTAAGTTTACAAGTATGCATGTGACACATAAATAAGGCAGAACAAGATATACACAATATACAAGAGATCCAAGAGGTTAGTAGAGTAGGGTGGGGCTAGACATCATGTTCCTTTAGCCATTGAATAAGGTTGGATCTGAATTGGAGGTAGGGGAGATCTTCCCTTAAAGCAGGGGGAAGGGAGTTCCAATATTGTGCTGCTTTAACAGTGAAGCTGCTCCCACCAGATTTAGTGAGTTTAAATCTGGGTACTAGCAGGAGGTTAGAGTTGGCTTTTCTTAGAGGGCGAGAGGCTGTTTGTCTGGTGAATCTGTCTATGAGGTATTTCGGGGTTGCATGGTTAAGGCATTTGTGTGTGAGGGATGCAGTTTTGAGGAGGAATTTGTCTTTTGTGGAGAGCCAGTTGGTAGATCTCCTGAGATCTGATGTGGAAATTTTAGGACTAAATTTAGATCCCAAATCAGTACTTGAAATGGGTGAGGAGGAAACACATTAGTAAGACCTTTAAAGAATTGTGTTATCAAAGGAATTTTGAAGTAGGAGCATTCTTCCAATGAGCGCTTGAAAATGGAAAGCACTGCAAGGTAACCTTTTATTGTTCCGATATTCAGACCTCTATGTGCTAGGGTCAGAAGGAAAGGTAGTACTTCCGGAATAGAACATAGAAAAGGATCGACATTCTTTTCCCTGCACCAGTTGCAAAACCTTTTCCAATGGCAACAGTATAGAGACTTTGTTGCTGGCCTTCTTGCCGAAAGCAACACCTCCATAACATCATCTGGAAGGTTCCAATCCCTGTATCTCAGCCTTTCAGATACCAAGCATGAAGGTTGAGTGTTCTGACCTCTGGGTGGAGAACTTGACCTTCCATTTGAGAGAGAAGGTTCTCTCTCTGAGGAAGACGTACTGGAGAACAGATGGACATTTCTAGAAGGTCCGGATACCACGTTCTCCTGGGCCAATCCGGGGCTATTAGGATCATGCGGTTCCTGAAGCGTCTCAGCCTCCTGATGACCTGAGGAATGACAGGAATCCGAGGGAACGCGTACAATAGTGGGAAATTCCAATCCACCACAAACGCGTCCCCCAGGGCTCCTCTTGGGGGAAATTCCCTTGAGCAATACCTTTCGCATTTTCGGTTGGTACTGGTTGCGAATAGGTCTACCTGAGGGGTTCCCCAAAGGGCGAAGATCTCTTGAATGACTTCCTGAGCCAGTTCCCATTCGTGGGACACCGTGCTCTGCCTGCTCAGAGCATCTGCCATCATATTCTCTTCCCCGGCTAGATGAATTGCCGTTAGAGATTCCCTCCTGAATTGCCCAATACCAGAGCTGCATTGCCTCTCTGCACAGGGGTAGTGACCCCACACCTCCTCTTTTGTTTAGGTAGTACATGGCCGCTGTTTTGTCCATCATTATCAGGACATTCTTTCCCCTGACAGATGGCAGGAAGGCCTTCAGCGCTAGTCTGATTGCCCTCAGCTCTAAAAGGTTGATATGTAGTTTGGACTCCGATGGAGACCAACGACCGTTGATTGTCAAATCATTGGCATGAGCTCCCCACCCCAGGAGTGAGGCGTCTGTCACTACTGTGATCTCCGGCCATGGTTGCCAAAAAGGTTCTCCTTTTAGGATGTTCTCTGTACAGGTCCACCATAGATGGTCTTGTCTGACCTTGTTCGGAATCTGAAGAAGATCTGTTATTTGACCCGAGAACTGGGACCACTGAGTCTTTAGGGCTCATTGAAGGGATCTCATCCTCAAGCGTGCCTCTGGCACCAGAAAGATGCAGGATGCCATGAGGCCAAGCAACCTTAAAAAGTTGTAAGCCTGGAGATTTTGGGCATTTTGGAATTTGGAATAAACCATCTGAAGAATGTCTTGAGCCCTCGTCTTGGGAGGCAAGCTCTTTCCCAAGGATGTGTCTAGTACAGCTACTATGTACTGAAGCTGTTGGGAAGGTGTCATTTGAGACTTCTTGAAATTGAGGGAGAAGCACAGTTTGTGGAGGAAGTGGCAGGTGACTTTCAGATGATCCAGTGCTTGCTCAGCAGAGCGCGCTCTGATCAACCAATCGTCCAGGTATGGGTAGACATGAATCCCCCTCTCCTGAGGTGCGCTGCCACCACTACCATTAACTTGGTGAAGACCCTCGGGGCAGAGGTCAACCAGAATGGCAGGACTCAAAACTGATAGTGTGAGTCGCCAACTACGAACCTCAGGTATTTTCTGTGTTTGAGATGAATCGGCACATGAAAATAAGCATCCTGGAGGTCCAATGACACCAACCAGTCCTGGAGTTGAAGGGCCTGAAGGATCTGAGAAAGGGTAACCATCTTGAATTTGCCTTTCCTGAGGAACTTGTTCAGGTTTCTTAAGTCCAAGATGGGTCTCAGTACTCTGTCCTTTTTGCGGATCAAAAAATACGGGGAGTACCATCCCTTGTTCCTCTCCGCTGCAGGTACTGGTTCTATAGCACCTTTTTCCAGCAGGGTTAGAACTTCCTGCTGTAGGAGCAGGTTTGAAACTTTCAACGGGTGTGTCCCTGGTGGATTGCTTTGAGGTTGCTTTAGAAAAGGAAGGTAGTAGCCTTGGGCTATTATTTCTAGAGCCCAAACATCTGAAGTAATGGCTCGCCAGTCTTGCAGATGCTGCGACAGCCTGCCTCCTACTGGTGTTTTGTGACGGATGTTGCAGCCGCTGATGGCAAAGAAGCTGCAGCTGGAGCTGGTTTAGCACATTTTCCTCGTCCACCACGAGCGGCCTTTCTTTGGCCCCTTTGACTGGCCATTCCTCTCGTCTTTCCATATGAGTTGTAATAACGATAGGATTGTCCCCTCCATGATTGCCTTTGCGCACGAAAAGGCTGAGGTTGCCTAATAGCAGCTCCTAAAGATTTGGCCGCTGCTTTTGAGGTCTGCAACCTCTCAAGGCTCTCGTCAGCCTTGTTGCCAAAAAGGTGAGACCCGTCAAAAGGCATGTTCAGAAGGCGGTTCTGTACGTCCGGTGCAAAACCCGACTTCCGTAACCACGCAAACCTGCGCATTACCGTGCTAGTGCCCATGGACCTGCTTACACTATCCACAGTGTCCAATCCAGATTGAAGGGATTCCTGCATGGCCTCCTTTCCATCTCTAACGATGGCTAGGAAACATTCCCTTTCTTCCCCTTCTGGTATATGCTCTGCTGCCATTGCGATGCACTCCCACAGAGTGTATGAAAATGTTGCCAAGGCACATGTGGAGTTGGCAGATTTTAATGCCATGCTCCCGGCTGAAAATACCTTCCGTGCCCAACCATCCACACGCTTATCGTCCCTGTCTGGATGGATAGACGGGTATGCAAGTTTGTTGGAAGCTGTGGCTGCCTGTATGACCAGACTCTCAGGAGTTGGATGTTTTTACAGATAACCGGGGTCGCTACTGGCTGGGCGGTATTTTGACGTGAGGGACTTATTTACCAGAGGAATAGAATCCGGAGTTTCCCAATTCTTGGCCACCCTGTTTTGTAAGGCTACATGAAAAGGTAGTACTGGGTCTTCAGTGGGACCATGGTCCAATATGTCCGTTAAATCGTCTTGAACAAATTGGGCTGGTGGTCTAGCCCATCCCAAGTAATTTACCACCTTGGTCATTAACTGACGGTAAGATGGACTGGCATGCTCTCCTGGATCTGGTCTACCAAAGTCATTCTCAGGAGAAGTGTCAATGCCACTTGCATTATGTAAAGACTCCACCAAATCCCTCATTCTGCTTTCCTCTGAGATTAAGCATTCTGGGACATTTGGGGTGCAATGTTCCAATCCAAAAGGTACATTTTCCTCGTCGGATCTCTCCTGTTCCTTAAAAATTGAGGTCAAGTATTTGAAAAACTCCTTCTTACGGAGAGGCTTGAAAACCTTCTCTGGGAGAGGAGGAGGAAGAGGTGTAGTACTAGGCTCTGAAGAAATTACATGTTTTGTAACTTTCTCCTTCTCCTTTTCTGCCTGCCCTGGCTTGGTTGGAACCTTTGGCGCCGAGGGTTTCGGCATCGACGTCGATAAAGGCGTCAACGGCGTCGACGACATAGTGGTCGTCGACAGGGTCTGCTTCGAGGGGGTCGAGGCAGTCTTCGACGATTTTCCCTTCGAGGTGTGACAGGTCTCGGACGGCGTCAGTGACCTCGAGCGGTCGACTCGACTCAAGCGTTTATCGCTCGGCGTCCTGGAAGGTTCCCTATCCTTCCTTTTACGATCACCCGGGCTCGAGGGCGCGCGAGTGTCGGAGTGATGACGCTCCCGTCCGGCTTCCGAAGAAGGTGTGGACAAACACCTCCATCATTTTGACCCTGAATGCTTCCCACTCTTCGGAAGACGAATGTTTCGTGGGGCATTGAATTTTTTTCAGAGACTCATCTGACGAGGTGGAGGGAGACCTGTGCCGTCGTTTCTTCGATTTTTTTGACCAAGACGGCGAGCGATGAGAATTGTTTCGGGATCTAGATAAATGCCTTTCACGTCTAGGAGATTTCTCCTCATGGGGTCTCGACTCGACGCTAGAGGCTTTTCGATCCTTCCGACCTACCTGTAGCTTTCCTCTCCTTTCTCGCAAGGCCTTCCCCGTCATCGCCTGACACTTTGAACAGGCCTCCATGTCGTGGCCTTCTCCGAGGCACCACAAACACTTGCGGTGCCGGTCCGTGTTTGACATTTTTGAGCCGCACGACTTGCATTTCTTGAAACCCGATCTCGGGGTTGTGGTCGGTGTCGATGATGGGGACATATTTCTTCTTGTTTGTATATATATTCTTCACAGAACTCGAGGCGTGCCGAATGTCCGAAGCAGCGTAACTGCGGAAAATCGGAACTGAGGCCAACGGGCGCCGTGCGTGCTACTTATACACACGATGATGTCACACTCGACGGAGGCCTTCGTGGGACCATCGACTCGACGACATCGACGCACGGTGCCCTGTGCCGAAAACATTTCCGAAGAGCAGCAAAGATTAGGAATATGTTCGAGGACACAATCCACTCGAATGAGGAGTTCAGTTTTGTCATCATTCAGGCATAGACCATGGGAGGCCATCCATGCCTGGATGATGAGGTAGACTCTGTTCACAAAGGCCAAATCCTTGTCATAATCTCCCGTCAACGGGATGAGGATCTGTGTATCATCTGCATAGTTAGTGCAGGTGGTACCTAGGCCATCTAGATCATCGAAAAGGGGCTTTGTGAAAATATTGTATAGGGTAGGAGATACGCATGAGCCTTGTGTCAGAATCTGGGTCCTCGGATTCGTGACTCACCTGTTTGCTTCTTGTGGTTTTCTTCTTTGAGTGTGTGGGTTTCTTTTTCCTGGATGAGCGTGCCTTGTAAAGGTAGGCTCTGGAGTCTTCTGAATCCAGTCTGCTGGAATTCGGAGAGACGCTGAGGTTCGCGGCTCCCGGGCGCGGAGACGCTGAGGCTCGGGTACGTTCAGTTGTTCCAGGAAGAGTCCAGGAAGAAACCAGGATGGAATCAGGATAAGAATACAGGGAAAAGGGGTTCTGAGAGAGCACTGGGGAAAGGGGTAACCAGGAATTAAAGTAATTGGAAACCAGGGCTTATGAAGGGAAAAGGCTAACGCGAGTACACAACTTGCCGGGCGAAGGGCAGGCAAGCAGAGCGTTGAGACGTGCAGAAGCACGGGGGCGTGACTGTTTTCAAGGAAGCATGAGGTCTGCACGAACAACTAGACCAACTAGACCGCTTCTGAACATAGCGTCGGCCATTTTGAATGTGACTGCAATAAAGTCTATTGACTGAGGGACCAGGCAGACCAGAAGGGTCGATATCGTCGATACATGACACCTTGGGGTACACTGCATGATATAAGTGCAGGGTCTGTGGCAGCTAGAGGAGAGAAACCTCGCATTGTCCTATTATCTAGGAAGGACGGGATCCATGCGACTGCTTCATGAGAGAAGCAGGCTGCTGTGACCAAGTGATTGCATAGTATTGCGTGGTCTACCAGATCGAATGCGGCAGAGAGGTCGAGGAGTAGTAGGAGTGATGTCGTACCTTTATCTCTTAGGGAGTCTATTTGTGCATTAAGGTCTAGGAGTGCAGTCTCAGTACAATGCTGAGGTCTGAAGCTGGACTGGCGAACTCCTAGGAGGTGGTTTAGTTCCAAATGGTGCTGGATTTTTAAGTAAGATACTTTGTCTAGGATTTTAAATAGGAATGGCACAGTAGTTATGGGACGGTAATTAGTTGGGACGGAGGGGTCCAAGGTTTGCTTTTTGAGGAGAGGGAGGACCCAGGAGTGTTTTAGGTTACTAGGTATGATGCCTGATGTAAAAGAGGTGTTTAAAAGTTTAGTAATGAAGGGTGAGATTTCACGGGAAGCGTCTTTTATCATTTGGGCTGGAGATGGGTCGCCTTGCCAGTTGGAGGGTTTGAGAGTGAGGATGACTTTCTCGACTTCTTTGGTGGAAACTTTGCGAAAGTAGAAGGGAGGGGTGTCTGGTGTGAGTGGAGACGGAGTAGATTGTGGAATAGGTAATGTGTTTGTAGTGGTTTTGAAAGTGGTGCAGGTGTTAGCAGTATTTGGAATAGTTATGGCAGCTTTTTTGTTGTTAATCTTTGCCTGGAGCATTGTTATATTGTTGGCAAGGGAATTTTGTATGCCTGTGCACCAGTTCTTGTTGTAGGAAGTTTGTTTAGCAAGGATGATTTCTTTTTTGTAAAGGGAAGCTAGTTTCTTCAAGTTATTTTTATTGATGTCTGAAGGGTTTGATCTCCAGATTTTTTCGCTTAGGCATTTCTTTTGTCTGATATCTTTCAGAAGGGGTGTGAACCAGGTATTGAGGTGTTTGCGGGGTTTGCTCTTTCTAATCTTCAGTGATGCAATCGCGTCCAGGGAGGCGAGCATCACTTTGTTGTACTTTACTACCATGGAGGCTGGGTCGGACTGATCTGAAATTGAATTTAAGGTGGGAGAATGAGGGGGATAAGATTTTCAGGGGTAATGTTGTTTTTTTTTATTTCTAGTAGGTGCGGTAGGAGCTAGGATATTATTCTTCATAGGTGGGGTGGCTTCTATGGTGAAGGATACCAGATGGTGGTCGGACCATAGCTGAGGCATTATAGAGGTGATAGTGGTTGGGCAGTTGTGTTCGCCAATCCAATCAAGGGTCCTTCCTTTGATATGTGCGGGTTCTGTAATCTTTTGGGTAAATCCTAGTTCCTCAAGGGAATTGTTAATTTGTAGGGCATTGGGGTCACGTGGGTCATTAAGTCCAAGGTTGAAGTCGCCTAGGATGAGGCATTGAGTCGAATTTTTTAAATTGTCAGATAGTAGGTTCATGAGGTCTTCCTCAAAGGAACCTAGGGGGCCTGGTGGTCGGTATATCAAGTAAATGGTCATAGTTTGGTTGTTAGCTATGGTGAGTTTGGCTGTGAGGGATTCACAGGACTTGGTGTTGTGAGGTGAGGAGAGTCTTAGCATTATGTTGTTTTTAACAATTATAGCAAGGCCGCCATCTCTGGACGTGGTGCGATCCAAGCGTATGACGGTGTAATTATTTGGGATGGCTAGCATGATAGCTTGTGCTGCTGCTGGGTGGAGCCAGGATTCAGTAATGCTCAAGAGATCTATGTTTTCATTATGGATTATGGCCGCTATTTCAGTGGCATGGGCTACCATAGAGCGGGCGTTTATTAAGGCGCCTTTTATTCCAGGTGTGCTAGGTGGGGCAGAGGGCAACTGGACTTTTTGTTGGCACTTTGGGGAAGTGGAATCTCTAAAGATTCGACTGTTGAGTTGTAGTGGGTGTTGGCCATTGTTATCTGTGTGTGGTGGGGTGTTGGAGGTATGCATAGTGCACCTGGGGTGGTTAGTAGCGGATTGGACATTCGTTAGAGGGTCATAAAATCTTGGGAGTCTAGCGCAAAGTTTAAGGTTTCGCTGTTGGAGGCTACAAGGTTTAGAGGCCATGTTGGCTGACTCCGAGGGTGCACTTCCTAGAGGTAGCTGGTTCTGTGGCTGGGACATATTCATGTTGTGAAGGGTGGTCAGATTGAGGATGGTTCTAAGTAGGACCATGTAGAAGAGTGGAAGATACATAGTGTGTTAGTTTAAGTGGCTTAGAGTGCTGGCAACCTAAATACAACTTTGATATTACAGGTAAAAATGGGTAAACACTGGCGGATAGCTGTTGGGCATGTACAGGCAACTTAGATGCAGATATGCTAGAACAGGCAAGTAGCTAGTGGACATATACAGGCAACTTAAATGTAAATTTGCTAAAACAGATGTACAGGCAACCTAAATACAGATTTTCTAAAGCAGGCGAGAGTGGGTGGGCACTGACTGGCTGGTAGCTATTGGGCATGTACGGGCAACCTAGATACGAATTTGCTGAAATAGGCAAAAATAGGTAAGTACTGGCGGATAGCTGTTGGACATGGGCAGGCAACCTAAATATGAATTTGCTAACATAGGCAAAAATAGGTACATGTACAGGCGACTTAAATGCAAATTCGCTGAAACAGATGTAAGGGCAGCCTAAATGCAGATTTGCTAAAGCAAAATTAGGTCAGTAGTGAAGATGCATATGCAGGCTGAATGCCACTTGGCTGTCTGAGTGTACAAGTATATGGGTACACGTAATCGGTTCAGTAATCTGGTTGGATGCAGAGGCAGTCTTTTCACACGGTTTCGCTGCGGTCAGCAGCGGGAATAGCGGGTGAGTATGAAACAGTGAGCGGCACTGGGAGGGCACAAGGCACTGGGAGGGCACAAGGCCGTCTCTAACAAAGAGTTAGAGACGTAGTCCGGCATAGGCAGGTGTGCGGAGAGTCTAAGAGGGGAGTCAATAGTGGCCTAACAGGAATTTTGGTACGTAGCGCTGTTCTGGCACGAATAAATAGATTGTTTTGAGTTTCGGGATGAGGCTGGAAGAGTTGGAATGTTTGCGATGAGTCGGCTGTCAATTGGAATGCTAGCCTGAAAACGCAAAGGTGTTTCAAGGATAGACAGTCAGAGGTGTATGAAAGGTCTTACTTGCAAATGATAGCTAGCTGAGGGTTTGCAATGGTGATCCGGTAGTCTTGCGGCGCGACAGCAGGGTGTTCCAAACTATGGAACACCCTCCCGGTCTCCATTAGAGCCGAAGACTCTTTCAATACATTCAAGCTGAAAACTAAATCTTGGCTCTTCGAGCAGAACTGAACCTTCTCACTATACAGTTACCCAGTAGCTCCATTCACTGTACAGTTCATGTTTTCCTACTCCTCACTGGTGTCCGTCTTCTGTAATTCACGTGTATATCTCTGTCTGCATTCTATGCATGTATATAAGCTGATCACGATTTCTGTATATAACCTGTCTGTACATATGATGGTAGATAAAATGTATACCTTGCACAAGTTGTGCCCGGATGCCCTTGGGCCAGATGGTGCGCATTATAAATAAACAAATACAAAATAAATACAAATAGAGGTGAAGACTTGTAGCATAACTGGGGCCAGGGCAGCGGCGCAGACGGGGCCCTTTTGCTGGGCCCTTCTGTGTCGGGCACTTCTTCCGCCCTCCGGCTTCCGCCTGTCAGTGGGGGAGGCACAGAAGTGCAGGTAGGCAGCCAATCCGAAGTCTGGAGGCTGGCCCAACCTACTGTGTGTATCCGGTGCTGGCGAAAATTGGTTAATTATTGGTTCATTTGGTTAAAAGTTGGCGAATTTGTATTGGTTAATTATAATGCGCGTAATACCCAGAGGTTTCTAAGCGTGGACCGAGGCATCGAGCCTGTGTTGCGCGAACCGAGGGATCGAACCTGTGTTGCGCGGACTGAGGGATCAAACCTATGTTGCTCCGTGTCATCTTGCTTCCAAGGTGAGCATGTTGCCCCTGAGCTATCCTCCTGAAGATCTGAAGTACATTTAATGATACAGAACCAGAACTATTGAGCAAGTCTGATATCATCTTCATCATCATCAGAATAACTCAACACTGTCGTGGTTATACAAGAGCTAATATATTTAAAGGGATGGAATTACTCAGAATCTATCAGCACTATTCAATAACCCAAAGTGCTTAAGCATAGTTAATGTGAAAATACTACACTTCTCACTGTTGGGACAGTACTGGCACTTCTCAAAGAGGCTTCTACACCTTTTATGGGGCAGCACTGATCCAGCCTACTGGACAGCTTCACTTTTAATGGCACTTCTCAATAGGGCTGCTATACTTCAATATGAAATGATCAACACTACCCCGCAAGGAATTCATACTCTTGATGCCACCGAAGCAGCACTTCCACCCACCACAGTTGCTTTATTTTTAAATGGCACAGTGCGTGTACTTCTCAGCCACTCTGCTTTACATTTAAACAGACCGAACTGTCATTTCTCAGCAGGACTGCAACACTATACCATTGTGTTCTGTATGTTGAGTACTTCTTCACCACGAATGTGGATTCATGGCACTCTCCCAGTGTCTTAATAGTAGATCTGGCTACATTCAATTGGCAACAGGCATGTCCCGAGCTGCCTACTGTCCATACGCTGCCACTCAGGATGTTGGTAGCCGTCATGGGTCAAGAGATAGAAGGCTTGTGGCTGTAAGATATCAGCATATATAATTGTCTTCCCAGATGGGAGACTCACTCCATTAATATACATTGGGTTGCTGAGATGACCAAGAGTGAAACTGTACATTCAGTTGTGAGATTACCAGCAACAGGTGATACTATCCAAGGAGTGAGGTGCCCACTCAATATATCACACTGTTTAAATGTGTGAGACCCATCCTGAATGATTGCCCAAAGAGCCTTGGCCAGAATTTCACACTGAAAAAGTGAGCATATGATCCGAGGTCTGCAGCCCACACACACGCATGGAATTCCCATGCTCCCACTTGCGAGATTTGCACCAAATTAGTGAGATTGTGCTCCAAGCTAGGACGCACACGCACAGTCTTTGCCCTGAGGTTTGACACACTCACAGGATGGGATGGCATTTCATTCTCCCATCCTGCTTGTGTTGTTCTGCCTTTTGAGGGCTACTACAACCTGGATTATTATAGAGGAGTGGAGTTGGGGCAGTGATTGCCTACTGGAATGCAACTGGATGGTTTAAACCTCCTTCTTACTTGACTTTAGTATATGCAGTACAAGTTAGCCAATGTTTCCACTGTTCTGTACCCCACCCCCTTACACCAAGTTGGCAACTACGTGCAAATGCGGTCATATAACTGCCTGTGATGTCACTTCCTACATTTGGGCACCCCCCGGGAAATTCATAAATCGGCTCCCCTGGTATCTGCACACTCACAGCAAGTGGACATCTGCTCACAATGCAACTGTGTCTCTTCCAATATCTTTCACATCATTTTCCAGCAATTGCTTATCAACACTGTCTGAATTCAAATCTGATGTGCCACCAGTCGTATCTGCACACTCACAGCAAGTGGACATCTGCTCACAATGCAACCGTGTCTCTAGCAATATCTTGCACATCATTTTCCAGCCCTTGCATATCAACTGTGTCGGCATTCAAATTTCATGCATCTGCAATCGTATCTGCACACTGATAGCAAGTGCACATTGGCTCCCTTGGCTACCTGGCCTAGAGGCGCCGTCTTTCACACCAACTTCCGACTATGCCCATAGCAAGTATGTTGAAACATTCATATGTGCAACCTTACCCACACTAAACACACTCCCTCTAACATGCTAATCGTTTCTGCAGTGCTGGGAAAGTGCATTCACAGAAATGACATCTGCATGTTCTACGTAGCTTTACCTCACTCACTAATCGTATCCAAGTCATTCCTACAGAAGACATTTCAGTTACACCACACAACATTAGTTGGGGTAAAACAATAAAGAAGGCAGGGTGGTATGCGGTACGTAAGACACTGCCGCCATAAAGATGGTGCCCAAGTACCACTGTCATGACACTTAGACCTCAAGGGAGGGAGCCAAAGTGGTGTGTACTATATTCAAAAGACACCCCTTGAGTGTAGGGAACCTGAATGGTGTTCCCGTCTTCTCCAACTCCACCTCCGTAAATTCCTTCCCACTCGAGTTCTTTGCTCCTTCACCTCAAACTCCCTGAGGGTCCGTCGCTTCTACAAGAAACGAGTTGGGGGTAGAACTCTTTCCTCGGATGGGGCCTCGCCCTGGAACAGCCTCCCTGCCACTCTAAAACTTGGAGAACCACCTCCTGTACCGGAAGCAATCCCAAGACCTTCCTCTTTGCTTCTGCCTTCGATCTTCCTCTACCCTGCTGATCTATTTGCCTCAGTACCCTGCACCTGGCTCCCCTCTGACCTCGGGCCCAGGTCCCTGCCGACCAATCCACTCACCCGCACTGCCTCTTGGCAACCCTTGCACTTGGGTCTGTATCTGCAACCCTACAGCCCCCTTACCTGCAGACACCCCTTGTCGGCTTGTTAACCTTGCACTTGCCACCCTACTGGCTGCACTACCAGTTGTTGTTTTATCCCTTCCTTAGCACTTTCCTTTATCCCCGCATGCACTTTCCCACTTCCCTCTCCCCTGCACTTGCGTGTTCTCACTGTCACTGGGCCTGGTAAGATCGTTGTTTTGTCCTCCCTTGTTTCCCCTCCCTTGCCCCGTCCCACTCTGTAACACTTGTGTATGAGCGTGATACAAATAAAATATCAATATCGATACATTGCGAACCTGTGGAAGTGTTCAGCCATGGGATCCTGAAAGTCCTGCTGAAAGCAGTACACCAACTTGTGGAGCAATGCAAGGATGTGGGAAAACATGTGCATTACGTTTTTGGTAGAGGAAGGTGATGGCAAAGATATAAGTGCCTCTTGAATGAACCAATGCACTTGGCTCTGTTGGAGGGGTACTGCGTCAAGGGCAGGAATCTGGCTCTTTCTACTTCCTAGTGAGGAACCTCACTGATGGAGTTCTTAATTTGTTTTCACTCAGCGAGTTCAGAATCACACATGTAGAGACGAGAGACGAGGATGGAGGGTGTTGAAGTACAGCAGGGCTTTTTTGATTACAATTATATTACATTGTGGCACAGATAAATGGATCACCGGAATTGGATTCAAAGGGGATTCAAAGGGGACTTGAGATTGATACGTGCCACACAGGGATATGGTTAGGCCAAGATTGTTAAATATTGTGGGCCTTGACATCCTAAAAAAGTTCTGTTATGTTAACAATATTTATAGCGGTACGGTCACCAGGAGGCCTCATGGTGCAAAGAGGAACACAGACTGGAGCCACAGGAAGGCCTGGAATAGCCACATTTTAAGAATACAGTGAAAGTGGAGGGTGCTTTAGCACACACAGCCTAAGGTTGTGGCTGCACAGTAGACACACCTGAGAACAGATGGGGGCCTTCTAGGGATTATCCACTTGGAACATGATTCACGCACAAACAATGACGTTATCGGCTCACAGCAACCTGGCGTTTGTCCTCCATACTGGAAGGCTCAAAGGTTCTCGCATATACTGTTGTGATAGCTACCTGCACTAGACGTACAATAAATGCAGTAAGGTAGGACTGACAGGTGGATGGTTGGTGTCTCACGCATCCTGGGGTGACTAACTATGCGTACTATTCACACGTACATAAGGTCTTATTCCAGGGTTGATGCCATATGGGTTGCAACAGATGCTGGCAATGGAATTATGTGGGATTGTGTTGCACAGATACCCCTGGAGTAGGATGACTAGAATTTCCACCGTAGATCAGCGTGTGTAATCACTAAATGGCAGCAATCAATTCTTGGATGTTAGCAGTGATGGGCCAGCATCCCCACTGGTTATTAGGGATGTGAGTTAAGCAGTTCCTGGTCACAGCACAGAGGGTGCGTGGGCATGCTGAGATACAACCTAGGTGGCAATGATCAGAATCCACAAAAAGGGGTCTGGATTGTGTTGTGGGAGCCTGGTGAGTAAAAGGCCCATTTATAGCCACACAACAATAAAATGGAATGTAGCCCCTCCTGAAAACTACACAGGGGGCCTCATTACGAGTTAGGGGGACATTTTGAGGTAAATCCTCCAAACAATAGTGGTATGTTCAGCCCAGTGATGCCAGCCTACAGGGATTTCTGCCTGATATGTAGAGAAAGTATGAAGTAAAAAATTTATATTTTATTTTACATGAATTTCTAGTCATAAAGAAGTGTGAATTAAACAGTTACAATTGTTTCTACGGAAGTAAACTATCAAATGACTTGCCTCTCGGTAATGTTTTTTTCTGATGGATATACCTGCCACGGTTTCCTCATCTATGATATCCATATCCTCGTGCAGCTGTTCTCCAGAAACCTTTCCGTCGCTAGGGGGTGCCTCTGTGGTGCATCGTCCAGAATGTCGCAGAGTTTGTGTTGCACTCTGGACCTGGGTGGTGCAGAGAAACCCAGGGTATCGGCCCCCTTTCCCATCAGGCACTAAGAAGCAGCTGGAGGTTTACCTGGTGTTGGTAGAATGTCCAACTCCAAGGAAGTGTCCAGCATGTCGCCACTACCACAGAACTCAGTCCCTCTCCTCTCTGGAACTCATGGGCTCCAACCCAAATGGGATCTGGTCGCCTTCCTCATTGTGTCATACTTTTCAACATAAAAGTGTTGATGGGAAGCGGGACATATTCCCACAGAGTCCATGGCATGACGGTGTTGAAGCGTAAATGCGTGGAAGGAGAACTGAGGTCATGGGACGTGGCTCGACTACTTATACTGGCCGCAATGTTATTTCTGGCGCAAGGAGGCTTTGGATGGACCCACCACAGAGCTGCTGGTAATAGGGTCAGTGGAGGGCTGGGAAAAGGCCTTGCTGTCCCTGCACTAGCAGAGTTTCCTTACCTAAACTCAAAACTAAGGATCTGTCAGTGTCAGAGTGTCCAAAACAAAACCATCCTGTGTCCAAAGTACTATTCTGACCCTCACACTCTAAACAAACGAATTCTAAGATGAAAAGGATAATGGGCCTCATTACAATAGTGGCGGTATGGCAACAACGGCGCCGGTAGTGCTACCGGCGCCGTTGTTACCATGCCGCCACATTACTAGTTCTGCCCTATGGGGGCTCAAATGGGAATGGGGACGTACCGGTGTGGGTCCCGCACAACGGGAATTGCCGGGCCCAGCAAAGGTCAGAATGGCCCAATAATTCCACTTTCGCAGGATCCGGAGCTGGACACAAGTTTTGGGGTAGCCATGCCCTTAATAAGGGCATGGCTACCCCCAACCGCGTAATGAGGCCCAATGTCTTTGGCCTAGAGTGTTTTATAAATGTTCAGCTGCAGGCTGTCAAATGCCATGTCCGCTCTGGCTGAGGGGCGTGAAAGCTATTTGCACCCTGGAATTTCCCGGAGTGTTTGTTTGTTTGTTTGTTTATTATTTATAGCGCGCACCAAACCCGAGGGTAACCGGGCGCGTTGTTCAAGGATACTTTAAACTTTACAGGTTACGCATGCTTACAAATGGTGGTTATACATAGTAGAAATTACATAATGCAGGACAATAGGGAGAATATACATTGTGCATAATATAAACATATAACATAATATATACAGGAAATATGCAGTAGGAAGATAGAGAGTATTTAATTATGTACATAGTACGACTGTAGGACAGTAGTTATATTGGTGTAGGGCGGGACTATCGGTCATTTTCTTTGATCCAGTTGATGCAGTTAGATCTGAAGAGGGCGTAGGATTGGGTAGATCTCAGGCCGGGCGGGAGGGAGTTCCAAAGCTGGGCAGCTTTGACCGGGAAGCTGTTTCCTCCGGCCGTACTTAGTTTGAATGGGGGGATCACTAACTGGTTGGAGTATGCTTCTCTAGTGGGTCTAGTGGAGATTTTTCTGTTGAATCTAGCGGCTAGGTATTTGGGTGCTAGATGGTTGATACTTTTGAAAGTTAGAGAAGCTGTCTTGAGTTTGATTTTGTCCACTGTGGAGAGCCAGTTGGATTGTCTTCTAGCTTCTGAAATATGCTCCCTTCTTGGAATTCCTAAGGCAGCTCTAAGAGCATTGTTCTGTAGTGTTTGAATTTTTTGCAACGTATGTTTATTGGCTCCTAAGTATAGTGCGTTGCAATAGTCCAATTTCGACAGCACTAATGCTCGAGCAAGGGTTAGGCAGTTGGCAGTGGATAGGTATGGTTTTGCGGCTCTAATCAGCTTGCAGGTATATGCGGTGCTGGATGCCATTGCGCTCACCTGTTTGGTTAGGGAGAGGTGGGAATCAAGGTAAAACCCTAATGTTTTTACTTCTTTTGCTACCTTGATAATATTGCCGTCTATGATGAAGGAGGAGTATTCTTCTTTTAATCTATTGATGTTTTGTTTGTTCCCCAGTATGATAAGTTCCGTTTTGTCATCATTCAGGCATAGCCCGTGGGTGGCCATCCATGCCTGAATGATGAGATAAATCTTGTTCACCAAGGCCAAATCTAGTTCATAATCCCCTGAAAGTGGTATGAGAATCTGAGTGTCATCCGCATAGTTAGTGTAGGTAACACCCAGATCATCTAGATCATCGAACAAGGGCTTCGTGAAGATGTTGTACATAGTGGGGGAGACACAAGAACCTTGTGGGACTCCACATGTGATGGATACAGGGTCAGCAGCAGCAGAAGTAGAGAAGACTCTCATAGTTCTACCGGTTAGGAATGATTTGATCCATGCGATGGCATGTGTGGAGAAATGGGCAGCTGTTTCTAGGTGGGTGCAGAGCACATCATGATCCACCAGGTCGAAGGCTGCAGAGAGGTCCAGTAAGAGGAGTAGGGCCATCTTTCCAGAGTCTCTTAGCTCATCAACCTGAGTTTTAAGATCGATGAGCGCGGTTTCAGTTCCGTGCTGGGGTCTGAAGCCTGATTGTCTTGTGCCTAAAAGGTGGTGCAGCTCCAGATGTTTTTGGATCTGTAGGTAGGCTACCCTGTCTAGGATTTTTAATAGGAAGGGTACCGTTGTGATAGGCCTGTAGTTAGTCGGGATGGATGGGTCCAGTGTTTGTTTTTTTAGGAGGGGGAGGACCCAGGATTGCTTGAGGTTATCTGGTATTATGCCTGAAGCAAAGGAGGCATTAATAAGCTTAGAAATGAATGGGGAGAGGTCTCTGGCCGCGTCCTTTATTAGTTGGGCTGGGCATAGGTCACCTCGGCAATTGGATGGCTTGAGTGAAAGTATTATCTTTTCAGTCTCGAGTATAGTTACTTTCGAGAAGTTAAATTTATAGTCTAGTTTAGTGCTGATTGGTGGTTTGCCTCTTGGGTTAGTTGAGGGTGGGATATTCTGTTTCTTTATCTCAATTTTTGTTTGGAGTGTGGCAATTTTGTCATTTAGCGCTTTTTGGATGTTCGAGCACCATATTTTATTTTTGTCGCAATTATCTTGGACAGGAATGGGGTTTTCTAATTCCTTTAGTATAAGGAATAGTTCTTTCGTTCCAGATTTGGCCTGCAGTATTCTGTTGTTGAAGTTATCTCTTTTTGCTTTCTTTATTTCATTTTTGTAGATCTTGGAGGCATTGATGAGTGTAATTTTATTTGTCTCTGTTGGGGTTAGTCGCCAAGCAGATTCGCATTTACGTTTTTCAAGTCTTAGAGATTTAAGGTGAGGAGTAAACCAGGTGTTTAGGTGGGCTCTGGGCTTGCTCTTTCTCAGTTTCAGTGGGGCAATAGTATCTAGAGCTGTAGCCATAGAAGAGTTGAATTCATTTACTAGTGATGAGGTGTCCAATGAGTCAGGTTGAGAGTTTAATCTAGGGAGGATGAGTGGTAGCAGTTTTTCTGTAGTTATAAGTTTTTTGTTTCTGGTTGGCAAGGGGGGAGCCAGAGCATTTTCAATAGGTAGGGCCAAGTTAACATTTAGGAGGAAAGTTATCAGTGCATGATCAGTCCAGATTTGTGGGGTGATATCGACAATCGTTGTATTGCAGTTATAGTCAGCAACCCAGTCAAGTATACGGCCTTTTTCGTGTGTGGGTTGTAGGATTTTTTGGGAGAAGCCTAGTTCTGAGATGACATTAGTGATATTAGTTGCTTGCAGGTCTTTAGGGTCATTGTAGCCTAGGTTTAGGTCTCCCAGAAGGATAGCTTGGGATGAAGTTTTTAGGTTGTTTGAGAGGATTGTGGAAAAGTGTGGATAGTTTTCTTGGTGGGGGTTGCCCTACCAGAGATGCATTCTGTGTGAACGCATCCCCTGTCGGGCAGAGGTTGGAGGGTGGAAACTGACGACAAAAGAATGGCTGCTGCCATTAAAATGGAAGAAGGACTAGCTCCCCTTTCAGATGATGGCTGCCGTTGAAAATATGCTCAAAATGGCCACTGTCATCCGAAAAGGGACCAAGTCCCTTTTCTATTTTGATGGCGACCATTTCCTTTTGCTTATTTATTTTTTTGCGCGGCTGCAAGCGGTGAAGGCAGAATCCCAACCAGGAAAGGCAGATTCTGATTAGTCAGACCACCTTTCCCAGGTGCAAAAGAACAGTTCTTGACGTTCCCCTGGGTTAACAGCAACATTTATCTTCAAATTTGTTGTCTTGTTATGTGTTGTTGGCATACCTGGTGTACTCTCCTGCCAGTCTCTTAAACCAACACAGCCTCCTGGCTATGTCGTATCTTATTCACTTCCAGCTCTCCTGGTGTATTTCCCTGTCAGGATTTCTTTTACACCTTTTGCAACAGTCTGGTATACTCTCCTGCCAGGGCTTTTCATATGTGAACTCCTGCCCACTCTCCCACCTTTTGATGGTTCTGCTTTTTAGCCTCCTTGGCTAATATACTTGGTTTCTTATATATGGTCGTTTTATCTCTAATATGCTTACAGCATACATTTACGAACTTGAAAGTCTCTCTTAGAAAACTGCTCTTTCAGTCTTTCTCTGGTTTTAGAAACCATTCCTTTTCTCAATTGGTTTCACTATGAGTAATTTAAGCTTGGTGCGGCTGCCAATACACCCCGGTTCTCTCCTGCTTTCTGCTTCGCAACAGTTTCTCCACTGTTTTCTTGTTGTTGCATGGGAATCTGATGAGCAAAGCGCTGTGCTCCAACACCGGCAAGTGCCCAAAAGCCCTCCACTGGATTCTGGTGATCTCTCCCTCTCTGTGTTATCCACTTCCAACAGCCTTCTCCCTTCAGGTTCCTGACCTGGTGAGCTCCAACAACTTCCTTCCAGATGTCCCTTTGCACAGAGACGAGCAACTCCCTCCTGCCAGCACCATGCTTGTATTTCTTGCTTCAGTGATTTAAATGTCCCCGACACAGGTGTGCAATTGCTGCCACTAGAGCACTCCCTGTGCTTGTGGATACCTGTGCTCTGCATTACTCCACTCCTCTTACTCATCCCAGTATTGTGGAAATAGTGGTGCCTTCCTTACAGGACACAGGTGTGCACTTGCTGCCACTAGAGCGCTGCCTATGCTCATGGATTCCTGTGCTCTGCATTACTCCGCTCCTCTTCCTCATCCCAGTGTTGTGGGAATAGTGGTGCCTTCCTTACAGGACACAGGTGTGCACTTGCTGCCACTAGAGCACTGCCTTTGCTCGTGGATTCCTGTGCTGTGCATTACTCTGCTCTTCTTCCTCATCCCAGTGTTGTGCGAATAGTAGTCCCTTCCTGGAAACACTGTAAAAATATTTGCAATGGGTTTTAAAGGCAAACTAGGTTTGGAAGAAGAGTAGGTGGAGTTGGAAAAAGTGTTTCATAATTTTACACTGCCATTTAGATTTTGAGAGTTGGCCTTCGGGGTGTAACAAAAAATGTGTACTACTCTCCATGGGGAGGGGGAAGAGAGAAGTTGTTACAGTAGGCTATAATCAGAGCTGTGCTGCTGAGGTGTGCAGTAGTTTTGAGGAGAGAATCTTGCTATCTATCACTGGAATGGGAGTGTTTTCCTACATCTACTGGGAGGCAGCGTGGAGCATGGCGCGGAGCTGTTCAGACAGGAAGCTGGGAGAAAGGCTTGCCTGGTGAGGCTTCTGGTTTTCAGCTCTGGTCTGCAGCTCTTGCACAAATGGATGGATTTTGGCCTAAAAGTAAGAACACGGCCATCGTGCGACTAAAGTACTGTCCTGTGCCTGTATAGCATTTTTACTTCGATATATCTGAAGTGCCGCCTCGAGTTTGTACTAGTGGTGAAGTAGTGAAGCAGTATGCTACCAGCCGGTCTGTGCACTAGACGGCTGGGGAAGCTACGAGAGGAAACGGCAACCTCTATGCTAAGTGTGCAAACAGGGTCCCTGACCCCTAATGCTAAAGTGAATGAATCGCTACCTCAAGTCAATCCGCTAAGCAGCAGTGTTGGAGAACAAGAGGTAACCTACCGGCCCACCACTCAAATGACCCAGAAGGTTGATACAGGGGGCTTGGAGAAGAGTCCTGTCGAGGGTTGGGGGGGTGAAAGGGCAAAGCCGTCTTGTCCGCAGGACCCCCCGACTGCGACAGTTTCAATTGAACCGGAGAAAACTAGTTCCCTTCCTCATGCCCTGAATCCCTCACCCATTTCTCAGCAAGATCGGCAGGATACCCCATAGGCGAGGGGGGATCCCTTGGGAAATGGGGTCATGGAGGACTTAGACTTCCAGGAAGATACCGCTTACTTAGATTCCCAGAAGTATGCCGGATTGTGGCTCCCAGAATTTGCAATGAAATCGCCTCCCTCTGCCTCATCCTTTTTGCCAGCTCACACTCTGGAGTGCCAGCTCTGAGCTCTAGCGGCGCGGCTAGCCCAGGACATTGCCAAGTTAAACTCTACAAGACAAAACCAGGTGCAGGTGCAGGGGGAGGCTGTTCCATAGGAGGGAGCCAGCTGAGGAAAGCGATCGACCACCTAACTTCTGTTTATCAAAACGCTTTACACACAGAGTTGGTACCAGAGGAACCTAGTTGTCTAGAGGGAGAGTATTTAGTGAGATAAAGTTGGAGATAGTGTGGTCCCTGGGCCCAGAAAGCCTAGTGGATAATGCAGAGGGATTCGAACTTCATCTGTGCAGCAACTGTGAGCCAATGAAGACTTTTTAGGGCAGGAGAGATGCAGCCCTTGGGCTTAAGGCTGAAGATAAGTCTTGCTGCCCTATTATGGATTAGCTGGAGGGTTTGCAGAGTGGAAGAAGTTATATTCAGGAGGAGGCTATTGCAATAGTCAAGCCTAGATAGAACCAGGGCTCGGGTAACATTGAGCCTCTGTGGGAAAGTGAGAAAGGGGAGAATTCCTTTGAGAAGGAAGAGCTGAAAGTGGGACTTCTTGGCAATGTGCTGAGTGTGAAGGAGGAAGCAGAGAGAGGAGTCGAAGATGATGCCAAGGTTTGTGGTTTCAGAAGGAGGAGCAGGGGGAGAACCCAAGGAGGAAGGCCAGAGAGAAGGGAAGGAGGGAGCAGGGGTCCCGATGGGGAAAGATCCCAGTTTTTCAGGTGTTGAGACAGAGATTGTTGCAGGTGCAGCAGGACTGGATGGCAGGTAGGCAGTCAAGGATGATGGAGGGTGTAAGAAGGTCAGTAGAAAAGTTGAAAAAGAGCTGTCTGTCATCTGCATAACACTGGAGGTTGGAGGAGAAGGAAGAGATGAAGCAATGAAGCAGAGAAAGGTAGATGTCAAAGAGCCAAGTGGAGAGGATAGAACCCTGGGGGACACCAGAGATGGAGAAGGACGTAGGAGAGGAGAAGGTGCCCAGGATGACTTTGGAAGAGCGGTCTGTAAGGAAGGATGTCAGCCAGTCCAGTACCCGTTCTGAGATACCAAAAGTATTGTGGAGCTTTTGTTTGAGGATGGAATGGTTGACTGTGTGAAATGCAAAGGAAAGATCGAGAAGGCTATCAACAGCTGGGGAGATGGAATCCCAAGATGCGAACAGTTCACGGGTGTTCAGAAGAGCAGTTTCCGTGCCTCTGGATGCTCAGAATCCAGATTGATGGTCGTGGAGACCATCAACAAGCTCGGTGTGTGAGTTGAGTTGGGGCAATGCAATGCCAATTTCTCCAGCAGCTTCCCCAGTAAGGGGGAGATGGAATAAGGCAGTAGTAGGCAGGGCAGGTAGGGTCTGCTGAAGGTTTTCTCAGGAGTTCAGCCGTGTTGTTGGATACACCAAAAACCTGTGCCTTAATGTGGGCTCTTTTCTTGGCACGGATGGAGAGTCTGTATTGCCTTTGGAGCAGGCGGCAGGCCAGTTTGTCAGAGGATGAGCCTGAAGTCTGCCGCTTTTCAGAGTCATGCCAGGTGTTACGCTTAGAGGCAGGTTTCAGGCATATCATCATGACTGGGGCAAGAATGTGAAGAATATTGGTGATGGAAAGGTGGAGGTTGCTGAGAACAAAGTCAGAGGTAGAATCTGAGGTAAAGCGGGATGAAGGTGTAAACAACAGCAGCATCTGACACTCGTTTCATCAGGCGGATGTTAGTGAACAAGGTTGGTGGTGCTTTTTGAGGGTCGATCAGAGTGCCCAAGGGTCCCAGGTGGGAGGAGAGGAGAAAATGGTCTAACCAGGAGAGAGGAGTGAATAGTGATGGGAGAGAGAGGGGTCAGAGTGTATGGAGACATTCAGAGTGTGTCCAGCTGAGTGGGTTGGCCCAGAAGGGAGAATGGAGGGGGAAAAGGAGGGGCAGAGGTCTGTGAACCGAGTGGATGTTGAAATCACCCACGAGCAGGAGGTTGGATGTGGTGCCAAGTAATGAAGAGCAGAAATCAGCCCATTCAGAGAGGAACAGGGTGGTGGCGTCTGGAGGCCGGTAAATGGTAGCAATGGTCAGGGTGGAGATGGTAGAGATGACCAACCTGCAAACCAGGCTTTCAAAGGAAGAGTTGGGTAAGATGAAAGCAGGAACCCACTTAGGGAAAATTAAGGCAAACCCCGCCAGTGCAGTGAGCTCGAGGCTTGGAGATGATTTTGAAGCTGTCGGGGAGGAGGGAGTCGAAAGTAGCGACTGAGCTGGCATTGAATCATGTCTCGGTAAGAGCGAGAATGTCTAGGTCAATGTCTTCAATGTCTTCAAGAAGGAGGCAGATGTCGGCGGAGTAATTGTTGGCTGAGCGGGCATTAAGAATCGCCAGATGGAGTAGGTCTCTGCTTTTGATGGTTTTCTGAGGTGGTGTACAGGGGTGTGATACACCAGTCAGAGGAGGGAGAGAGGGAGGGGGAGAAGCAGGAGAGGGAAGGAAGTTAGAGAGAGGCAGGATCTGGTCAAAGAGAAGGAGGTTGGGTTGTAAGCCCTGAACCAGGATAGTGCCTGTGTGATGGACATTAACGAAGCAACGTGAGGATGAGATGCCAGCCAAGTTGACTTCCCACTTGGTGCCACCGTAAATGGTAGAGGATTTGGAAGGAGAGAGAGTGGAGATGAGATGAGTGGTCCATAGACCTGGAGAGGGAATAGAGAAACGGATATCAGTGAAAACCTCTCTGGGGTAAGGGCTGACATGGGTGTCTGCGATGGGAAGTCAAGGGTTTGCACTCAAGATGTATTTTTTGTGTGTTGTCTACCGGACTTCATAAAACAGAGAGGGAATGGGTGATAGTGTAGCAGTTAGACAAAATAGGAGAGATGGAGAGAGCCGTAGGAGGGGGAGAGGTTAGTAGAGGAATGAAAGGAGAATGGCTGCACCGCACAGTTCTAGCTTAACTCACCAGGTAGCAGAGTGAAAGTCACAAAGCCATGAATGCCATCCAGAAAGGAATAAATAAGAGGTGCACAGATGTAAAAAGTTCACACAGCCTAAAATCGATTTTTTTTAAAGAGGTACAGAGGCAGTGTGATGAGAAGTAGACCAGTAGAGGCAAAGCGGGCAGAGTACAATGCAGAGTAAAAAGGTTCAGTAGGATTGGTGGAGGTGGTAATGATGGAGTTCAGCCATCACTCACTTCTAGTAATGCGGGGAGTGTAATGTCCAAGGATCAAGTCTAGAGGCCGAGGCATATTTTGTGAGGGAAATCCAGGCCCGGACAGGGACAGACACTATTGGCACAGACAATGTTATTGTCCACTACCACATCCTCCGCATCTGCTCCTACCACCACTAGGGACACTCCAGTGGGCCACCGCGTCCCGCAAGCAACCTTGGAGGACATACGCAATACAACAGACCCCTACCTTTCAAAGGTCACTTTATTGTGCATATACTGCAACGCGGTACTGTCTAGGGGAGAACATTTGCAAAGTGCTTTTGAGGCTGCACCTGGGACCATGGCAAACACTGCCCCCTACCCAAGTAAGGTGCACCTTACATCTTCTGCTCTCCACGTACAATTTCTTATCCCTGTGGTTGGTACGCTCTTTCAAATCTCCCTTCCATTGCTGTCTTTTCTGGCATCTCTTATAACAACAGGAAACATGCTACACAGCCAGAAAGTGGGGGGAACAAAAAGACTCTTTTCAGAGCCACCTTGCATTGTTCAGAAATAGAACGTCAATTGAAGCATGCAGGCGGGGATGCTGCCTATAAGTGCCGCGTACAGAGATGGCAACAATTAGCGGTGGAATGCCGTCAAAAGCATTGTACGCATTTCCACAAAAAATGTAGTGGCTCTGAAAAGAGCCTTTTGGGTACTATTTGTATTTTTAAGCGTTACACTTGGTGAACGAGCACTGGGAAAATGCATCCTACACTTGCAGGAAGCGCTGTACGGCATTTTGGATATTACACAGAAAGATCTCATTGCCAGCATCAGTCAGATGAACTCCATCTGAACGAAAAATGTTCCTACTATGAAAGGTAATGTTTTAATTGTGGAAGGAGAACATGCCAACGTCACGCAGAAAAGCGGACACAGCCTTGTTCACATTGCGCTGCGCTTTCTCCATTTGTGGGCCACAGAAGGAAGAACGCAGCCACATCTGCCGCCCTAAGCTGTTCAATCCACAATGAACAATAATAATTTCTGGATGAGGAAGCGTCACCAAACTAGCACAAAAAGGACCCACATCGACCCACTGCATTCCACGTATTCCTGACCAGTGCACAGCAACATTATCGAAACCAAGGTGTGCTGCTACTGCACAACTCTCTGCGTAAAGTTGTACCTAATGTATCCACGAGTTGCCCAACAGCCATATAGTCTGCCTACTTAACGGCACACCGTCCCCATAGCCATGTCCACTCCTATTGGCAAACAAACGCTCTGGCACAATCTGTTCCTACACACCACACCCACAAATTCATATTGACCAATCCCAACTCCTGCATAGTCCCATTTCCATTGCAGCCACCCTCACAATACCCGCATGTAGCACGTGCAGGCCCCCAAAAGGCGTTGATTTTCCCATCATATTGCCAGGTTTACGCAGCTAAACAAACACATTTTAATCGTAATAAAAAATCGGCGTCTTTGTAGAAGTTATGGAAAGTGTTTATTTCTAATTTTGCTAAAGGGACGTGTCAAGAAACACCTTCTTCTGTGCTCCTTGTTATGGGTTGCTCTCGGCTTGTGCTCCGTATATTACTACATGTGTGTCTGCAGCGTACATAGTATAAACAGCAACAGATTACTAATTGCAATAGAGGAAACAAAAATTCACTGCCAATAACAAACATCACACTACAAGCACTAACATTATCATGGCCACAAAACAACATCCTACCATGGAACACAAAAGCATACATACAAGTGAATCACTCAACCGTAGTCCCATTTCCATACCAAGCACAATATGAAAAACAGCATTTAGCTCGTGCAATTTCCCCTATTACCGTGAGGACCGCGGCCCAGTAGAGCAGGTCAAGTCCTTCTTCCCTTTCAAGTAGTCTTTCAGCAGCACTCCCTGACTGGCTACTGTTAAAGTATTACACACGCATACACCAATTACAACCAAGAACTGTGCATTTAATTCTATCACATCTTATGAACAGTGCATAACAGCCGTTACTCACGCAGAGGTGACATATCTTATAAATCAAAAGCACCTCCACGAGAAAGTACGGGTCAACGATCTACACGTTCTGCACCCACAAACATCAACATCACTACTCATCAGCACACCCAGTAGGTATTACAATTTTTTCTATAGTACAGTGCCAACTTTGTTATACGTCCGCATACCTCTCAAATCACACGCTTTTGGCGGGTGTCACCCACCACGTATGCACTTGTCTCACCCGCCAAGCTCCCTAAATGCCCATAACAGTCAATGGGCTTTCACACGCCAATTACAAAATCAGTTGTTTTCACCTGCCCAAGGGCCATGAAAGGTTGAGAACTATGCATGATGCATAGCAACAGAGTACCTAGGTGTAAATCTCCATGACGTACTCATAATTTGTATTGTATTGTTGTGCCTCCCATCACATACCATTAAATTGCTCCTACAGTGGTAGGTGGTGGCAAAGGTTCCATTTGACCACAACATGCATTGGTAGACGAAAAAAGGATGCTGTGTTCTTTTGTTCCATCCTTTTTACAATTGTTTGCCCCATTACACCACCTTCTAGCAAATTTTTACAAATCGCAAACACAACTATCAGGCAGCCTTTCTGACCAAACTAGGCAAAGTGCATACATTTCAAGCATAACAACAGTTTCCACCCGTACATCATACATAACAACAGCAGTTAAGCAATAAAAAAAGTTATCGCCACGTTCAAAACAGTAACATATGTAAATGTGCATAATTAAATGAAAATCCATAAGCAATGCCTGCACTCAGGTACTAAGCATACATATGCACAGAACTGCATGCAAATGGATGTCCAAAAACATTGTACTTTCCACTCTGTACATCTTTCCGCACCTTTGTCTCATCCTCCCACATTGCACAGTACTGTATTTGTCAAGTAACTAGGCCTACACTAATATAAACACGTTTTTCATAACCTGTGATACACTAAACTCTCAAGTAGCCCACTTACTCCCTTAACAAACATGCTTATACTCCCAACCACCCTTCATATTGTACACCTTCCATTTATACAAACACACTTTGTCTTCCTGCCAAGACATTCCTCTACAGTTCTCAAGAATGTAATTTACAAATGTAAGCGCTATGTCATTAGCCAACCTATTTTCTTACCTTCTTCTTATATAGGAGCAGTACCCACCTTTCTCTGGGAAGCTACAGGAGTGTACACTTCAAAATACAGCCTAGAAGACACCTACTCTCTGCAATCAACAAAGTAAGTCCAATACCAGCATACTCTTGTATGTCTTACTAAACCAGTGCACTAATGTTGTACTGTAGCTTATACATGTGTGCCCATCCAGCAGTATGTACTTCATTGTTACTTATCACATCTCTACAGGTGCTAAGTGCTAAGTGTTTCCTATGTCGCCACCATTACAATAATACCCACATACTAACATAGTGTCCCCAACCTATCCTTACACACCACTGCACAGCCACACACTTGCACTTAAATAGCTGCCTACCCTCCCATTCACCCACTGACGCACATTGCACACATATGCATGTCAAAATGTGAACACCCACACTTTCCTTTCTTCACCAACAGCTACTACACAATGCCTACCAAACGGCAATTCCGTAGAAAGCAACACAGAAAGAGAGCCACGCAACCTACACACACAGAAAGTAGCCATCCACTACAATCTCAACCTAAACAGAAAGGTGCAGGAGAAGAGTTAATTCAGTCATTATGGAAAACAAATCCATCTACC
The DNA here is from genome assembly GCF_040938575.1 of Ambystoma mexicanum. NCBI lineage: Eukaryota > Metazoa > Chordata > Amphibia > Caudata > Ambystomatidae > Ambystoma > Ambystoma mexicanum. The sequence continues at coordinate 2,045,828 of NW_027182453.1, forward strand.
AGTAAAGACAGTGTAGGTGATCTGGCAAAATGTGAGAATGTACAGGAAATCACAAAATACAGTCCAACACTGACTACTCCTAAAAGAGCACATACAAATGGTTGTGTAATCACAAGCAAGCATTCAAAAAACCTAATTTTACATAAAATGTTCCACCACACAGTCCTTCAGAACCTTACAAGTAGAGGACAGAAACCATGCTCAACCCTCTAAATCTACCACAGCAAAGTCTTCCTAGAAGCTCTTGTAGACAGTGCTATAAGTGTGAAGCGGACATTGTTTATAGTAACTTTCAAGAGAATGAAACCACTAACAAGATTAAAAGGTAAATTGCAAGCACTACTTCAAAACAAATGCAATGCCACCATAGATACCTTTGGCCACATATCTACAGGTGAGTGGAGTCACACCACCAACACAGAGCCATACTTCAATGAAGAATCCTACAAACAACAACTAACTAACCAAATTGCCTTACATCAGAGTGTACCAGGGTATGAACAGATAGCCAATGCCATAATAGAAGAGGAAACACTTCTTTCAGAAATATCCCCATCAAACTTAGATGGCACTCGCCAATCCACCAAACCAACATACCTCACCTACAAATGGCCTTGCACACGAATGTGCAATGTTCGCCCATGCCTATTCAAAAAATTAGCAGCAATTCCTCAATCAGTATGTCAAAGCCACTGACAAAAGAAAAATGAAAATACTACAAAGTATGGACTTGTGTCCAGTGCGCAACTACACTGGAATACGAGGACATTCCTGAGCCTGCACTTCTCGAGCAGCTTGAAAAAGCAACTTCCACCATATTAAAATGTTAGCAACCCACCATTCAACAATCAGAAATCTAGTGTACAAGCTGTACTATGCAAAAACTCCAGCTTTAGCACTCCAACATTTAAATGATATTTTCCTACACGGTACAGTCAAACAAGTGCACGATGAAATTGAACACATTGTATGGAAATACTGTGAAACTGAAGAGCACTTACCCACTCCAACATTGTCAGCCAACAATACTGACAACAGTGCAGCTATCACTTTTTTACATCACACATACACAAAAGAAATACAAAAGTTCAAAAGCACCTCTGCTGAAATGCCAAACCCAGTATGTGTGTGTTGTCGTAGAACTTTCTATAAAAAGAGCACCAAAACTGTTGATATCATTTAGAAAATAGAAAGCAATGAGGAAACTCAATGGTTTCAATTAGCTCTGTACCTTCTAGCAGAAAACAAGTACGACATTGCCAACACCTCCACACTGTGCACATACTGCACTGCAAAACTTGACAATAACCAAAGGCCTTCACAGGCAATTAGTAATAATTTGGAACTGTTTCCACTGCCAAACGCACTGCAGCAGTTTAATTTGTATGAGAGCATTATAATACAAACAGTCCACCCATTACAAGCAATAATATGTCTTCAACCAAAAACTGCAATATTACCTCCCACCAAATTACTGAAAGGCATTCTTGGTAAAGTAGTTTATTTACTGTTAGATCTGAAAGAAAATGTAGACACTACGAGTGCAAAGGCCAATACACAAATCTTTGATTATCCTGGTAAATGGTGTGTCTACAAAAGACACAATAATATGACAAGACCTAGTGGACTTAACTAAAGTTAGAGAGGTGTTACAGTACCTTAAAGAAAAACAATGAATATTACAAGGAAATAAACATTCAAGAAAACCTGAGAAAAACAACCAAAATAATTCAGGACTCATCAACAAGTGGATCAATTTGAATGCCTAGTTCCTTGTGCAGCCTCCAGTATTTTAGACCACTATACAATTCACCCACTGCACTCCAGAGACACCACAGACGATACACTGGAAACATATCAAATGCGGCAAGCCAAAGGAGCCCCAATAAGTATATGGGAAAAAAGTGTGGAAGCACCAGCCTTTCCTCTACTCTTTCCCACTGGAAAAGGGGGAAGATATGATGTAAGAAGCACACAATTAACAGCATCCGAATACCGCTGTTTACAAATGTATTCTGAAGACCCAAGATTTAGACAGAACGTGGAGTACATATTCCACCTGCTCTTTGAAAGTGAACTAGCAACCCTATGTTATGGAGTTGCCCACACATTAAAACAGGTCCCCATTTCCAAAACATGTCTGCTACACAACTACTTCAAAATGTGCAAGAAAAGGACAAAGAATTCCAAACTAGTGTTACAAATATCTTGGCAAACATGCCTGGTACGAAAGAGTACTGGTTCCGACGGCACGCAGCTGTACAGTGTATTCTACACAACTTTGGCCCACCCACATGGTTTGTCACTTTAAGTTGTGCTGAGTATGCATGGGAAGACTTGCACACTTTCCTACGCATAGAAAACACAAAACAGGTATAGACATGAAAACAACAGGAGAGCTGTGCTCTCTCGATCCAGTAAATGTTTTACGCTACTTTTATCATTGCTTCCTTGCGATGCGGATCTTCATTTGCAATAAAAGACTTGCTCCCTCGGAGAAGAAGAACACTTATTTTGGAGAAAGGAACATCAAGCCAGAGGAGCACCACACATTCACATGCTTTTGTGGATTAAAAATGCTGATAAATTTGGCGAGGAGAGTGATGAAACAGTTTTGCAGTTCATTCACAAATATGTCACTTTAGAAATCCCTCCGGAAAGTACACATAGTGACCTACGAGCACAGATTCTGCAATTCCAAAGACACAAGTGTGGCAAGTATTGTCGGTGCAAATACAAGAACAGAGGCTAATACTACACCAAATGCTGCTTTGGTTTCCCTAGACCAGTTTCAACAACAGGCCAAGTAAACAGCTTCATGTCTCCGGTTCGTCACAGTGTCAAAGGAAAATCTCCTACAAACTCATACTATATAAAAAGGAGTGAAGCATCCAGGTACATCAATGATTAGCATGCAATTATTGCCCTCTTATGGAATGCCAATGTTGATGTACAGTACATTGCAGACAATTCCACTACTGTTGCCTGATATGTCACCACCTACTAACCAAAGCTGAGACAGCAGAGAAAGCAGAGCTCAAAGACCTCTGGGATGACATATCCTCTGACAAAAGACTATCACATAAATTGTACAGCTTAGGAAAAAAATGCTCTCCCATAGAGAATGTGGCAGCTACAAAGCCACTGACCGTTTAACTGCCACAGCCTTATATGTTGTGTTATGTTATGTTATGTTATGTTATGTTATTTAGCACTTATATAGCGCCTTATATACCATTGGTATGGTCTGAAAGCGCTGGTAGGTGGAACACCCTTGGGGACCGAAGTTCAGATCAGTAGAGAGAGTAGAGAGAGTCAAAGGTGCATGTGAGCACCGGGTATGTGTGCAGCTCGTGCGGTATTCATGTAATAGCTGCTTGTTAGCGGTAGGTGTGGTGGTTGAGAGATCAGGAGAATGTGTTCTTTCTGGCTGGTTTTATCCAGAACGGCTGTGGCTGCGTTAGGCCTGAGGAGAACGCCTGGCTGGTGGGTGTGAAACCGGCAGTGTTTACTTAGAATGATATGCAGTGAGCAGCGGATGTTGGTATGAGAACAGTTATACCGAATGGTGTCATAGTATCTCTGTGTTCTAGTTGAGTGGTGATGTAAAGGAGAGAGTAAGCGTGGTGGTGTGATATGATGGGTTATATGCTCTTTAAATGCTCTCTGCATTGTAAGCCATACTATATATGTTATGCAATTCTATGCGCTCCAGTCGGTCCAATACTCCTGTCTACCCCATGCGCTCTAGTCTGTCCTGCACATGCACTCTTGTACCGCCCCACGCATGCCCTCTTGTCCGCCCCACACGTGCCCTCTTGTCCGCCCCACGCATGCCCTCTTGTCTGCCCCACGCGTGCCCTCTTGTCCGCCCCACGCGTGCCCTCTTGTCCATTCCATGCATGCCCTTTTGTCCGCCCCACGCTTTTACTCTTGTGCACACCAATCCGCTCCATACACTCATCTGCTCCATGCACTCATCCAACTCCATACACTCATCCGCTCCATCAACACATCCGCTCCATCCGCTCCCTACACTCATCCGCTCCCTACACTCATCCGCTCCCTGCCCTCATCCACTCCCTACTCTCATCAGTTCCCTACTCTCATCCGCTCCCTACTCTCATCCGCTCCCTACACTCATCCACTCCATACACTCATCCACTCCATGTACTCATCCACTTCATACACTCATCCACTCCATAAGCTCATCCACTCCTCCAATCCATAAGCTCATCCACTCCATACGCTCATCTACTCCATACGCTCATGTGCTCTATGCACTCATGTGCTCTATACATTTGCCAGGTCTGTACATTTATCTGCTCTGGCGATCTACACACTCTCTGCACTTCCGCATTAATCCACTATCCACACTCGTGGGCTCTACATACTTGTCCGCTCCACATATTCATCTGTTCTACACACTCATCCAGTTTACGCTCATCCGTTCTGCATATTCGTCTGGTTTGCGCATTCCTGCATTCTACTGGCTTCTCTGAGGTTTACGCACTCATCCGCGCTACGCACTCCCCCTTTCTACCCTCTCTCTACACATTCACCCTCCCTACGCACTCACCCTCTCTATGCACTCACCCTCTCTACGCACTCACCTTCTCTACGCACTCACCTCTTCTACGCACCCACCCCTCTAGGCATCCACCCCTTCTGTGCACTCATCCCCTCTGTGCAATCATCCCCCTCTGCGCACTCATCTCCTCTGCGCACTCATCCCCCTCTGCGTACTCATCCCCTCTGTGCACTCATCCCCCTCTGTGCACTCATCCCCTCTGCACACTCATTCCCTCTGCACACTCATTCCCTCTGCACACTCATTCCCTTTGCACACTCAACCCCTCTGCACACTCATTCCCTCTGCACACTCATTCCCTATGCATACTCATCCCCTCTGCACACTCATTCCCTCTGCACACTCATTCCCTCTGCATACTCATTCCCTATGCACACTCTTTCCCTCTGCACACTCATTCCCTCTGCACACTCATTCCCTCTGCACACTCATTCCCTCTGCACACTCATCTCCTCTGCACGCTCATCCGCTTCACGCACTCGTCCGCTCCATGCACTCATTCCCTCTCTGCACTCATCTGCTTTAAGTATTCGTGTTTTTCACGCATCCAGCAGCAATATCCTTTTCTATATATTCATCTCATACACTCATCTGTTCTATACCTTCATCTGCTCTGCACGGTCATCTTCTCTATATACTCATTTGGTCCATACATCCAGTCACTCCATACACCCATGCGCTGCATATACGCATGCGCTCCATACACCCATCTGCTCCATACACCCATCCGCTCCCTACGCCCATCCGCTCCATACACCCATCCACTCGATACACCCATCCGCTCCATGCACCCATCCGCTCCATACACCCATCCGCTCCATACACCGATCCGCTCTGTACACCAATCCGCTCCATACACTGATCCGCTCCATACACCGATCCGCTCCATACACCGATCCGCTCCATACACCGATCCGCTCCATACACCATCCGCTCGATACATCATCCGCTCCATACACCCATCCGCTCCATACACACATCCGCCCCATACACACATCCGACACATACACTCATCATTCCTATACACACATCCATCATATACACTCTTCCGCCTTATACACTCATTCTGCTCTATCCACTTATTTCGCTCTATATCCTCATTTCGCTCCATACACTCATAAGCTCTACAGACCCAACCGTTCTATACATTCATCTGCTCCGGCTATCTACACACTCTCTGCTTTTCCATATTCATCCGCTATCCACAAATGTGCGCTCTACATACTCATCCGCTCCACATACTCATTTGTTCTACACACTCATCCGGTTTATGCTCATCCGTTCTGCACATTCATCAGGCTTACGTATTTCTGCGTTCTACTCGCTTCACTGTGTTTACGCACTCATCCATGCTACACGCTCGTCCGCTCAACACACTCATCCGCTAAATATGTTTATCCATTCTATACACTCATCCGATCTACATTTTTATTCAATTTCCACATTCCTTTCGAACTATATAGTTATCTGTTCTTCCATTCATGCATTCATCCACTCAGTGCATCTGCTTCGCCTGCTTCATTTATTCTAATTATTTCATCCACGCCATTCACTTTGTTCACTCGTCATGCATTCTGTCTATTTCAGGAGTTTAAATCTCGTTACTGATTCCGTAAGGTTTACTCTTATTAACCATTTCACTGCTTTGATCTACTTTATTCGTTAAATCTGGTTGTCCTTCTAGATTATATTGGGGATTATTGGGGTATCCAGTCAAATGGTCGACATACAAATGGTCGACAGGACAAATGGTCGACACAATTTGGTCGACAGGTCAGATGGTCGAATTTTTTTAAAATTTATATATATGTTTTTTAGGTTTTCGTTTAGGGGAAAAAAAAGGGGTTTTTAGCCAAAAAAAGGGGTTTGGGGGGACTCCCCCCAAAAAAAAAAAAATGTGAAAAAACCAACAGAAAATAAATTCGACCATTTGACCTGTCAACCTTTTGGTGTCGTCCATTTGTCCTGTCGACCATTTATTTTCCACCAAATGACCTAGAACCGATTATTGGCTGTCAATTTCTTGCATCAGGTAGTTTGTTGGATTGGTATCATTGGGTTGCTGTTACTCTGTTTGGGTTATTTGGTACAGGTTGTTTTTTAGGGGAAGAGCCAGGTTTTCAGCAGTTTGCGGAAAGACGTTAAATCCTCGGTTAGGCGGATGTGGGGTGGGAGTGAGTTCCATAACGAGGGCGCCAAGGCTGAGAATGATGATCCACCTAACCTGACTGAGTTTGTCTTTGGTATGACTAGGAGGCCGGCTGAGCTTGATCTCAGGGTACGAGGGGGGTGATAGGGTTTTAGCTTGTCTTGAAGATATTGAGGCTCGGTTTTATGCAGTGCTCGATGGGAGATGCATAAGGTTTTGAAGGTCACCCTTTGGGCTACTGGGAGCCAGTGCAGCATTTTAAGGGCTGGGGAGATGTGGTCTCTTGGGCCGAGCGCAAGTAGCAATTTGGCAGCCGCATCTTCTGTGCAGTGGCACAGGGTTGTCGTGCAGACTTCCTACCGACTCCATTTCTGAGGTGACTACTGTGCCCCAGAAAAGGGTAAAGTTTCCATTAACTTTATTTAGTCGAATTTAACCACAGATCCAGTACGCACCATCCTACATGGAGTACTGGAAGGGTGAACTCTTAACTCTTTTTATCTGTACCTCCTAGAGCATTGTTTCACTCTTTTAACATTTAGACATGGCTGGTGGCAGTGGTATCTACCCTAAATTTCTACCGCGGTTATCTTATATAACCGTGGTAATATTGTAGGCTATTGTGTTAGCCTCAAACTTAAACCCGCTTGACCAAATCCTTTTTCGTTTGGCTCTGGTGCAGTTTATTCGCCATTTCTTTTTGTTAAACTCCTTCTTGTGTTTTACTTTGCGCGGCAAACTAGGTTTGCCTTCTTTGTTCACTGTCTTTTGGCAGGCTTCTACCTAGAAGCCCTCCTCAAGGCACCTGGGTGTCTAGGTGGGCTGAGTGTGAGGGAGGGGTGTAGTCACCCCCTGCACAGGGTATCCTAGGAAACTCAAGTCGCACTTTGTCATGATTGACCAGGGTGGTTGTCCGGACTGGACAACCCCCCTGCTGGGTGATTGACAGCCAGGCTGTGTGAATTGAGGTTTTTCGCATAAAAGGCAGGTCTCTTGGGCTGGAAGTCAGAGAGTCGCCACTGGAACTACAAGGAACCGACGAGAAGTGAAGGAGAGGTCGACTGCTGCAACTACCACGTACCGGTGAAGCCCTGCTGCAGTCCTGAGCTATCTACCCTTCAACGACTGAGAGGAGATCCAGTCCAGAGTCGTCTTCTACCAGCTCACCTTCTTCAGGCCGAGGTCGCCTTCGTGGTCGAAATCGTTGCACACTGCTGTAGTGGTATGGATAGCCACCTGAAGACCCTCTCCTGTTTTTAAGGAGCGCAACTTTTATTCATTGTCGCTGCTGCTGGCCTCATCCCTGTGGGGTGCGGACCCCCTCATCGTCCTTCTTCGTGCTGAAGCTGCAGGAAAGCGTGGGTCTGCAGGAAACCAACAGGAACAACTGCCGTGGCACCAGCTTCGTTCTTTGAGAAAGGTACTGTGTCCTGTTCGAGGAATTTTGGGTGAAATCCCAATTTCTCTACTTTAAGGCTTGTCCTTACTTTTCCCTCCTTCTTATAACTTTTGCTTCTGAACATTGACAATATCAAAGTACTCTTGGCAACGTTGAATCGCGAACTGTCCGACTGTGTGATCCTCGACAACAGGCACCCGGTGTCACTTGACTTTGGCTCCACCCTTTTGATTCTTGAATTCCTGTCTATGTGTGTTCATCGATTCTGTCTGCCTAACCAACATATTGCCTGTGATATTTGCCCCAACTCTCTCTGGGTACTTCGGGTCCTAAGTGTGTTTTTTACCCCGGTAGCATTTCTTACCGCAGATATGCGTTTATCTAGTAGACCGAACTGTCAAAAGTGATCGCAATTGTATTCACGGTAACGTGTTCTGTTTCGTAACACCGGTTTCTTACCTCGAATAATACTGTACAAAGTGAATTGGTTAGTTGTAGTATATTTTACGTGTGGTTTTTGAATTTATAGAAGTGTCGTGTTGATAACAAATGGTGTAAAAATAAAGGTACTTATATTTTTTACCTATAAACTTGAGTCAGTGTTTGCTTGAGTCACAGTAATTGTGGTCCCTTTGTGTAATCTCTGGTACTGCTCATATACTCTTGAGATAAGCCTGGCTGCTCCGCTACTGCTACCACTCTAACATAGTAGTACAGGCTTGTACCAAAGGTAAAACTAGTATTACCACCTGTAGTCTTAATTGTGTGTAGTGGTCGCTAAGGGCACTGCACAGGATTCTGCCTAACAGAGGGGTCCCAGAAGCCTGCTGCCTTGAATCTTCCCTTTGAGGGTCGAAATGTGTTTGGCGATACACTGGAGTCGAAGGTTCACCGGGTCTTTAAGGCAGATAAACATGCAGACAAATTGAAGAAGAAGGTGGCTCCTGCCTCTTCTTGTGCTTTCCGACCTCCTCACAAGTCTTATGTCCCTTGTCCCCAGACAGATCGTAAGAGGCAGGGTTTCTGTGGTCCTTTCTGTCATCCCATGTCCCCCCCACCAAACCTCAGAAGTCCTGATGGCCAACCTTGGCTGGTGGGGGTATGGGCTTTTAGTTTAGTTTAGTTTAGTTTCTTTATTTATACTGCGTGCCCCTGGGGTAACTGGGCGCCGGAGACATAGATGAGGTTACAGCAGAGTATATACATACATACAAGATGATAACAGTAAGTGCATTTCACCGGGTTACATGGTGGTCGGGAGAGAAGGCTAGCATGTCAGATAGCAGTGGAATTCTTGTTGGCGAGTCAGGACTTTGTTTTTGCTCTGAAGGTCCAGCAGGAGGGTTCTGCTCTGAAGGTCCAGAAGGAAGGTTCTGCTCTGAGGTTCAGCGGTATAGCGTTCCATTGTTAAGCGGCCAGGACAGGGAAGCTGGATCCACCTGCTTTTTTTAGGGAGAATTTGGGGATGGAGAGACAGTGAGAGTACACCGTTCTAGTTGGTCTGGAGGAAGTGTGTTTGGTGAACTTGTCTGCAAGGTATTTGGGGGCGTCATTGGAGAGGCTTTTGTGGACGATGACGAGGGATCTTAGGGTGATTCTATCTCGTACAGGGAGCCAATGGGCATTTTGTCTGAAGCTTGAGATGTGTACGTGTTGTGGGATGCTGAGAGCGGCTCTGAGTGCATTATTCTGTAGCACCTGAAGTTTATTCAAATTGCGTTCAGAGGATCCAAAAAAGAGAGTATTGCGGTAGTCCATTTTTGAGAGCACTAGTGCTCTGGCTAAAGTAATGCAACTGGAGGGCGAGAGGAAGGGTTTGCAGGCATTGATGAGCTTATTTGTATAGGCTGTGGAGGAGGCTGTGGCATTCACCTGTTTTTTGAGTGATAGTGTGGAATCTAGATAGACTCCTAGAGGTTTCATTTCTTTGGCCACAGTGATTAGGTTACCGTCTATGTTGATAGATGCATAACGGGGGTCCAGTTTGTTTAGCCGAGGTTGGGAGCCGACAAGAAGGAGCTCGGTTTTCTCGTCATTGAGGCATAAGCCATGTTCTGCCATCCAGGCTTGGATCTCCAGGTATAGGTTGTTGATCCGCATGGAATCCTCTTCATAGCAGCCTGATAGGGTGATGAGAACCTGGGTTTCGTCAGCATAGTTGGTGTATGTGACACCCAGGTTGACAAGGCGGTCGAACAATAGCATGGTGAAGATATTGTATAGGGTCGGCGAGACGCACAACCCTTGTGGGACGCCACAGAGGATGGGGATGGGGTGGGCTGACGCCCCCAGAGAGAAGACCCAGGTGGATCGGTCAGCTAGGAAGGATTGAACCCAGGCAGTCGCCTGGTTAGAGAAAGCAGCTGAAGTCGTCAGATGTTCCGTGATGATCTGATGGTTGACGAGGTCAAAGTCTGCTGAGAGGTCAAACAGCAGGAGAATGGCTAATTTGCCCTTATCCTTTGCCTCGTCTATCTGGATTTTTAAGTCCAGGAGGGTTGTCTCTGTTCCGTGCCTTGGTCTGAAGCCAGATTGTCTAAGGCCCAGGAGGTTGTTCTCTTCCAGGTGCTTCTGGATTTGTAAATAGGCCACTCCATCTAAGATCTTTAGGATGTAGGGGACAGTGGTAATTGGCCTGTAGTTGGTTGGGTTATTAGGGTCTAGGTTGTTTTTTAGAACGGGCATGACCCAAGCCTCCTTTAGGCTGCTAGGGACTGAGCTTGATTTGAAGGAAGCGTTAATAAGGGCTGTTGTGAAAGGGACCAGATTGTTGGCACCTTTCTGGATGATGGGAGCTGGGCAGGAGTCCCCTTGGCATCTGGAGGGCTTGAGGCCTTTGATGATGCGTTCCACTTCTTTTGTTGATACTGGGGTAAAGGAGAAGGGGGGCATGTGGGAATTTCAGAAGTGGGTGGAGGTGGAGGGTTGTTTTTTTGGCTAGGCTGAGCTTTTTCTGCTCGATTCTGGATTAAAGCATGGCGATTTTGTCTGCCAAGGATTTTTGAATCCTCTCACACCAGTCTGCATCTTTCATGCATGTTTCAGAAGGTGTGGAAGGGGACTCGAGTTCCCTAAGGATGGTGAAGAGCTCTTTTGTTTTAGATTTGGCGCTTTCAATTCTGTTGTCATAGGTCTCTTTTTTGGCTTTGAGGATAGAGGTTATGTAGGTGGTGGCAGGTATCGTGAGTAGTGTTTTATTGGCCTGATTAGGAGTTTTTCTCCAAGTGGCTTCTGCCGCCCGTTTGGTGTTCTGAAGGGTTTTAAGGGTGAACCATTTGTTCAAGTGGGCTGCTGGTTTAGCTTTTGTGAGTTTGATAGGGGCGATGATACCAACTGCTGATTTGAGTGTTTTATTGTAGAGGTCAGCAAGTTTATCCGCATCTAGGTTGGCATAGTTTTCGGGAGTGAGGATGTTGTGGATTAGTGGACGAAGGCTTTGTAAGGTGATGTTGCGGTTATTCCTGGTGAGGGTCTGCTGGATAGTAGCTGGAGGGATGTTTGGTTGAGTCATCCCTTGGATGGCGAAGTGGATGGCGTGGTGGTCTGACCAGGCAATTGGCTCATTTTTAAGGATGGTTGTGGAACAGTTGTGGTCCGCTAGCCAGTCCAGGGTTCTGCCCTTGTTGTGAGTTGGAGCTATGATCCTGAGCTGGAACCCTAGTTGGGAGAAAGTATATTCCTTGGAGAGCGCATCGGCGTCATTGGGATCCCCAAGGCCCATGTTAAGGTCTCCCAGTAGGATGATTTGAGATCCTATTTTGGTATTGGTGGACAGGAGGTTGGATATCTCTTCCTCGAATGAGGAGAGGGGGTCTGGGGGTCTATAGATGAGATGCAGAAGAACAGTTTGTGTGGCCGTGAGTTGGAGCTTAGCAGACAGGAGTTCAGCAGACAGGAGGCTGGATGGAGGGGCCATTCTGAGGCCAAGGGATTGTTTTGGCGATAAAGGCTACTCCTCCTCCTTTGCCTGAGTCCCTGTCGTTCCTTAGAATTGAGTAGCATTCTGGAATAGCGAGGGATAGAGCTGGGCCTGCTGCCTGATGCAGCCAAGTTTCGGGGATAGCTAGGAGATCCAGATTGTTAGCAGTGATGAGTTCTGCAATGTGAAGCGCATGTGCGACCAATGAGCGGGCATTGATGAGAGCACTTTTGATCGTGGGAGGTTCAGTTATGTTGATGGGGGTTTTATGGGCGTTATCCAGACTTTGTGTGGTACTGGCTTGAGCTTGGTTGTGACGAGGGTGAGGGGGCTGTTTTTTAGTGAGCGATCTGGGAGGTACGAACCGTGAGCCAAGTCTTAGGTTTCTGTCCTTCACTGGGCAGGGCTTCCAGGGTGTGGGAAGAGCAGCAAATCGGCGGATCCCTTCTAATGGGCTGCAGGCACAAGTTTGCTGGTTAATTTTTTTTAGTATCGGCGTACCCCATAGTTGTGGAGTATGTAGGATGGTGGGGTGGGGGTGATTGGGGAGGCGGGGTTGAGGGGAGGGGGGTGTTGTTAGGGTGAAGTACAGTGTTGCCAGGTCGGAAGGAAAAAATAAGCTGAATGCCCTTCAAAAACAAGCCCAAAACAAGCTGACTCCCATCCAAATAAGCGGAAAAAACAAGCGTGCACCTAAAAAGTTGTGGAAAGGTCTCAAAAGTAAGAAACATAACACAACAAGAAAAACATACATAGACAGAACACTGACATAGTGTGTTAGAACAACAATATTTTATTGCATGGTGACTAGAAGTCCCAGATTTCAAAATAATACGGCCCTGAAATATTTGTATTTATTGTTTTATATAGCGCCTTAATCCAAGGCGCTATATAATATTGTAACATGGCCAATTGGAAGCTGAAAAGAAATATGGCCTTCCTGAATACATCTTTCTGAGAAAATGTTGTATATAGATTCCAATAATCCTCTAACCCAGTCTTGCAAAAAAAAGTTTTTAAAAAATAAATAAATAAATAAATAAAGGATGTTAGTGGATAATGCGTCAGCACTGGGGATATCACCAGGATAATATTGCTATAGAGTGATGCTTGCTAAACTAAACCAATCCCCTTCTTTACATGTCAGTGTGTCGGCCTGCATGACAAAACTTTTAAAGTGCGCTTTTTTTGCATATGTTTAGGCATTTGGCATTGATGGGCCACCTGGTGGGCAAGTAACGATCCCATCAGTGCCAAACACTTAAGCATATTCAAAATACAGGGCGCACCCGAGAGCAAGACAAAGCAGCAATTGCCGTTAAGTGCTGCCAGCAGCCCAGTGCAGGACGCTCTGTGCGACGTGTAATGGGCTTAACAGCAATATAAACAAGCCCAATTACACGCGCACAGACGGTCCAACAAGCGGACGAAAACCGCGACAAGCGACCTCCAAATATTATAAGCGACTTTGGGCAAAAACAAGCCCAAGGTCGCTTATAATAAGTGGACCTGGCAACACTGGTGAAGTAGGGAGAGAGTTACTGAGAGGGTGAGAGTGGGTAAGAAAAGGATTGCCATGAACAATCGGTTTGTGTCCACGAGTATAGTCAAAGTTGGCTAGAGACTGGGCAGTTCAAAATAGATACAGTAGGCAATAAGTGGGCTTGAATCACAGTTAGCACAGTTCAAAATAGACACAGTAGGCAATAAGTGGGCTTAAATCACAGTTAGCACAGTTCAAAGTAGCAGAAAGCAAATAGTAGGCCTGCTAAAGCAGAATTCAAAATGGGCACAATAATCACTGTTGCAGTTAATACAACTGGATAAAGTAGGCTAGTTCTGGTTTTGACTAGATGAAGTAAACAGTAGCGCATTCGCAGATGCAATAGTTACAGGTAGGCAGGGGCCGTTTAAATACTTGGCTAGCAATAATAGAAGAGCATTTGGTGACTAATAGGCACATAATACGTGACCCGGTGGGGTAGGGCAGTTGGGTGTTTTGATATGAGCCCACGCTAGATGCTGGCTGAGTGGGGTTCTGCACTTGTGGAGGAGCGGAGGTGCCGAGACGCTACAAGAGAGTGCTTGCAGTGTAATAGGTGAATGGAGTACATTCAAGTGAGACAGTTTACTAGGCTCACTGAACATGAATCCTTATGGTATACAATAAGCTACATGCAATAGTAATCATCTTACATAGTGGGGGTTGGATAGCAAAGGTGCAGTTAGATTACGTACTCACATAGGTTAGTCCATTGATAGTTAGTTTTGCCGGACCTGGGGCAATCGACATGAACTGCAGGCTGGCTGAAGGTGAGACTGGTGGGAGAAGTGAGTCTGGATGAGGGGCTGGATTTCTTAGATGCTCCCGGTGCAAACAGGGGCAAACAGGGTTGCTTGGCCTTATAGTGGCCTTGGGGGGGGCCGCCGGCTGTTCCGCCTGCCGGCAGAAGTGTTTGTTTAAATAGCAACAAACACACGTTACCTGGCAGCGAGGCAGATGCTAAGCCTCGTTTTCAGGCCGCATCGCGCCCGACATTTTGAATTTGTGAAATGTCAGCACGTGCGGTCCTGGTGAGGAATATGGGCAATAGCAGCGGTGATCTGCACAGGACGGTGCAGGGTGAGGCCCAGGCAGGGCAGGGGGCGAATCCCTGATGCTTTCCTCGGGTCGCTGCAGATGGTCACACGGTTCCTGGATGGTGCGGCACATGAGGCAGTGGGGCGGCTGGGCTCCTCAGTAGATGTGGGGGCTCCTGCCCTCTCCGCAGTTGGGGGCACTGTAATGTTTGTCTCACTTTTCTCGGATCTGGGACTGATTGACCTCTGACTCCTGGGCCTGTTGCACGGGTTCACCTGGGGTACCAGCTGAACTTTGTTTCTCCTCATCCGGAGTCTTTCTCCGTGTGACTCCTTTGCCCAGAGACGTTTGTCGCCAGTTGGCCTTCCACTCTGCTCTCCAGGACTCTCCATGAAACGGCCACTTTCATGGTTCCATCGAGCCGGCGGGGTCAGGCTTCTATTCCCGGTTATCTATGGTGCCCAAGCCAGAGGGGGGGACCCCTTTTGCCTCATCATCCACCTTTGGGGCCTGAATACCTTTGTGCGGTCTCGATGCCTCAAGATGGAAACCATGCAGTCCGTCATCCTGCTCCCGATGGCCAGCATCTACCGGCTCCAGACTCTTCTCAGGCATATCTTCCGCAGGACTCGGGCTACGTCGAGGGAGTGTTTGTGTCTCTGGGGTCACATGGCTTCCTGTGGATTCGCATGTGCCCTTGGCCCTGCCTTGCCGATCATTCTTACCACTGACGCCAGTGGCCTGGGCTGGGGGGATTCTACTGGAATTGACTCATCAGGCACAATGGTCTCTTCTGGATGTGGGGGGGTACTCCAATTGGAAGGAGTTGGCTGCTGTTCAGCGGGACTTGGTGATCTTCCGGGTTTCGGTCCAGGAGCACGATGTTCTGGTTCGGGCAGACAATACCGCTGCTCTGGCTTATATAAAAAATCAGGGAGGCACGGGGTCTCGCTCCAAGGAGGACCTGGCCTTGTTCATCAGGACACCTGGTCTCCTTGTGGGCTATACATATCCGGGAGTGGATAATGTGACTGCGGACCATCTCAGCTGGGTGTTTTCTGGTCTTGGGAGAGTTGTCCCTTTGGCCGAGGATTGTCTGCAGGTGTGTCAGAGTTTCGGTCATCCCTGGTTGTAGCTCTTTGCCTCCCCCTGCAATGCTGAGCTTCCCCGGTTTTGTTCCCAGACTCCATCTACAGGGGCCTGGGGGGTGGATGCTCTTTCCTTGGCCTAGCATCCGGGGCTTCTTTGTGCCTTTCCACCTATCTCTCTGGTTCTGAGGGTCATCAGCAGGATCAAGATGTGTTAGGGGATGTTTATCCTGGTGGTCCCTTACTGGGCTTGGTGGGGGTGGTTATGTTGTCTTCTGGAGTGGCAATTGGCTCCTCTGTGGATCCATACATGCCAACATTCTGTGACCAAAAATCTGTAGGAATCTTAAAGTTTCAAAAATATTGAAAAAAATCTGCATTTGTTGCCACTAAATCGGTAGGCGGTAGGACTGCTTAAAAAGCAGTATCCTACTGCCTAAATCGGTAGGGTTGGCAAGTATGTAGCAGGTGCCGGTGAGAGTGGCGCTGCGTTGTGCAGCTACGCTGAAGAAATAGCATATTGCACTTGCAGGCGGGTGGAAGTGGCGAGACTCGCGCAGGTGGTTTCCCCCGGCTCCTGGCACAAGCTCACACCTGCCAGAACTCATTAGGAGGAGTGGCTCACCATTGCTTCAGCGGCTCACCCCAGCATGTAGATGACTGGCACCAGGGAGCTGAGGTACAGTGAACCATGTGGCTGTTGTTATCCTGAGGTGCTGGAGCAGCTCTCACGGGCACCTCTGACAGTCTGGGGAGGTTGCACTGGCGCATTGGTCTGCTACCTGCTGCCAGTAAGAACACACCATTATAAAAGCAGCAGCTTGGGCACATCCCCACTGAAGAACGTTCCTCGGATTCTGTGTACTTGCACACCCTGCAACCATGGCTGAACAGGCCAAAAAAATTAATAATCATGTTTGACGTCATATCAAGAGTCACATATGAGAATGTCCCCAACTGGCATCGAGATCTCATACAAGTCTGTGAAAACATCCCCATTGTGCTCTGTGGCAACAAAGTGGATATTAAAGACATGATGGTGAAGGCGAAATCCATAGTCTTTCACAGGAAGAAGAATCTCCAGTACTACGGTATTTCTACCAAGAGTAACTACAACTTTGAAAAACCCTTTCTGTGGCTTGCAAGAAAGCTAATTGGTGATCCCAACGTGGGGTTTGTAGCAATGCCTGCCCTCACACCCCCTGAAGTTGTTATGGACCCAGCATTGGCAGCACAGTATGAACAAGATTTACAGATTGCCCAAACCACTGCACTGTGTTATAATGAGAGTTTCCTCTCATGTGTCTTCCCTGCAGTGGTGATGTCAGTGGAATGTGGTGAGGTCACTGTGCTGAGAGTGTTGTAATCTGGGTGTATGTTCCATGGGTGACAGTTGGAGATAGAGAGCTGGCTGGTAAGGATGTGCCGGTGTTTCCTACTATGAATGTAACAAATAAACCCTTATAACTTACCTGCGGGCTCAGGTGTGTTGATGACAGGTTCACCTTGTTACACACTGCCAGATGAAGACGACAATCTGTGAGGGAGAGCGCTGGAGCCCAGCGTCAGAAGTCTAGTTTTACAGGCAACTGTCCTGTGATGTCGGGGGTGCAGCGTGTTTGCCACTTTATTATCTAGCTGAGCAGAACATCTGCCTAATCTTTGGGATGCTGAAGGAGATGAATGGGCTTCGGAGTGAATGTGGCAGTAAAATGTATTCCTTCATATTTTGGACCTGCGTATTTAGCTCGTTTGGACTGCAATTACTTTAGCCCTCAAGTTTCAAATCTAATTTAAAGACTGCTACAGTCACATCACTTCAGTGGTGAACCCTGTTTGTTACTGTCATTCCCGTTCCTTTTTTCGTTTAGACCATAATAAAGTTGTATTTCAAATACCTAATCAAGTGAACTTTTATACACTGTAAGTACTTCTTTTAAGGATGCAGTCCTTGTGGAACCACCAGTACTGTTTTCTGTTTGTTTTAATTTATGTTCTGGTTCTGTGGCACTGTAAAGACACTAGTGCATTACCCTGTGTATTGAACATGCTACTTGAAAGGGCTTGTTGCTCTACTGGTTAGTGTGAAGGTGACTCCGTATTGGCCGGTTAAACCATGCTGAAATGTTGCTCTTGTCTGCAGCTGCAGATGTTAACTCTTTGACAAGTCATTCCTACTCCTGTCTGTCTTTTGGACCTCCGCTAGGAAAAGGGTCACCTCGAGATACTATATAGCAGTCTAAAACATTACTGTTGGTGCTATCCAAGCTGGTGCAACCGCTGGCTTTGGTATCTTTGGACCATAACATACAAGTTGCAGCTGGTTCATACGTGTCCAGACGGATGCCACTTTTAACACGCCAATTCTAGCTTTTCATTTTGATTGGTTTGGCAAAATGATAATTTGGGTGCTTTCAGCTGTCATCCGGGGTGTGTACAGAGATGGAATATTGAGCAAAATAGATTGCGTTGTGAATGGTTTGTAATATGGGAATTCAAATGTTGGAGAGCTTGGACTCACAAGGACCCAATTTCCACATATTGGCTAATAAAATATTTAAAACCCATAAAAAAAAATGTTTTTTTATTTATTTTTTTTACAAAAATTGGTATTTGTTGCCACTAAATCGGTAGTTGGTAGGACTGCTTAAAAAGCGGATCCTACCGCCTAAATCGGTAGGGTTGGCAAGTATGTGGATCTTGCCCAGTTGGCCATCTCCCATGAGGGTGGGCGGTTCCCCCTTTTGTCTCATCCGTTGGGGGCCTGGAAACTGAGAGGAGGGGTCTGGAAGCGTTAGGCCTTTCTGCAGATGTTGCTGGGATGGTCCAGAGGGCACATCGGTCCTCTACCCTTAATTCTTACATCCGTTATTGGACCAATTTTCTGTCCTGGTGTTCTCCGAGGTGTGTTCAGGCTCTGGTCTGTGGGCTTCCTGACATTGTGCCTTTTCTCCAGGAGGGTGCTGAAAAAGGGTTGGATGTTTCTGCTGTCCGTTCTCAGTGGGTGGCCATTCAGGCCTTTTGTGTTTCCTGGTCTCCTCCAACTGGAGGGGAGGCTCTGGTTTCGAGGCTCTTGAAGGGGGTGGGCGAACTCTCGTTCTTTGGGCCCGGTTAGGGATCCTCCTTGGGACCTGCCCTTAAGGTCCTGGCTATGTTACAGAAGCCTCCCTTAGAACTGCTGGAGGATGTCGAGCTGAAGTGGTTGACTCTCAAGACTACCTTTGTTACTGCAATGTGAACCTTCCTTTGTATCAAAGGTCTCCTCTTGGTTCCATCGGTGTCAGGAGGTTGTCCTTCCTGCCTTTTTCCCTGATCCGTCCTCTCCTGAGGAGGCTTTGCATTGCCTGGATGTCAAGATGCTCGTTCTGCACTGTCTTTCCTGGACCAAGTCCTTTCATCTTTCTGACCATCTCTTGGTTACCTTTGGGGCAGGGGAAAGTGGCCACAGGGCTTCCAATACTACTATCAGCCTGTGGATTAAGTCCTTGATTCTCCTTGCCTATGATTCTTCTGGAATCTGCCCGGCGGACCGGGGCCAGAGCCGGTACACAAGGGGGGGTGGGCCTCCTGGGCTAATTTGCGGGGGTGCCCTTACTAGACATTTATTACCAGCTCAACGTTGAGGGGGCACCGTGCACTTCCTTTGGCGTGCGGTTCTGGGGGCTGTGTCTGATTTAGGAGGGGGCAGGGGACTTTGTCTTCCTGCTGTTTTTTCTTCCTTTAATAAATAGGTGTTGGGTTGCTTTTGCATTACCCTTGGTGTTTGTGTCTTTTGTGGTGTGCATGGGCATCCTTCCTGTTTTGCTTTGGTGCGACTCAAAGGTAAGTACTGAACAAGGAAGAGGGACACAGAGGTAAAGCCGGATTACTTTCTTTATTACTCCTAGTCCTACTCTTACTCATCCCAGTACGCACTACTATTCCCGCCCGCCCATTGAGGAAGGTTGGATTTACTGCCTTGGATTAAGTGGGAGGCATAGCTCTCAACTCACACGCTTTTGGCGGGTGTCACACGCCTTGTTAACAGCTGACTCACTCGCCAAGCCTCCTGCACGCCCATTCGTTTCAATGGGCCTCTCACCCGCCAAAAATAAAATCGGGTGTTTTCACCCGCCTTTGCGACATAAATGGTTGAGAGCTATGGGGAGGTGTAATGTCCTATGTTTATGTCTATGGGGACAAGCGTTTAGCTTGCCCCATTTCACTATCTAGATCGGGTGCCAGCCGATCACGTGTTGTGGGCGGAGTTACCGCTAAATTGGCAGTTACAAGCCAGTGAATAAAGAAGCTACACCTTTAGCGCTGTGCATTATTGGCTGTGTGCCTGCCTCCCCTCTGGCCTACTGGACGGCCGTTCCCCACGCTCGCTTCTTTTCTCCAGCTGAGCGTGGAGAGCGGTCGCCGGTGGTCTGAGGGGATCAGCAGGCCTGGGAAGCCCTGCCTGGGCCTCCGTGAGTGTTTTGTGTTTTAAAAAAATAAAAAGTTGAATTGTTCTTCGCGCTCCTAGCGCGGTGTTTGTGCCTGCTCCTGCTCCCCCCTCCCACTTCCTGGTCTTCCTCTCCCTCCCCGCCTCCCTGCCCGCCCCCCCCCCCCTCTGATTGGCTGTGTGCCTGCCTCCCCTCTGGCCTACTCGACGGCCGTTCCCCACGCTCGCTTCTTTTCTCCAGCTGAGCGTGGAGAGCGGTCGCCGGTGGCCTGAGGGGATCAGCAGGCCTGGGAAGCCCTGCCTGGGCCTCCGTGAGTGTTTTGTGTTTTTAAAAAAAAAAAAAATTGAATTGTTCTTCGCGCTCCTAGCGCGGTGTTTGTGCCTGCTCCTGCTCCCCCCTCCCACTTCCTGGTCTTCCTCTCCCTCCCCACCTCCCTGCCTGCCCACCCCCCCTCTGATTGGCTGTGTGCCTGCCTCCCCTCTGGCCTACTCGACGGCCGTTCCCCACGCTCGCTTCTTTTCTCCAGCTGAGCGTGGAGAGCGGTCGCCGGTGGCCTGAGGGGATCAGCAGGCCTGGGAAGCCCTGCCTGGGCCTCCGTGAGTGTTTTGTGTTTTTTTTTTTTTTTAAAAGTTGAATTGTTCTTCACGCTCCTAGCGTGGTGTTTGTGCCTGCTCCTGCTCCCCCCTCCCACTTCCTGGTCTTCCTCTCCCTCCCCGTCTCCCTGACCGCCCACCCCCCCCTCTGATTGGCTGTGTGCCTGCCTCCCCTCTGGCCTACTCGACGGCCATTCCCCACGCTCGCTTCTTTTCTCCAGCTGAGCGTGGAGAGCGGTCGCCGGTGGCCTGAGGGGATCAGCAGGCCTGGGAAGCCCTGCCTGGGCCTCCGTGAGTGTTTTTGTGTTTTAAAAAAAAAAAAAAGTTGAATTGTTCTTCGCGCTCCTAGCGCAGTGTTTGTGCCTGCTCCTGCTCCCCCCTCCCACTTCCTGGTCTTCCTCTCCCTCCCCGCCTCCCTGCCCGCCCACCCCCCCCCTCTGATTGGCTGTGTGCCTGCCTCCCCTCTGGCCTACTCGACGGCCGTTCCCCACGCTCGCTTTTTTTCTCCAGCTGAGCGTGGAGAGCGGTCGCCGGTGGCCTGAGGGGATCAGCAGGCCTGGGAAGCCCTGCCTGGGCCTCCGTGAGTGTTTTGTGTTTTTTTTTTTAAAAAAAAAAAGTTGAATTGTTCTTCACGCTCCTAGCGCGGTGTTTGTGCCTGCTCCTGCTCCCCCCTCCCACTTCCTGGTCTTCCTCTCCCTCCCCGCCACCCTGCCCGCCCTCCGCCCCCCCCTCTGATTGGCTGTGTGCCTGCCTCCCCTCTGGCCTACTCGACGGCCGTTCCCCACGCTCGCTTCTTTTCTCCAGCTGAGCGTGGAGAGCGGTCGCCGGTGGCCTGAGGGGATCAGCAGGCCTGGCAAGCGCTGCCTGGGCCTCTGTGAGTGTTTTGTGTTTTAAAAAAAAAAAAAAAGTTGAATTGTTCTTCGCGCTCCTAGCGCGGTGTTTGTGCCTGCTCCTGCTCCCCCCTCCCACTTCCTGGTCTTCCTCTCCCTCCCCGCCTCCCTGCCCGCCCGCCCCCCCCTCTGATTGGCTGTGTGCCTGCCTCCCCTCTGGCCTACTCGACGGCCGTTCCCCACGCTCGCTTCTTTTCTCCAGCTGAGCGTGGAGAGCGGTCGCCGGTGGCCTGAGGGGATCAGCAGGCCTGGGAAGCCCTGCCTGGGCCTCCGTGAGTGTTTTTGTGTTTTAAAAAAAAAAAAAGTTGAATTGTTCTTCGCGCTCCTAGCGCAGTGTTTGTGCCTGCTCCTGCTCCCCCCTCCCACTTCCTGGTCTTCCTCTCCCTCCCCGCCTCCCTGCCCGCCCACCCCCCCCTCTGATTGGCTGTGTGCCTGCCTCCCCTCTGGCCTACTCGACGGCCGTTCCCCACGCTCGCTTTTTTTCTCCAGCTGAGCGTGGAGAGCGGTCGCCGGTGGCCTGAGGGGATCAGCAGGCCTGGGAAGCCCTGCCTGGGCCTCCGTGAGTGTTTTGTGTTTTTAAAAAAAAAAAAAAAGTTGAATTGTTCTTCGCGCTCCTAGCGCGGTGTTTGTGCCTGCTCCTGCTCCCCCCTCCCACTTCCTGGTCTTCCTCTCCCTCCCTGCCTCCCTGCCCGCACAACCCCCCCCCTCCTCTCCCTCTGCCTATAACCTCCCCCCTCCTGGGCAGCCCTCTGCCCGGCAGCCCCCCGCGGCTAAGGGCCCCAGGCCAAGGGCGACTCCTACAGTGCGGCTCCCTGTGTGTCTGCAGGTGTCCGCAGGGGACGCCAGGCGCCAGTTCCACCTGTTCTCCGTTCCCCGGCCCACCCCTCCTACTCCTGGTAACATCCGCATGGGGGCTTGCCTCACTGTATTCACAGTTGTGGTATACTAGGGTGCTTTTTCTCCCCTCGCAGGATTCTCAAACTTAGGTGGCCCGGTACCTAATACGCATTACTGTTTGTTTGCTCTAATTGTGGTAACTTGTGCTTGCCGCTCACTTCCTGTCTGCGTGCTCTCGTTTCGTCTGTCTCCCCCCCCTCCCTCCCTCCTACTCCATGGTGCTCTCCGTCTCGCCCATCTTCTCTAACTGCTTCTCGATTGACTATCCTGCTCTCCTCACTAAATCTGGTAGGAAAAAGTTTAAAAAGGACATCCTGGTCTCCAACCCAGGCCTCCCTATCGCTGACACCTACACTAATGCCTGCTCTAAGGAAACTCTCACTGACATCCTCTTTTTCGTGCCTTCGCCTGACCTATGGACCCTTCATATGGTCTCTGTGCTCTCTCCTTTCTCCTCCTCTCCCATTAATGGTGGCACCCGTTGGGATGTCCTCTTGGCCCCCTTCCGCTCCTCTAAGGCCATCATTAATGTCTACGCTAATGGGACCGTCTTGGTCCAAGGCCCTCAGGCCAACCTTCACCTCTTCGATAGACGCTTCCCACACCTCATCAACTTCCTCTCCTCTCCTGCTGTCCCCCCTCCTCTATCCTTGGCTACCTTGCCTCTACCCTCCCTCCCTGCCCCCTCTCGTGCTCCTTCTTCACCTCCTTCTTCAATACCTCCGCAGGGCGTACCTCTGATCTGTACCCCTCCCCGGAAGTTCTTCAAGGATGGCAGCCTTCTCCACATTGCCACACTAAACACTCGCTCTGCCATCAAGCACTCCTCCAATATCTGTCACCTTCTTGAGGAACTGGACCTCGACGTCCTTTGTCTCACTGAGACATGGTTCACAGCCAGCTCTGCCACCAGCTTTGACACACTCCTACCTGACGGTTACAAGATCCTCTCCGTGCCCAGGCCCAACCGTGCAGGGGGTGGTGTTGCCCTTATCTTCCCTGAGTGGATTCCTGCCACTGTCACTCCTACGCAGACCTACTCCTCTTTTGAATGCCTTGTCTGCCGACTCTCTCTCTCTCCTAGCCATTCCCTTACCGTGGCTACTATCTATCGGCCACCTGGTCAAATTTCCTCCTTCCTCTCTGAGTGGGCTGACCTCTCCTCCGCACTCCTGTCCTCAACCACTCAACTCCTCTTTCTTGGCGACTTTAACATCCACCTTGATGCCTCCAGTCCCCCCACTGGTCTCTTTCGTGACCTCTGCGACTCTCTCTCACTCTGTATTCTCCCATCTGGGCCTACTCACTCTGCTGGGCACACTCTTGATGCTCTGATCTCTTCTGACCTTCCCCTCTCCGTCCCTCTCTCCACTCCTCTCTCCTGGAGTGATCACTTTCTCCTATCCTCCCACCTCACCCTGCCTACCCCACAGGCAAAGCCACCCTCTTCACTGCCACCCACCTTCTCGGTCATCCGACCCATGAAGCGTGTGTCAGTTGAGGCTTTCGCTGCTACCTTCTCGCCCCCCCCTGCCCCTTCGGCTGACTCCCACCCTGACACAGCCCTCTCCATGCTCCACTCTGCTATATCTGTTACTCTTGATATCCTTGCCCCCGTCATGAGAATCCGCCTGAAGCCCAAAGCCAAATGTAACTCCTGGTATGACTCGGATCTCGCCACCCTAAAACGCAAGTGCAGGGTTGCAGAGAGGAAATGGCGTGCTTCATGTTCATCCTCTGACAAACTGGCCTGCCGCCTGCTCCAAAGGCAGTACCGGCTCTCCGTTCTCACCAAGAAGAGAGCCCTTATCCAAGCCCGCATCTCTGCGGCATCAAACAACTCCGCCGAACTCTTTAAAATCTGCAAGGAGCTGGCCAACCCTGTTGCAGTCTCTACCTCTCCTGTCCCCTCCCAGGCCCTCTGCACTGCACTGGCCTCTCACTTCATCTCTAAAACTCAGGACATCCTGTCCTCGCTCTCCTCCTTTCACCTCCCTCCCTCCCTACCCTGCCCTTCCTCTGGCCCTTCTGCGGTCACCCCTCCTCCCTCTTTCTCTGCCTTTCCACCTTTTCTGCTGACGAGGTTTCCAGACAAGTCCGATCAATGAAAGTCTCGTCTAAACAGGTTCACCCCTGTTCCTCCAAAACTATCAAGGACCACATCGACTCCCTGGCTCCTGCCCTGGCTGACTTTTGCAACCACTCCTTTGCCTCTGGAGTCTTCCCTTCCCCCCTCAAGCACTCCCTTGTGCACCCTCTTCTCAAGAAACCCTCTTCCAACCCCTCCTGCCCGGCTAACTATCGCCCTATCTCCATCACTCCCTTCCTGGGCAAGCTCCTGGAGAAACTGGCCATCTCCCAGCTTAACCTCCATGCTGAATCTGTTGGTAGTCTTCATGACCATCAATCTGGCTTCAGAGCTGCCAGAAGCACGGAAACTGCTCTCCTGAACATCCATGAAGACCTGCTCTTGAACCTCGATTCCAACACTCCGTGTGTTCTCATTCTGCTCGATCTCTCCTCTGCCTTTGACACTGTCAACCATGCCATCCTGCTCAACCGTCTCTGGGAAAACCTGGGTATCACTGGTCAGGCTCTGGCGTGGTTGACCTCTTTCCTTTCAAATCGACCCTCCCAGGTCCAACTGGGGTCCTTCCTCTCCGACATCTTTTTCTCCACCTGTGGTGTCCCCCAGGGATCTAATCTCTCTCCCTGGCTGTTCAACCAGTATCTGGTACTCCTTGCCCACCGCATCGCCGCTCTCTGCCCTAATTTCCAGTGCTATGCGGACGATACCCAGCTCATTTTCAGGCTACCCTCAGCCTCCCCCTCTCCTTCCCTCATCTCTGACTGTCTGTCTGCTATCCAAGAATGGTGTGCCGCCAATGACCTCTGCCTTAATGCCAGTAAGACTGAGATTCTACTCATCGGTACTCCCACTCCCTCCTTCCCTGTAGCTCTCTGGCCTGCCTCCCTTGGCCCCCTCCCTGCTCCTACCTGCAAGGCAAAAAACCTTGGGGTCATCTTCGACTCCACACTCTCCTTCTCTCCTCATATTTCTGACGTCGCCAAGAGGTCACACTACCAGCTGCATCTCCTCAGAGGTATTCTTCCCTTCCTCTCCTTCCCCCAGAAGCTCACTGTCTCCCGAGCCCTGGTTCTCTCGAAGCTGGACTACTGTAACAGCCTCTATCTTAATCTGCCTGCCTCCACTCTCCGCCCTCTGCAACTCATCCAGAACAGAACTGCGAGACTTGTCCTTGGCCTCAAGCCCAGGGACCGTATCTCTCCAGGACTGAAATCTCTACACTGGCTCCCAGTGGCTCCGAGGATAAAGTTCAAAACCCTCTGCATTGTCCACAAGGCCTTCTGGGGCCTGGGTCCTAAATACCTTCAACTCTCTCTTCCCAAATATCTTCCTTCCCGAGCCCTTCGCTCATCCGCCTCCAATTCCCTCAGGGTTAGCCGTTTCTCGAAGCAACGAGCTGGGGTAGATCTCTCTCCGCGGCAGTGGCCTCCCTCTGGAACAGCCTTCCTGCCTCCCTGAAACTTGAGGAGAACCATCTCCGGTTCCGGAAGCACCTCAAAACCTTCCTCTTTGCTTCTGCTTTCTCTCTCCCTCTCCCCTGCTGAACAGCTAATTAATTCTTCACTGAAACTGCACTGATCCTGCAACTGGACCACTCTAAACGGCCTCGGTCCTGGGCCCTGCCACTCTCCACTTGCACTGATGCCCTGGAACCCCTTTGCACTGCGGGACTGTCTCTGTATCCCTACAGCCCCCCCTCCCCCAGCACTTGTTCTGCACTTACCTCGCACTTGCCAGCAGCTGGCCCTATTGATTTATTTATTACGTTACGCCACTTACCTTGTACTGCACTTCCCCCCCTCCCCTTCCCCTTGCACTTTTCCACCTCCCGCACCCCTGCACTTGCGCGATCTGAATGACACCTGGCCTAGTAAGATCGTTGTCTGTCTCCCCTTGTCCCCCCCCTCCCTGCCTCGTCGCGCCTTGAAACACCTGTGTATAGGCGCGTTACAAATACCATATCATATCATATCATATCATATTTAGACTTCAACATGATTATTTTGATTACTGGTTCCCTGCACGCATGAATTTATCAGGAGGTTATACCAACTGGGGTAGGAGGGGCCAGAATGAGCTAGCTTGTAAAACAGAGTTCCAGTGAGCATGGACATACTCAAAGGTACGCACTGAGACGAGGAAGAACACAACGAGGAGTAATGAAGATTACCGGTAAGTAATCCAGATAGTTCTTTCCTTCTAGCATGCCCTGCCCTTCGGGATTCGTAATTTCTATTTTTGCGTATGATACCCATTGTTGCATGGCACCCCTGTGAGGGGCCATGGTACATTCCATGGCCTTGTGTGGTCACATGGTTACCCATGTGACCAACCTAATAAAAGGTCCGAGCCGCTTCCGGCTCGGCAGTCACGAGTGAACCTGACTCCGCGTGGTGTGTTGTGTTGGTGCCTGGGGGGGTGCCTCGCCACGTGTGCTGGGCCCAAGGTCGGGGCCCAGCTGGAGGACGGTGCCCCTGCCGGGCAACGCCGTCCGGACGGTGCCCCTGCCGGGCAACGCCGTCCCTGTGGGTCCCCCAACCATGTGAGGCGGGTTGGGGTGCGACCCCGGCCTGGGTGCCCCCAGAGCCGGGGCCGCGGTGGCCAGGTGGACCTGGCCACGTGTGTGGAGCTCCGGTGTCCCGGAGCGGGTGGGACGAACCCCCACCCTTCATCAAGCGGCGTGATCGCCGCACGGCAGCGTGTGTCGTCGGGTGCTGCCCGACACGAATATGGGGCTGCCCGGTGGACCGGGACAGCCCCCAACAATGGCGACGAGGATGGCCCTGCGTGCCCCGAGGATCGAGTGCACGGGTGGGCCCATCATCAACTGGGCCCACAATGCAGATGGGTGCGGCGGTGGCCGCGCGGGCTGCCCCCCCTCCCATCTGGGGGAGGTATGATCTGCGGCGTCGGCCGCTAGAAATGAAGTGATGCGGGCCCATCTCCAACTGGGCCCGCAAAGGTGCTGCCTGCCCGCATGTGGGAGGGGATCGGCCCCCACCACCACCAGGAGGAAAGCTGTCCCGGCGTCGGCCACAGTGAGGAGGCGACGCCACGCCCGCGATCCGCGGGCCGAAGTGTGAGCGGCGAGGGACGCCGCATGAAAAAGGCGGGCCCATCACCAGCTGGGCCCGCAAGGAAAACATGGAGAGGTGAGCGGCCCCTCCCCCAGCATGCCAGCTGGCCGCCCACCACCGCGCGGCTGCCCCATCGACCCGCGGTGGAGGGAGACATGAGGCGGGCCCAAAACCAGCTGGGCCCGCGTGGAAAAAAAAAAAAAAAAAAAAAAAAAAATGTGTGTTGCAGGCCCGTATCCAACAGGGCCTGCAAAGGAAACAAAGGAGGCGGGCCCAGCACCAGCTGGGCTCGCAAGCACATTAGAGTGCTCGCCCTGAGGAGCGGGCTGAGAGCTGCCTGCCCCCCCACCCGCAGGCCGCGGCAAACATCGCCGCCGGAAAAAAAAAAAAAAAAAAAAAATGAGGCGGGCCCATCATCAGCTGGGCCCGCGATGAGAAAGATAGGGGAATTCAGCTGCCCCTCCGCTGTCCCCACTCCCATCTGAAGGGGGACGGCCCGCGAGGGTGTGTGTGTGCCCACTCCGAGGAGCAAGGAAAAGAGGAGTGGTGGCGGCTGAAGCTGCAACAACGAAGGGGGGCTACCGGTCTTCCCCCAACGGCAGGCATGAAGGAGAGGAAAGGAGGCGTGCGGAGGGGGCCTCCTCCGAAGACTGTGGACTTGGCCGATGTGGCCCCTGGGCCTACCCAGGTGCGGCTTTGCCGGTGTTGTGTGACGGTGCTGGGACTGTCCTAAATGAACTCTGGTGAGGGTGCGAGCTGGTTTCCGGCGACTCCATACTGAAGGTGGACATCAGGAGTGACATTCCCCGGAAGACTGTGAGCCGGCAGACATGGACGTGCTTAAAATGGTCCAGTTAGTGGGCAATGTCGTGTGGTGCGCACCTGTAGGCTCCGAGTGCTTTATGTGGTGCCAGTAGCCCTCACTGGTGCCGTTTAGTGATATGAGAGCCACTCACCCAGGTTAATAAAGGGTGTGCAAAGTAGTAGAGTGGCTCAAATAGTAGTTGTGGCTAGATGGGGATTTTGGGGTTTTTTGTTTTGTCGATATGAAAAAGGAGGAGTGTTGCATGGCACCCCTGTGAGGGGCCATGGTACATTCCATGGCCTTGTGTGGTCACATGGTTACCCATGTGACCAACCTAATAAAAGGTCCGAGCCGCTTCCGGCTCGGCAGTCACGAGTGAACCTGACTCCGCGTGGTGTGTTGTGTTGGTGCCTGGGGGGGTGCCTCGCCACGTGTGCTGGGCCCAAGGTCGGGGCCCAGCTGGAGGACGGTGCCCCTGCCGGGCAACGCCGTCCGGACGGTGCCCCTGCCGGGCAACGCCGTCCCTGTGGGTCCCCCAACCATGTGAGGCGGGTTGGGGTGCGACCCCGGCCTGGGTGCCCCCAGAGCCGGGGCCGCGGTGGCCAGGTGGACCTGGCCACGTGTGTGGAGCTCCGGTGTCCCGGAGCGGGTGGGACGAACCCCCACCCTTCATCAAGCGGCGTGATCGCCGCACGGCAGCGTGTGTCGTCGGGTGCTGCCCGACACGAATATGGGGCTGCCCGGTGGACCGGGACAGCCCCCAACACCCATGAGCATGCCTGCCCCACCGTGTTCTCATCCTGTCCTGCGCATTACGCAAAAACACTGAGCATGTGCACGACCTTCCAAAATGTACATAGCTCATCATTCTGATTCTACGCATGCTCAGGTGATCGGTGTCTCAGTGCCCCGACTGTTCATCATCGTACCCAGTAGGGTAATCACTGAGCATGCGCTGTGTGTGTGTGTGCTTGTTGTACTCGTGCCTGACCCGGCATCCTTTTACTGCGCATGCTCTGTATATTAGTGTCTCAGCAGTGCGCATGTCCGATCTTAAGTCTGCCCGATCTGCAGTCACTCACAGGGATCCTGAGCGCTCCTTATTGTCTCCCTGGGACCTCAAATACTGCCATTTAAAATGTGAAATACATCACAATATTCTAAGGAATCATTGGGGGATAATTTGCTGTGGGTGAGAGACCGGCGACTATTCACCCCTCCTTTGGTGAGAAAGTGATCATCTTTTTAGGCCAAGTGTAAAGTTCTTCATAGACCTCCAGTTAATCCTGTCTTCTGTGTATGTGATGGAGGGTGCATTCCTGGGCGGGGAGAGGGGAACGGCAGCTCCATTTTGGACGTTTCGATTATATATCGGTATAGGATGTCTTGCATGTGTAGTATTTAATAACATATTGTCTTCCATTTCTAGATCTAAACACAATATTGCATCATCCTTCTCTGCAAAGCGTAAGAAGCACAGGCACCAAAAGGTAAATAACTGCTGTAGTTTTTGTCTGCACAGGTTGTTCTATGCTTCTGAGCTAGCCGGTCTCCCGCCCTGTGTTCCTGTACCCTTCATGTCTCCTTCTCTCCTGTCTTGTCTCCATTCCTGCCTCTTCCTGAAACTGGTGTCCAGATCCAGGTTTAGCATCCAGGTCTGTGGCTCAGTGGACTAGTGTATTCTCTGGTAGGATCCATGGTTGTGTCATCTCATAGTCACTCGTTTGAAACCTGCAGGTACACCCAGCCCTTCATCCATCCAAGATTGACAGAATGAGCCTCTGAGTTTTGGAAGAATGAAAATCTGTTACCTTATGTCTAGGACACCAAAATACATCAGTGTGTGTGGGGGGGGGAGTGGGATGCACTCTACAACTACACATATTATGTTATGTTAATCCTTTCCTCTGTGCCATCCTATTAAACACAATTGGTAATTCGCTATTGGACCTCTATGGTGGATCACAGTACACTGCTATAGGGGGTGGAGGACTGGAGTTCTACAAGTGGATTAAATACGCACATTGGTAGCTACAAGCAGTATTGGTTGTTCTCCTTCCAGATCACCTGGGGAGCAAGGGATTGAGGAGGGGCTGAATGAAACAGAGCACCAGATCTGCACTTTGATGGGTGACTACAGCATCTTGTCCATCTTGGTGCTGTTATGTGTGTAGACATGAACGCGTGGGTGGCCTGGAGGGGTATTGAGAGCATGAGGTGGAAAGGATGGTATGGGATGCTGACGTTTAAAACAATTATTTAGGTTTATTATTGGTTAAAAACTATTCACCCAGTTGCACCAACGACAATAGATAAAATAGTGGGGGGAAAAAGAGGAAGCATTTCATTACATTACTATGAATAAACATGATTCCTAAAAGCACTGAGTTAAAAAAGAAGCGCTAATTTCTCAAAACATTATATAAATAGCTTACATTGCTTTGAAATAATAAAAGAAAAAGGTACAAATACGTTTAATCTTCTTTTCATTCAATTATTATTAAAACTACTCCAGTAAATTGTAATCAAATCTTTAAAAACATACTTTCCCCTAACTATCGGCTGGAAGTATGACAGACCCACACTCCCCTTGCCTACCCACCCGCTAGAGGGGCACAACATGAGGTGATTTAAAAGGAAGCCCCTTTCTCATGCTTGTGAAGGAAGGTGAGTCAAGGACAGTGACGTGCCCGCTTGCACCCGTTCGTGAACGGTTAGCAATTCAGTTGATCAGAGTATTACAGGCTCCGGAAATCATCTGTATCCCTTGTTTATTAACTGCTTGTCTCCAGTTATGGGAAATAAAGATCAATTGGCATTGTTAGGTGGTAGGGCCCCCTATTGGCTAGCACCCCATGCACATTCCTGACGAAGACCCACTTTGAAGCACTCTCTCATACATTGCCCTGAGAGGGAATCTCCAAGATGTGGCTCCATCAACTCAGCCTAGGTGCTCATCATGTCCTCACAGCTCACACCCTGCAGATACTGTTGCTAACAGCAGCATGATTCAGTCATAACACCTCTCGAACTCTGCAAGATGTGCTATGTGAGGGATCTGCCCACCCTCGCTTCCTCCTCTTCCTCCTCCTCTACCACTCCTGGCCTGTCTGAGGCAGTCTCTACTCCTCCTGTCTCCTGTTCACCCCTGATGATGTTTCTAGACATGTCCGATCTAGGAAAGTTTAATCAAAGCAGGTTCTCCCCTGCTCATCTAGAACTATCAAGGACCACATCGACACTCTTGCTCCAGCCTTGTCCGATTTCTGCAATCACTTCATTGCCACTGGTACTTTCCCCTGCCCCCTTAAGCTTTCTCTTGTGCACCCCATTCTAAAGAAGTCCTCGGCCGATCCTTCCTCTCCGGTTAACCATCGCCCGATCTCCATCACTCTGGACAAACTCTTGGAAAAGCTGGCTATCTCCCAGCTTAACCTACATGCTGAATCTGTTGGTTGCCTCTATGACCACCAGTCTGGCTTCAGAGCTGCCAGAAGCACAGAAACTGTTCTCCTGAACACCTGTGAAGACTCGCTCTCCAATCTTGACTCTAATCTCCCTTCTGTCCTCATTCTCCTTGATCTGTCCTTTGCTTTTGACACAGTCAACCATGCCATCCTGCTCAATCGTCTCTGGGACAACCTTGATATTACTGATCAGGCCCTGGCCTGGTTGACCTCCTATCAAACCAACCGACCCTCTCGGGTCCAACTGGGGTTCTCTCTCTCTCTCTCTTTCTTTTTCTCTCTCTTTCTTTTTCTCTCTCTTTCTCTCTCTCTCTCTCTCTCTCTTTTTGGCACCTCTTGCCCACCGCATCGCTACTTTCTGCTCCAATTTTTAATGTTATGTGGATGACACTCCTCTCTCTTTCAGGCTCCCCTCAGCCACCTCTGTTTCTTCTCTCATATCAGACTGTCTGGCCGCAATTCAGGAATGGTGTGCCGCCAGTGATCTCTGCCTTAATGCCAGTAAGACTGAGATCCTCTTCAATGGGACACTTGCTCCCTCCTTTCCCCTCTCTCTGGCCGCCCACTCTGGGCCTTCTACCTGCTTCTTCCTGTGAGGTTACGAACCTTGGTGTCATCTTCGACTCCACTCTCTGCTCTCTCCTCACATCTCTGACGTCTCTAAGAAGTCAAACTATCAGCTACACCTCCTCAGATGTATTCTTCCTTTTCTCACTTTCCCCCAGATGTTCACTGTCTCCAGAGCTCTGGTCCTCTCTTTCTAAATCTTCCTGCCTCTACTCTTCGACCTTTACAAAGTATCCAGAACAGGGCTCCGAGACTTGTCCTTGGCCTCAAGCCCAGGGATTGTATCTCTCCAGCTTTAAAATCTCTTTGCTTGCTCCCTGTGGCTGCAAGGATCAACTACAATACCCTCTGCATTGTCCAAAAGGCTTTCTGGGGCCTGGGACTGCTCTACTTCCAAATATTTCTTCCAAAACAACTTCCTTCTCGAGCTCTCCGCTCATCCACCTCCAACTCTCTGAGGGGCAGACACTTCTCTAAGCAGAGAGTTGGGGGCAGATCTATCTCCTCGGCTGCGGCCTCCTTCTGGAACAGCCTCCCTGCCTCTCTCAAACTTGAGCGGAACCACATCCGGTTCCGGAACCAACTTCAGACCTTCTTTTTCGCTTCCGCTTTCTCTTCCTCTCCCCTGCTGGTGCACCTGACTGTTCCATGCACTGGTCACCTGGTCACCCCTGAACTCGGGCCCAGGCTCCTCCATGTCCAGTTGCCCTCGCACTGCTTCAGGGCTCCCCAGCACTTAAGGGTCTGTATCTGCAACTCTACAGTCCCTTCTGTCTACACTTATGAGCCACCCGCTCACTGCACTTGTAAGTTAACTGCACTTCCCCCTTCCCAGGCACTTCTCCCCCTCCCCGCACTTGCGCGATCTGAATGACACAAGGCCTAGTAAGATTGGTATTTTGTCCTCCCTTGTTCCCCCTCCTTGTCTTATTGCGCCTATTTATTTATTTATTTTTTGTATTTGTAAAGCGCCTGCAACATCGAGGTGCTGTTTCAAGAAGATGGGCCTCATTACACATAAGGTGGTAAGGGTTAACGGTCACTGGTAATGCTACCGGTGACCGTTAACCCTTTCCGCCTTACTACGAGGTCCCTTTGCGGGACCCGACCTTAACGGCTGGTTTAGACCAGCCATTAAAGTAGGGACCAGCTGTGGGGACCTTGGGGCTAATTACGGTACTGCAATTTGCGGTACGGTAATTAGCGCCTTCCCCATTCCCATTATGCCCTATGGGGCAAAAATGGGAATGGGGAAGGGCCATGGCGGCATGGGGAATTACCGCCCTGCCAACCTCGGAATGGGGTGGTAATTCCCCATTCCGCCATGGCGGAATCAGTAAATTACCGGCATGAACCATGGTGCTAATAGCACCATGGTTTAGCACCTACCGTGTAATGAGGCCCGATGTCTTAGTTACGTGAACAAGAGGCATTGCAAAGGTTACAGGGAGCAAGTGCATTGGAGAATACAGTCATATTCATATGATACATACAAGGGATGTCTTAGTTGTGTGAAGAGCCTCTGGGCCTCATTACACGGAAGGCGGTGAACCATGGCGCTATTAGCGCCATGGTTCATGCCGGTAAAATACCGGCACCGCCTTGGTGGAAAGGGGAATTACTGCCCCATTCCAAGGTTGGCGGGGCGGTAATTCCCCCTTCCACCATTGCCCTTCCCCATTCCCATTTTTGCCCCATAGGGCTCTATGGGAATGGAGAAGGCGCTAATTACGGTACAGTAATTAGCTCCACTGGTCCCTTTGCCGGTTGGTTTTTAACGCCTGCAAAAAGCAGGCGTTAAATTCCCCAACCCGCAAAGGGATCTCATAGTAAGGCGGTAAGGATTTCCTGGTACCGGTAAACCCTTACCGCCTACCGTGTAATGAGCCCCTCTGTTTTAAGGAGTACCGTTCTACATATATTATACATATAAGACCGCAGGTGTTTAGGAGCCTATACAAACAAGAGTGTTTTGATTGCTTTCCTGAACGCTGTGTGAAACTCGATGCTCCTGAGTGAGGGGGGTAGAAGTTTTCAGTTGGTGGCCGCGTTGACTGGGAAACTTGCACCCCCTGCCCGTGCCCTGATGCTTTTGGGGATGGCCAAATGGTTAGTGTAGGCTGTTCTTGTGGGTTTGTCGGTGTGTGGAGGGTTGAATCTCTGAGCGAAGTAGAGGGGTGCTGCGTCATGGAGACATTTGTGAGTGAGTGCCAGAGTCTTAAAAATAATACGCTCCTTGACGGGGAGCCAGTGAACAGATTTTCTAGTGGCCGAGATGTGGTCTCTTCTTGAGATGCCAGTGGCGGCTCTGAGGGCATTGTTTTGTACCGTTTGGAGTTTCCTGATGTTTCGCGCAGAGGTACCTAGCAGCAGTGCGTTAAAATAGTCCAGTTGGGACCCAATTATTGCTCTGGAGATGGTGAGGCAGTTTTGTTGCTTCAGGAATGGTCTGGCTGCTGTGATTAGTTTTGAGAGATAGGCCGATGCTGAAGATATGGTGTTAACCTGCCTGACCATAGTGAGGTTCGAGTCTAAGTAGACTTCCAGAGTTTTTACTGCCTGAGATACAAGGATTTGAGGGTGTTGTTGATGCAGAAGGAGTTGTATTTTGCATCCAGTTTCTTGAGTGTTTCCGGTGAGCCAATGAAATGAGTAAGAGTTCTGTTTTTTCACTGTTGAGGCACAGCCAATTTTCGGCCATCCAGGTTTGGATAGTGACGCAGATGGAGTCAAGGGATTTCTGGTCAGCCTCATAGTCTCCTGTCAGGGGTATGAGGACCTGAGTATCATCAGCATAATTAGTATATGTGATGCCTAGGGAGTCCAGATAATTAAATAGCGATCTCATGAAGGTTGCAAAGAGTGGGCGAGATACAAGATAGTTCGGACCTTGCACTGGCTTGGTCTGAGAAGACCTTCATTGCTCTTTCCTTGAGGAAGGATGAAATCCAGGCAGTGGTATCTGGCGAAAATGTGGCGGCTGTGGAGAGGTGGTGGCAAAGAGTATTATGGTGGTCAAGGTCAAAAGCCGCAGATAAGACGAGGAGTAGCAGGAGGGCGGGTTTGCCTATATATTTTTTTTTTAAGTCCAATAATGCTGTTTCCTTTCTGTGTTTTGGACGGAAGCCTAGTAGGTGATGAGTCTCCAAGTATGTCTGTAGTTTCCCGGGAGTTTAGGGTCCAGTGTAGGTTTTTTCGGCAGTGGATGCACCCAGGCTTCTTTGAGGCATGATGGGACACAGTTGGTTTTGAAGGAGGCGTTAATAAACGCTGTGATAAAAGGTGCCATGGTGGGTGCACTGTCTTTAATGAGCTGTGCTGGCCAGGATTCACCCTTACAGTTTGATGTCTTCATAGAGTAGAGGATTGCTAGTACGTCCTGTTCCTTCATCTCTTCGAATGAGAAGGCTGGGATTTCGCAAGCGGGATCCAGGTGTAGGTTGCATAGTTATGTTTTAGTGCATTTTGGTGACTGATGATTTTGTCTTGTAGGGTGTTCAGTTTGTCGAGCATGGCATTCTGAATCTTGTTACACCTGTCCTCGTCTTTGGTTAGGGAAGGCGGGATGGGGGCGGGAAAAACACGTCCGTAGTACATCTGCACTTCTTCAAAAAATCAATTTGAGATTGTCTATGGCCCTGTGAAATGACTAAAGAACCCAAGCACACTGTACTGTAAGCTACTCTGTGCACTTGTAACATATTGCAGAAAAAGTATTAAAAGATTAAAGGAAACAAAGTCTCCCAGTACTGATTGTCTTTAAGGGCATGTCAGTTTCCCCATAACTAAGTGAGCAAAAAGCCCATTGGAGTGCAGCATTAGGCTGTACTTCACTGGCAAAGTCAGACTATGGTGTTTAAACAGCAGCAAAAAGTTGGGGGGTTCACAACTGGAGAGAAAATTACACATGACATGGAAATCTTTCCTAACAATGGGCGGATGCAGGAATTGTAAAAGAAATGTGTTGCCAGACATTTACACACAGACAAAACCCTGAGTCACAAAAGGTATGCCGCAAGGATCCAGGAAGGGATTTGCCACGCTCCAACTGGTGTAGCAGAATTATTGACCTTCTGAAGGGCAAGTCCTCTCTGAGGCCCTACTACTAACAGGGCTGAGAAAATGCCAATTAATCACTAACTTTGATGGGTAGAGATTCGTTTCAGTTTGCCAGGTATGTGTCAGGGCCTTTCACCATTTTCAATTGAAATTATCCATGAGCCTCGAGAGGGTGTGGGGGCAAGCAGCTGCTCCATGTTGAAAGTTGTATTGCACTGCAACATGATCCTTTTAATTTGATTTGTGAAATTAAATGTGTGCCTTTCAATGCATACGCTATAGGCTGCCTTTGCTGGCACTATCAAGCCATCACCTCGCTCAGGCCTGAAGAAGTATCCAGCAACCTTCTTATGACCTTGTTGCATCCCTTCTGTCAAAGAGTGATTAATAGCATTTTGGTGGGCATTTCGTTTGTCAGCTCCCCACTGGCTGCCTATCCATGATAAAGTCCAGATCTAGCGATACACACACCTAATATTGAGTTTTTACAAAAGATGCTGAATGTGTGTTGTTAATTCTGACAGAGTATGTTGTGGATGCGGGGGAGAACAGGCAGCTCTGGCACTAAAAGCTGCTACTATGCAACAAGAAACAACTAGTGTCCCAATTAATGCACATTCCAGTCCTGTGTACACCAAAACTGTCTGGGAGAACTCAGTCAAGGTTCAAGCATGTTTCTATACAATTAGACAATCTATTCATTTATGGTTTGTTCTGACAAAAGTAGTGGTAGACCTTTGTTTACATAACGTCACTGATGTGATGTTCTCCTGCCCACATTGATGGGAAAACACGCCGGTTCTTAAAGCAGCCATTTTGACCACAGTGTGCAAAGGTAAAACCTGGTATTGTTTATTTGGAACTTATTACATACATGGAATAGCAATACCTATGGCTATACTCATGATACTGATCACTATATACCTCATATTTACAGAGTCAATTGAGCTGAATCCAGCCATTCACTAATTTGAGTTAAATTTACATCGACCACATCCAGATCCTCTAATTGACCTCTACATCCATGATTAGTTGAATCCTTCACCATGTGAGTATGTCTCACTGCTCTAGCATTGATATGTGTTTTTATATGCATGATTATATATTGTTAAGATTCTTTTCTGATTACAGTATGCATATATGTTTTCAGAATATCTATGGTGAATGCATATATGTTTTCAGAATATCTATGGTGAATCAGCACAGCAGTTATAAGATGCCCATGAGGGGCCCCACTGCCTTCTACCTACTTGTGAAGTGGCTACCTCTATTATAAGGTAGGCATTACTCTAGTCAGACAACTCTATCCTACCAGTTTAAGTATACATTTTGTACATTGTACCATCCACATATTTTACAAAAGGTGGAGCAACATCCTTCTCCTTATGTTGAAACTCATTCAGAGTACCTTTCCTTGGAAGAATTGACAAGTTTATTGAGTCGCAAGTAATGACCAAGGGGACGTTATATTGCACTTATCCCACATCACAGTCGAAATTAACATACTTAAACATAAAATATTGACTCTGCTAAAAGATCCTTGGACGTAAAGCATTTTTTTCCTCCTTGGCCTTTTGGTAGAAGCTTGAAGATACATTGTCACTTTATTTAAGAAGTATTGCTCCTGATGAAGGCACTGTGATCCCGAAACACATAGAGCGCATGATTTTTGTTCATCATTATTTACTACTTTTTGGATATCACAAATTAAATTCTGACTTTTGGATAATTGTCTAATTGTATATTTATTTTATTTCATTAACAAATCTTGCAGAAACTCGTAGGCATTGAGGTGCTGTTACAAACCAGTTACTTGCATAAGAGATAAACAGACAGGTGAGCAGCTTGAATCAGAACACAATGCAGCATGTCTTTAGTAGGCAAGGCAATTAGGCGAACAACCAGGTTTTGAGGTATTTCTGGAAATACTTAGTAAGAGGGTTCTGCGCTCAGAGTGGGAGGAAGTGAATTCCTTTGTTTGGCTGCAATCGATGGGACGTTTGGACCTCCGGCTTTTGCACGTCTGACTTTGGATTGCAGAGGCGGTCATGGTAGGCTTTGATGACTGAGTGTTGCTGATTTTCTGAGAGTGGCGGAGGAGCACAGTGTTGGACAGGCATCTGTGATTAAAGGGCATACTTTTCAAAATTGCCTGTTCTCGGCTTGGCAGCCTGTGAGCTGCTTTTCTAGCGGCAGAGATGCGTTCCCATTTGGAAATGTTGAGAGCTGTTCGGAGAGCGTTATTCTGAAAGATTTGGAGCTGTCGTACGTTTTGTAAGGAGGTCCCAGCAAATAGGACATTGCAGTAATCTAGCCGTGCCCAAATGAGTACCTGTGGCTGTCAGTGGATAGAAAGGGTCTGGAAGCATTTATCAGTTTGGATGTGTAGGCAGCAGAGGAGGCAGTTGCACTCACTTGGTGGGTCACAGAGAGGATGGCATCTAGGTGTGTGCTCGGAGTGGACTGCAGCAAGTTTAGGCACTCTGAGAACATGAGCCACACTGCAGCATGCATGGGGAGAACATGACCCACACTGCTGCATGCATGGGGAGGAAGTCAACAGCACCCTCAGCACGGGGCCCTAGCAGGCACGGAGCTAAGTGCTGCCACACATGCCTAGCACTGCCCCTGCTGGGGAACAAACAAGAACACGGTACCCCTCCCTGTATATACAGTACTGTAGCACTTCAAATCTGTGTGCACACGGGTCACTTACTCCCTGTGTACAGTCCGGGGACCATGCGTGAACACAGCACTCCTCCCTGTATATACAGTACACAGCAGCACTTTGCATCTGTATGCACGCGGGTCACTCACTCCCTGTGTACAGTCTGGGGACCATGCGTGAACACAGCACCCCTCCCTGTATATACAGTGCACAGCAGCCCTCCCTGTATATACAGTACACAGCAGCACTTCACACCTGTGCGCAAGCGGGTCACTCACTCCCTGTGTACAGTCCGGGGACCATGCGAGAACACAGCACCCCTCCCTGTATATAAAGTGCGCAGCAGCACTTCACACATGTGCGCACGCGGGTCACTCACTCCCTGTGTAAAGTCCTTGGACTTCGCGTGAAAACA
This sequence comes from Ambystoma mexicanum, assembly GCF_040938575.1. NCBI lineage: Eukaryota > Metazoa > Chordata > Amphibia > Caudata > Ambystomatidae > Ambystoma > Ambystoma mexicanum. Next base: position 2,085,509 of record NW_027182453.1, read on the forward strand.
GCACCCCTCCATGTATATGCAGTACACGGCAGCACTTCTCACCTGGGCGCACGCGGATCACTCAGTCCCTGTGTACAGTCCGGGGACCATGCGTGAACACAGCACCCCTCCCTGTATATGCAGAACACAGCAGCACTTCACACCTGGGCGCACGCGGGTCACTCAGTCCCTGTGTACAGTCCGGGGACCATGCGTGAACACAGCACCCCTCCCTGTATATGCAGAACACAGCAGCACTTCACACCTGGGCGCACGCGGGTCACTCAGTCCCTGTGTACAGTCTGGGGACCATGCGTGAACACAGAACTCCAGCACCACTTCACATCTGTATGCACACAGGTCACTCACTCCCTGTGACAAGGTGGCCTTCTGGAGAGTGAGAGGAAAGAGCAGAATTCACTCTTCCTACTGGACGACATTCACACGTGATCTTTGGAGAAAGTAATTAGCTCTGTGTCCCTTCATCCGGCCCCCTGCAGGACACGGCTTCTCTGCACACGCGCAGTGTGCATTTTGACTCCAGAGCCGGCTCCCGCTTTCACGGACATGCGCACTGTAACCCTAGAGATTTCTAGCCAGGATGTATCCCATCCTCTGCACATGCGCACTGTAATGGATTGATAGCCAGGCTCGCTAGAGATACTACTTTCTTGGACATGCGCAGTGTATTCAGCCACTATCTAGGCCGGATTCAGGCAGACAGCTTATCTGCACATGCACGGTGTAACCCTACGGATTTCTAGCCAGGCTCTCTGTAGAGATAGCAATCCTTGGTTTATCTGCACATGTGCGGTGCAACCCACATCCTACTAGCCAGGTTCATTTTCTGCATCCACTCATCATCTTCCGAGAAAGTAATGCGCATTGTGTACCTTCAGCCAGCCTTCCTGTAGTAAAATGCTTCTCTGCACATGCATACTGTAACCCTACAGACTACTTAACACACTCACTGCAGAGACACGATCAGAACGATCTATTGCCAGGCTCACTTCTAAAATACTGCTTCTCTGCACATGCGCACTGTGCTTCAACAGCTACTTGCCAAGCTCACTTCTGAAACACGGCTTCAGTGCACATGCGCACTGTGCTTCTATAGCTACTTGTCAGGCTCGCTATTAAAATATAACTTCTATGCACATGCGCACTGTGCTTCAATAGCTACTTGCCTTGATTCCTTCGCTTATGTGCACATGCGCACTGTGCTTCTATAGCTACTTGCCAGGCTCCCTGCAGATAGACTGCTTCTCTACACATGCGCAGTATGAACTCTTACCCGCGCTGTATTTGCGGGCCATCAGATTGAAGACCCAGGGCCATCTTTTTTGCCTCGAGCCCTCTTCTTCGTTTCTGGAGTTTTTCCCGCCTTTGGACCTCGTAGTGAGAGAGGTGAGAGTTTTTTTTTTATCCCGGACTAGCTTGGGTCCTTTAGAACGGAGGATGTGGCAAATGATCCTACACCACGCTCGACATTTGGCATGGCAATTGTGCTAGCATTGGGCTCGTAGGCAGTACTGAGAACTGGTGCAGGAGCCTTGCAATCATTAGGTATGGCATTTGGCATGGCAACTGTGCTAGCAGTGGGCTCAGAGGCAGTACTGAGAACTGGTGCAGGAGCATTGCAATCATTAGGTATGGCATTTGGCATGGCAACTGTGCTAGCAGTGGGCTCAGAGGCAGTACTGAGAACTGGTGCAGGAGCCTTGCAATCATTAGGCACACAAGCATTCCAATCATTAGGTATGGCATTTGGCATGGCAACTGTGCTAGCAGTGGGCACGCAGGCAGTACTGAGAACTGGTTCAGGAGCCTTGCAATCATTAGGCACAGCATTTGGCAAGGCAATTGTGCTAGCAGTGGGCTCAGAGGCAGTACTGAGAACTGGTGCAGGAGCATGGCAATCATTAGGTATGGCATTTGGCATGGCAACTGTGCTAGCAGTGGGCTCGCAGGCAGTACTGAGAATTGGTGCAGGAGCATGGCAATTATTCAGCACAGGAGCATTACAATCACCTGTGGGAGAGAATTATCTCAGTTAAAGTTTTCTTGACAATGGAAGTGGTAAAACTTCTCAGTGATTTAAAACTGGTTGAACATGTTCTTATTTAAATTGGTGTTGTACGTTAATGCTTGGTACTTGCACAAGGAGTCCATATCCTTGTATTTTTATCTTCTTTAGTTTCTTCTATATCCTTTGGCATATAGTCTGATGTTTATCTGTCGAGAGTATGGAAACTTTTATACTTTTTATCAACATTGTTTTGTTTTATTTTTCTCTTTCCTTTTTATGCAGTTGAGCAAGTTCTATGTAGTTATTTAACTTCTTCATTTGTCTTCAATTATATAATTTAATATTACATGGTTTTATGCTCTTTGTATTCTGTGTAAAAAGTCGAAAATTGTTTTGGCTAAAATGCACAATACAATAAAAAAAAAAATAAGAGAAATGCTCTGTTTGTGGTGCAATGTGTTTGTAATGTGTTTTTAAAGAAGAGGTAAACTGGCCTAGTGGTAATGCAATGGCAGATTGTAGTTGGAGCAGTGTTTGGTGTCTAGTAGTAGTGGTTGGGAAAGAACAGTTCTTTATATGTAAGGTGAAGTGTTCTATATAGACACTTTGCCAGTATACACACGTGTGAGCAGGTGGGAATGGTGGCACTGTAAGAGGTGCAATGAGAAAGCTTGGAAAGTATGACGTTTTATATGGACTGAAAAAGGAAAAGTGCATATGTGCATTTACAGCGCACTGTGTCTAACCTTTTTCTAAAAAAGATAAAGCAGTGGCACTTGGTTAATGTTAAAGGACATTTGTACCGCCAACTATCGCCACTGAAATGGTCCCCTGGCGCTCTGACGGCTCTGAAAAAGGGGAGGAGAGGAGGTGGGTTAGTGGGAATAAGCTGGAAAAGTGCAAGAGAGCAGGGATGTGCTGTTGGCAGCCTCAGCCCGGTTGGTCCATTGGCTGGGCTTGGGGTGTTTTAAGGTCCGTAGTCGTTGTGTGCTGTTGTGCAAGTCTGTGTGGTTTGTTGTTGCATTGTTGTGAAGTTTGTGCGGATTGCTGCGTTTTAGGCTTGTGGTTGTGTTTGGCTAGAGTTTGAGAGGTGTATGCAGAGGGATGGAATTGTTAGTTGGTTGGTTAGTTGGCATTGCTGTCCATTGCAATTATGGGATTCCATCTAGGTGCAGTACATGCTGACATTGACATTTCTATCCAAATGCAACGCGAGCCAAAGTTTCCAATTCTAAGTGTGGTGCATGTTAAGAATACCATTTCCATCTAGGTGCGGCACGAGCTAAACTTCAGAATTCCATACGAGTGTGGCACATGCTTACAGTCACACTTCCATCTGGATGCGACGCAAGCTAGGGTTCAGAATTCTAAGTGTGGTGCATGCTAACAGTCACTTGGTGTGTGGAAGTTTAATATGTTGACTGTACATGTAAGTAACTGGCCGTCTTCTCTGGGCCACTTTCCTCAGCCAGTTTCCATGGTTAAGGACCTGGGGTTTAAACTTACCTTATCTTTGTCCATGGAGGCACAGGTTGGCACGGCCACTTCCAGCTCAGGCTCCTGCAATGGGTCATTCCCTATATTCCAGTGCGCCTATGTACTGGATCGTTTGCAAATTCTTCAGAATTTTGCCACGCGGCTGTCCCATTAATCCGTAAACTCAGTTGGCTGCCGGATGCCAAACATGTTCAGTTCAAGGCCCTTTGCCTGGTCCACCAGGCTTTTTATGGCCAGGGCGGAATACCCTACGGCTAAATGTCTGCCTTATATTCCGAGTCGTGCCTTGGGGTTGAAAATAGTTTCCTTTGAGAATTAATTAAAATATGTCCATAAGTAACAGAGATATAGAAGATTTGATGAACTTTGTGTCCATCATCAGTACTACATGCCACACAGCAAGAGACGTCGTGGAAAGTATTCCTCCATATCTAGTTTCTGATTATATGACTCCTGCCTCACTAAAACTACCACAAAGTACATATTTTGTGCATATGATCGATACTACACATGCCACAACTGGAGCCAGTAATTTTTGGATGTCACCTGGAATTTTCAAGAACCTAGTTGGTCAGGGGTCACTTGATGTATCTGACCCCTTCATAACCAGCCTCGGCTTTCTTAGGTTTTTTTACTGGAATGCAGTGTCTCTAAGGGTCCCCAGGAAATCTCCTCTAGTCGTGGATCTCTGACCCAATACCTGCTTTAGACATCCAGATACTGCACTGGCCGTAGGTACAATTCTTGTGTATTACAGCAGACACAATTGCAGTTCTACCATGATTACGGACATGCATAACAAGGTGATTATCATAAATGTCATCTTATTTGTGTCTAACAGACGTTTAGCTGAATGCATAAATATTTGCTGTTACAAAGGAAAAACTGCATATACATTAGAAAAAGAATATCCATATCAAAGGTGCTCCATGGTGTATAGGACAGGCCTACTGTGATGTTTCTTCTTCTCCAAGATTTAGGTAGCATAAACAGCACCTTCCTCGTATCCTTAAGCAAGGCTGCATTCCTTAGATAGTATGTACCTTAAATGGAGCCCTCCTGGTCTCAAGGTCTTCCTTGTCCTCAGAAATGCTGGGGAGTTCACTAGCTAAGGTGGTTGGTGGCTGATCTTTCTCACTTCAGGAAAGTTGTTTCCTCGAATCAGAAGACAGAACCTCATGGTTGCTTCTCATACTGCACCGGCTCTCATGGAAGACTGTCAGAGCTTGTGAAAGAAGATTGAGGAGGGTTTAAACGTAACTGCACATGTGGAGATAATGTTGCAGTAAGGGCAGTTTTGTGATTCTATCCTGTAATGCGCCGGATTCCAAATCGGCTCCCTTTTTTTTAAATTTTTTTTTTAAGCATAACCTCGCACTGATTATGCGATAGATCTGCAAGGGCTATTGCATCCCACAAACCTCATTGTTTCATTAGAGTTATCCCGCTGTTATAGCACCTCTAATAATCTTTGCTGGCAAAACACAGGTATACTCCTAGTGCAATAGTGATGTTTGGATTTGTAGGGGTGCCAAGATGGGTATTCAGGAAACATTTCAAAAGCCTTTTCTGGACCTGGATGGTTCTACTGATAAGCCTCAATTCATGTTGCAACCCATCACCCGGGGAACTAGTTGGGGGGGGGGGACCTGTGACCCTCCAAAGCCCTGAGTTTTGGAGGCTTTCCAAGCATCCACAGGGAGATGCCCCCAAACCATAGAGGATAGCCATGTTAATTTTGGACTCCATCACCTGGACACACTTATCCAGGAGTTTTCCCAAATTGATGATAAAACTGAGAAAGCACTTTTAACCCCTGGTTGCTTGCTTTGCCACCACATCTGCAGCCCCCCTCGTGATTCGTGATAAAAGGCCAAACCCAAATACCTGTATTCATCCACCACCCCAATTAATGAGTTATCCAGGATCCATTAAAAGTTTGACTTTCCTTTGTTTTAAGAAGATTTGGTTTAAGACCATGCGTCAAAAAGTACTTATGACAGTATTTTAAACTCTGTTGTAGCCAATCCCGCTGTCAAATTGCCTCAATACCCACGATCATATCCAAGGCCTTCTGCACTTCCTTTGACAAGCCCCTCTTTACGATAAAATGGAAACAAGGTATTGACTGATCCCACGGCCCTCCCTTTTCAGCTCTACACATGTCTTGCATTTTAAGAATAAATCTAGCTGGGTCCTCATCATCACCCATAGTATTCTGCATCAGGGACTGTACATTGGGTATCTGGGATGGCCCTCCGTAGTGCATCCCATACCTGTGCTCTTACTCCATTGAACGCTGCTCCATAATGTGCATCTTCCCCAGGGTTACTCCTGGGTATCTGGCCTTAACCTACGTATCCCCAGCCTGGTCACCAATTATAGCAACCATCAAGCTATTAAAATTCCCTATTGCCAGTGGCACCCCTCCTGCTGCTTGCTTTTTCTAATTCATATATCCACTTGCTCGCCACTGCTGTAAGCTGCGGGAGGGCCTTAATTACATTATTCGTATCCATTTTGTGCGAGGGCACATACTGTGTTCTCCCTGCCCCCTTATGTATGAGGGTCATCTGCATCTTTTCCCTACTTCCCACACCCTTCTTCACAACTCCCCTTCTCCTCTTTACCAACGCCATCCGGCCAGCCGTGTTCCTCAACCTGTCCCCAGCCCACAGACATTCTACTTGAGGGTTTTTCTCACCTGCCCCTGCACCCCTTCCTTCTCCTTTGCTCTGACCCTCCGCAAATGTATCATCGTCCTCTTCCTCCACATTCTCTCCCAACACTGTATTTTCCTCTCCCAAGATTATCCACCCACCCGGGCTTCTTCCTTTCTCAAGCCCCTATTTCCCTTACTGCTCTTAGGGGTGTTTATATCCTTCTTAGTTATGTTAGCAATCCTGTCAGTCTGTCCTCAAACTCCCTTGCCCTGTAACCCACTGATTCCAGTACTTCAGGCGGGTGAATATACAGAGGTGGGGAGCGGTACCCAGCATTGTTGCTGGTGCTGCAGAGGACCCTACCACAGCAGAAGGGGTCCCTATTGCAATGGGTACATAGCTTGGAGTGGTGCACCCTTCTCCGGGATATGCTGTCAAGGGATATAATCCCCCACACACCAATGGCGCCACGCCTTCTCCTTCTCACTTCTTGCACTTTCCATCTTTGTCTCTCCGCCTCTACTCCGTTCCCTTGATCTTCTGCGTCTTCAAACATACGCCAGAGATCTACATTTTATTTTCTATTCTGTAGCTGCTTTCCCTTATATTTTGCTAATAAAAATGTGGACCTGTGTTCCAAGATGATGATGATGCTGCTGTTGTGTGAGCCCTACCCTGGCCATGGGCAGGGCATCCCCGCAAACCCCATGTCTCTGCAATCCACTGCTTATATTTTTCCACCCTGTCATGATACAGTGGCAGGCTTTATACATATGTTCTATTGCTGTTCCAGCTCCCCATGCTAGTGGTGTCTATCTCTTACTGACCCTGCAAAGACGTACTAAGGCACCACACACGCTGCCGCTTGCTTATAACAACAAAAACAAAGAAAATCAGCTTCAACCTTTTTCTATCCCATTTCCTTACACACATGCACCACTCCACAAAACCATCCAATACCATACCATACCATACCACACCGCGATGCACACACTTACCGCCCCTTCTAGGGCCTACTCTTTATTCAATACAACACAAATACAATAAAATAAGCTAACAGGATGAACACTACTTCCAGGCCTATTATGAGACCACTGGTTTTATTTCTGTATTCCTCCTCTAAATAATATAATGTCTTGTGGTTCCACCTTCTCTCCGCTTCCGAGGAGGGGCTCCCTGCCTTACCTTTGCCTTACCGAACACTCTCTTCATAGTACATATTTTAATAACAAATAACTCTGACCTCACCCATGTCACATCGACGACCTCGCTCTCTATGTACTCAGGCCTTTCACACTTCCCCATGCATCTGTCCACTATTTGTTATCTCTTACAAGAGTCTACTCACGTGTGGCTCACCCAAACTCCTCAACAGGGTTCCAACACCGGCCTGCACTCTCCTCTGAGCCACACCCCACTTCAAAGAACAGAGAGGACTTCTCTTAAAATGGCGCCTGCTAAACCACTCGGAAACGTGTTTTTTCGGGACCTGTCTCTGTAGGTGGACACAGCTCCTTCTGGAGAAGTGGCCTGGAAGCCTCTGCAGGTACCAGGGCAGTGGGATCACGTTGAGGGTCATCAATTGAATTCACACCCCTGAACGCTCACACCAGAGAGAATACAACCCACTAGGGAAGAAAGGCCAAAGTCGATCTTGTAAGGATAATACGTTTTAATCTCACACGCAGATGAGAGCAAAAGCAAAGAACTCTGCTGCTAAGAACGTTCTACTGAAAAGTAGTACAAGCAGAATCTTATAAAGCAACACACCTATATAACACACTTAAGTAGGGTAAAATACTGCACGGCGGTTGGTGTGTGCCTATACAGAATCTGCCGACCCCATAAGGGATGGCAGGCTCTTGGTTCCAGCCCAGCCCAGACCGTCCGTCTTTCATCACGTGGGTGCTACGGTGAGCATCTTCTGACATCGAAGGTCAGAAAACATATTATACTCCTACCATACAACTATTTTATCACTCATACTGTGCACTTGGCAGGTCTTAAGACAAGCACAAAGGAGGTTCTGGGGCACTCTAACATTCACACACACATTTCACTCACTCCCATCCGTCTCCAAGCTCTCCACCCTCGTTTTGACCTATAATGTATCCCTCCCAGCACCTCACAACATAAATCACACAATTGTCGCTCAATGATGTGCCCTGTCCGTCCTCTTGGAACATTTCAGGACTTGTTAATTTGGGGTTGGTGGTCAACGGGCACTTGGTGCCATGGAATTCAGGGATCTTAAGGTTTAATCAGTTATGTGGGCTATAACGTTTGGTCGCCTGAGGAAGGGCCGGGTCATGCTTTAGCCAGTGTGAGATAACATGCACACCAGGTGCCGGTCTGTGATCACGGCCTTGTAGAACACATTCCTCCCGAACATCTTTGCAACACTATTAGAACAATGAAGAGGCGTTGTGGTGATTGGGGATGTGGGCTGTCCTCAGTGGAGCTCGGGCATGGCTGGAGATTTCTCTTGACTTGTGATTTTAGGCCTAGTGCATGCATTTCTGCTGTCCCCTTCCCAACACAACTGAGTGCCGCTGTAAGTCAAGTGTTGCTGTCGCTTTTGCTGCATGGTGCTTTGCCTCATTTTTTTCATTAGGCGCATGTTGCAATTGTGTTTTTGTGTATTTGTGCACCCTGACCACAGAGCACGCATTGACATTTCCTTCTATGCCAGGTTTCCACATCCTGTGGCACAGGACTGGGAGCCGGATGGCCATTCTGGCCGGAGCACACAAACACCAAGCAGGAGCAGCTTGTATTGCCTTGTCCGTAAGCTCAAGATGACCATAACTACAGGCTAGCCAAGGTATGGCCAAGGAATGCTTACGTTCACAGCAATTTGGCATACACACACTGATAATATGAATGCTACATATGGTGATCCATTCTTGCATGACATTTTTATCATATTACAGTGATATCGTAACCATATTTGTCTTAGTGTACTGACGAACCGTGCTTAATGCCAGTTCCTGTTTTGTCAAGGGGTGAAAGGTTGTGTACCATCACTTTCTGTGATTCCACTTGGGGGTGGGGTCATATGACATCACTTCCTGTGGTATTATCACAAGTCAATGTTCATGCGATGTCACTTCCGCTACCCCAGTCATTTCGGTGAAATTACATCCCTTTACACGAAATATAGTAAAGTACTCACACAAATATATAAATCCTTATAGAAATATGCTATGCTAAAAGTTTACAATTGTCTCATTATTCCCCCACCTTGAATGGAAGACTACAAATACCAGAATGCAACTCACCAGAAGGCACAAAATGGCCTGTGTATTTTGAAAATGCACTTCAAGACTTAAGGCCTCATTACGAGTATGGAGGTAGCCATGCCGCTTTTAGCGGGTCCGAGTTCCTTGAATGGGGCCATTCCGACCTTGGAGGGCCCGGTTTTTCCCCATTCAAGGAATCCAGACCTGGTACATCCCCATTTGAGCCCACATAGTGCTCAATGAGAATGGGGAGGATGCTAACAACAGGCCCGTTAATGATGTGCCCGTTGTTAGCATCCTGGTATGCTCGCGGGACCCACTAAGGATGCCTGGTTTTACCAGACGTCCTTAGCGGGTCCAGCAAGCAGACCTTGTAATGAGGCAGTAGAGGGGTAACGGTACCGGCAGCTCTACCGGCGCCATTATCCTTCTACCGCCTTCCTCGTAATGAGGCCCTTGGACTCCTAATAAAAGCTAATGTGTGAAAAGCTTACCTGTTTGTTTCGATGTTTGAAAAGGACATGCTACATTAATGTGATGCAAATGCCACATTCTACCTAAAATATTTTTTTTGGATGTGTTGAATATGAACATGTGAAAATAAGGCAGATAGTTTTAAACTGTTTTGTGTGTGCAATTGTCCTGGAGGAGGGCATAGATTTAGGCAGCTAACTGGTGCTTTGTGTGTGCATTCAAAATAAAAATGTCCCTTTGCACTTCTTAACAAGGAAACGTTACCATCGTCTTGTCCAAAACAACGGTCACTTTTATGCGCCATCACTTGTAAATATAACTCCCACTTTGGATGCTCCCCTTTAAGAAAGGAAGTGATTAGCAGCTTGCCTGCATCATCTAGTGGGCTGCTGAGAGGGGTGGCATTTGTTTGGGGAGCGTTGCAGCAGAATGTTGATAGGTAACATGTTGCCTCACTAGGACAACAAAAAAAGGGAGCCCCATAATTGGGAGCAGCACGACCCCTTTTGAAAACATAAATTGAAATGCTGGAGGCAGGCATCTGGTGCCTACAGGCCCCCCATGACCACGAGCACATGTATCCTTATTTTGTATATATGGAGATGGGGAACAGTTTTGCAAGCTGTAACAAGGTGTGGCAAAAGGTGTCGGTCTAGGAAAAATTGACACCTCTCACGATGGACGGCAAATGCATTTTGGTGGTCGAAGGCCAACCGTCTCATGTACGTAACGATAGAAATACAGGTTTCCGAGTTTGACCAATGAACGGCCATTTTGATGTAACAAGAATCGCCATTTTGTTTTCTAACGATTGCTCATTGCTTTCTGTTCAAATTGCTTCGCAGCACATTTCTACTTACACTGCTCGACTGTTAACATTGTTGTCTGAACGTGAAAGGCTAATAAGAGTTCGTTGAAACACAACGTAGGCAGATCCGGAGAGGAATGCCCGGCTCCCTCCCGAATGTAGCCTTGAAGCAGAGACGCAGGGCATTTAATCATTTCACAGATGCCAGGCAGTCTCATTATATGGTAGAATATGTTAGAATAAAGCAGGTAAAGGCTTGAATTATGCTCTTCTTACGGCCCCCCTTTTCCGAGCCCTGTAGAACGTGTCGGCTCCCAGGACACGAATAGCACCTCATAGATAGCAAGGTCTGGAATGTGACTCTTCCCCTATATGTAGCTCCCTTAAAAGAACAGACGCACTGTGTTCTGTTCAACAATGAAAAGATGTCTCCACACTTGCAAGGTTGCGTACTGTTGCTAGAATAGATATTTGAAGGTGTCCTATTCGTCGAAATTATCCATCATCAAACCGAGTTCAAAGAAACACAATACAAGGGGGTGTTAAACATGTCACAGCTGATTGTATGATATGCATTTTGTATATATGTAACTGATGTACGTAATTCACTCTCTTGCATCCCTTGAGGTCTAGAGATGCATGTTGCGGGGCGTGAGACCGAGTTGGCCAACTGAGACTATTTGCTTTGCAATAAACCCTAGCTTTGGGAATACAACCTCGTGTCTGGCGTATCTATCGTGTGTGGTGACTCTCCTTGTTTTCCTAACGCGAGGGACCCCTAGGGGCCCCTTTCAAGATGGCGCCCAAATAGGGACCCTGCCCCACTTGTTCCATCGTGTACGTTGTAATTGAGTAAAGGCGGAGGACGACGACGACGGGACGATCGAGCCGGGATCAAGAGGTGTTCGGGGCGCCCTGTAGAAGTGGTGAGAGATTCCTTTGCAGATCTGCACACTACTGATCTCTGATCGACGTATCTGGCCAGAGAACAAGGAGGCGAGGGTCCCGAAACGAGGCATAACCCAAGAAACGCAGACACAACGTCATTGGTTGCGTCAGTATACAGACGAATTGTGCCCTGGCGGACAAATTGATTTATCAGGTGAGTCATACCGCGAATCAAAATAATCCTGATTTTGTTTGAGAGTTGCCATTGCAAGATCAAATGCTCTAGGTAAGGTTGATTAACCAAGGGGAGGTTCAAACCTGCCTGGGGTATTGTCCACCCTAGTGGGGTTTTTCCGCTGCGGTAGACAATCTTTGGAAGATGGCCAAATTGCACCACCTGGGGGAACACCGGCGTATGAGATGTATGTGAAGTATGTATGGTGTGGGCGCGATAATATTCTGTGAGACTTGGCATAGGCAAACCAGAAAGCAACAAGACCATCAGTGGCCGATAAATGGTAGTTTTGAGATAGCGAGAATAGATCATTTGGAAAGGGAATTGATAAGAAAGAAAGCACGTCCCGCAGCATTTGATATCGTTAAGGACTGGAGAAGGGAAGCAATGCTCCGAATTCGAAGTAGAGCGAAGCATGTGCGCAGGCATAAATCGAAAGGTGAAGTAGCGGAAGAAAAGGAGGAGGAGGAGTGGACTGAGAGTCTAAGGTGGTCAGGTAGACGTGACCAGTTGAATATAGAAAAAATATACCCACGAGAATTGAACATAGCAGATGAAGTGATGAAAAACATATTGATCCATACAAAACAAGGCCCAAGATCAGAAGCGAGGCCAAACACGTCAGTAACTATTGCTCAAGCCCCTCCCGTAGTTCAAACTCTCCCTCCCGTAGCTCAAGCCCTCCCACAGCCACAGACCGTGCACGTAACACTTCCTATTAGCCAACAAGGCCCGCAGCAGACACTCCCCGTTCCAATTTTCCCATCCGCACCTCCCGCCTTGGATACAGACTCGGTACTGTTCGTCCCTCCAGGGGTTGAAGTTGAAACCACGGGGGCAAGAGGTGGGACTGAACAAGGTGCATGCACGAGGGTAACTCGCAGTGCGATCAGCAAAGAAAGGAAGGTGGAATTGCAGCAAAAGGCAGAAATGTATATAGACGGGAATGACGGGACGGCAGCATTGGCTTCGATGTATGACTTCCGAAGAAGCAACGAAAGACAGGTAGTGTTGGAATGCATGGGTGAATATTTGGTGGAGAGATTGAAACCGTTCATTGGGAAATTACCACCGCATCGATTGTTAGACTTCAACGCTGTAGACGATCAAGAAGTGAGGGAACATGTGTATGGACTTTTTGAGCTTAAAAATGAATTGGATAATGATTATGCTGAAATGTTTACTGCACCTGGGTACAGGGGTAAGGATATCGGGAGAGAAAGGAAGGAAGCGGTAGAGCCATATATACAGCGACAACATTCAATGTTGTCAGTACAGAGGGGCGACAAATTGAAAGTATGTATATGAGAGGCGTTCAGATGGATGTCGGATCCCAGTACCCCCACAATGGAGATACATGAGATATTTGATGAATATTCCATGCCCATGAAAAGAAAAGCACTGCAGTCGATGGCTGAACATTTAATAGACAAAGATATAAAAAACGGCAAGGCCAGCCCACCCGAAATAATGGCAGTATATAAGAGAGCACTAGAGCGAGGGACAGGAGAAACAGCCCTATCGCTTGATCTGGGAATATTATTACACATGAGAGAAGGGGGAGGGACAGTAAGTGGGGCATTCCCTATGAGAGAGGTCCCACCTACCTTTGTGCCAAAAACAGAGGTTCCCGCAACGGGCACCGTAACGGCGCAGGTAACGCCAGCCCATTATACCGCCCAGTGTGTACATGTCCCCTTTTCCAGACAAGAACAACATAAAGCAGACGATTCCCGATATAAGAAAGAATCCTGCAGGATTTTACAAAGAAGTAGAGTCCTGCCTGCAATCATCCGTGATTACCGTGGGTGACATAGACCTAATATTCCCAGTGATCCTGCCAACAGACATATGGAAGAAAATAAGAAAGGTGGATGACGTAACGGCCTATGGCGCCACATGGGCGGACTTGGTAATAGAAGACAGGAATAAAGCGGTTGGAGGGACACCAGGAACGAACATGGTAGCATTACCAGCACGCATAATACCGAAATTAAAAGAAATTGTCCCAGAGAAATGAATTCAATGGGACAAGTTGACTGCATTTGTGCAAGGCAAGGATGAGTTAGCAACAGATTATTTCAATAAATTCGAAGAAGTATTCACAGACATCAGTGGGCAGGATGTGAGCTCGGAAGCGGGGAAGAGGCTATTTGTTGATAAATGTGTGAGGGGGTTGAGACTTCCAATTCAGAACCTAATAATGACATCAGAAAGTGCATGGCAAGCAAAAACGCTGGGTGAAGTATTGCACATGGCCCAATATTATGAGACGAGAGTGAATGCAGGAAAGGACCAGGAGGAGGAAGATAGAGTAAATCTGAAAACAAGGGTGTTACTGCAGCAAGTAGCAGGACATAATAGAGGAAGAGGGAACGCACAAGGGAGGAGTAATTCGAATATGCACGGGGGGCCATTGGGACCAAATCAGTGTGCATACTGTAAGGAGGAAGGACACTGGCGAGCGCAATGTCCACATTTACAGAATAGAAATGGACCTGGTCAGAGAAGACAGCACAGAGGGCACCAAGGTGCGAATGGACCAAATAGGAATAGTATGCAGCAGCACCGCAATAATGAAGGTAATCAAAACCAAGCCCAAAACCAAAGTGCTCCTAACCAGAGTCAGGGTCAGCAAAACCAACAATATGGGAATCAGAGTGGGGGAAATAGAGGAAAGAATAGGAACATTTTCAATACGCAGCCAAATACGTATTACAGGAATAGTAGTGACTACACATCGGATGATGTGTTATTTCCCCAATAGGACAGCCCAGGGCAGCGGTCGGAACCAGTGTCTATTTCAGAGAGGACCCTACGTAAAAATGGGAGTCGGGAATGAGGGCCACCGCTTTCTTGTAGATACAGGAGCGCAAAAGAGTTCAATAGACCATCACTTGGTTCCGGATATACCACTGTCGGGGCAAAAGGATGTTTCTGTACTGTTCGCAGGTACACCAGTCATAAACCCAGTGTCCCAACCAGTCCCAGTTACTATAGGACCATTCACTGAACATTGTCCCTTTCTCCTAACAGAAAATTGTGGGGAGAACTTGTTGGGATTGAACTTGTAGAAAAAGCTAGGTGCAATTATACATTGTACGTCAGACAGGGTGTTTCTGACGATTTGGCCACAAGATGCCCCTGTGTCAGAATTCATGTCTGAAACCTTGCCAGGAGAGTTAAGAAAAGTGCCCTCTGTATATGGGCGATGCATGACAATGATGTAGGATGCTTGAAGATAGAGCCAGTAAGGATCATTTTGAAAGAAGGAGTTACACTGCCAAGAATTCCCCAGTATAAAATTTCGGCAAACGGAGAGAAAGGATTGAAAAGTATTGTTTCAGATTTGGTGAAATTAGGGGTAATTGAAGAAATTCCAGGCAGTACATGTAACGGCCCGATTCTTCCAGTGTTTAAGAAAGGAGGCAATGAAGTACCATATCATTTCATAATTGATTTGCGCGTGCTAAACAAAGTAGTAGATCCACAATTTCCTTTGGTCCCAGGCGTCACTACAATATTGACAATGATACCTGCCTCAGCAGAATACTTTAGCGTGATTGATCTAAAAAACGCTTTCTTTAGCATGCCGGTGGACAAGGACAGTAGATATTTGTTCGCATTCACATTAGGGGGACGATCATTTACATTCACGCGCATTCCACAAGGATACACGGAAAGTCTGAGTATTTACAGTACAGCGTTAAAAGAGCAGCTAGACATGTTAGAATTACCAGTGGGGTGTGTACTATTGCAATACATAGATGATCTGTTGATCGCTGCTGATACAGAAGAGATTTGTAAAAAGAGCACCGTATTACTACTGTCACACCTAGCGGCACACGGCCATAAAGCTAGTTTGAAGAAGTTTCAATATAATCGAAAGGAGGTAGCTTATTTGGGCTACCTACTTTCGAAAGAAGGGAGAAGGCTAATGCCAGAACGCATAGCAAGTATTTCTTGTATGCCTATTCCAAAGACACAGAAAGGAGTCAGAGCCATAATAGGCATGGCTTCTTATTGCCGGCAGTGGATCGGTAATTTTGCGTTAATTGTGAAGCCAATGGTGCTATTAACTAAGAAGGATGCGGTGATGCCTTTGCAGTGGAATGAAGAATGTCAGAGAGTGTTTGATCAATTGAAAACTGCATTATGTTCTGCTCCAGTTTTGGGCACGCCGAATTATGAAAACGTTTTTAGATTGTTTGTATGCGAGAATGAAGGATGTGCATTAGCTGTTTTGACACAGGAACAAGGTGGAAGAAATGG
Organism: Ambystoma mexicanum; assembly: GCF_040938575.1. Taxonomy (NCBI): domain Eukaryota; kingdom Metazoa; phylum Chordata; class Amphibia; order Caudata; family Ambystomatidae; genus Ambystoma; species Ambystoma mexicanum. The sequence continues at coordinate 2,101,596 of NW_027182453.1, forward strand.
GCTGTGCAGCTATTTTTCTTCTGCGCTGGAACCTGTAGCGCGCACACTACCACAATGTTTGCGATCTGTTGCGGCGGCTGCTGCGTTGGTGAAACAAACGGAACGGACTGTATTGGGGCATACTTTATTTCTGATGGTGCCACATGCCATAGATGTCCTATTAAATAGGACACAGACGCAACATCTCACCTCTGCTAGACTGACAAGATATGAGATTATCTTATTCGCGCCCCATATTTAAATTATGAGGTGTAGCGCCTTGAATCCTGCAGAATTAATGCCACTGCCCATAAAAGAAATTGGTACAACGAATCACCACCCCATGATTGCTTAATGGTCACTGAGGAAGAAACAAAGGGGAGAGTTGATTTAAGTGACTTACCACTAAAGGAGCCAGATGGAGAGTTATTTTGTGTCGGCTCTTGTTTTAAACTACCTGATGGCACGTCAATTGCCGCTTGTGCTATCACTACCCTAGAGAGCATTGTAGAAAGCAAAAGAATTCCCTACAACTCGGCACAAGCCGCAGAAATAATAGCATTGACGAGAGCCTGTGAGATTTCTGAAAATTTGAACGTGAATATCTATACTGATAGTCAGTATGCTTTTGGGGTGGTTCATAACTTTGGTCGACTCTGGGCTGAGAGGGGTTTCTTGACATCGCATGGGGCCAGAATTCAACATGGCCCTTTGATTGTACGATTGCTGTCTGCACTCACGTTTTCAAAGCGCCTAGCAATAGTGTAATAATCCTCAAGTCAAAAATGTGCAAGATATGTGCAGGGAGCAAGTTGAGTTGGGTGGATGTATTACCGATAGCGCTATTGTGCATGCGTACATCTGTACAGGCTAGAACTGGGCTCTCCCCGTATGAGATTGTGATGGGGAGGCCGGCGAATGTTTGGTGCGCACCTCAGCCAAAACGACTGAGTGAAGTGGAACATCCTGTACTTAGCACTTATTGTGGCCTTTTAATGCAGAAATTGCGTTTGATTCATCAGCAGGTGCAGGAGGCTCTACCCGTAAGATATACTGGTCCGGGGCACGCGCTGGAGCCAGGAGACTGGGTGCTGCTTAAGAACTTTGAGAGAAAATCATCATTAGCACCCAGGTGGCGCGGCCCCTATCAAGTGCTTCTGGCAACGCAGACGGCAATACGGGTGGATGGGAGGAAGACGACGAACTTTGTCATGAAGAAGAAGGACGGTGAGAAAAATGTCGGGGCCGGTTTCAGCCTCCTCCTGCACCACTGCTGAGAATGAGTTGGGTATAAAGACTGTAAACTTAGGGAAAACGCATGATAAAAAAAAAATTGTATGCTGGCTTTGACAATAATCATGTGCTTCATGAGTGTGGTAGCACCAATAACGACAGCCTTTGTGTTATGGTATGTGGAGTCTATACACCCATTGGGAATGTTTTTACCAATAGTTAATATGTTCACTACTGAAAGCCCGGTTCAGGTGATTACTTATACCTTGTCCCCAATGGAAGAGAGACACAGAGAAGGGTATGGGAACAATACGCTATTACTCATCATGAACATGACGCATGCAATTCTAAAGAAAAATAATTGTTGGCTATGCGCCCATTTTCCGCAGCATGCGGGGAAAGGAATAGGCTGGTATGTACAACCATTACCATTAAGTTCTGCATGCAGTGCATCTTTAAGTTCAATGTTTTATGGGAAGTGGAATAAGAGTCGTACGGGTCAATTAGATAGAACAAACATGAACGAGTTTGAGGAAATAATTGAGGCCTGTGGGTTGTTCCATATTCCATAAAGCGCAAGTGATGACCCCAGAACCTACGTTTAGAAGTTCGCGAAAAATAACATGACAAAATAGACAAGATAGATTGTCCCCGCCAGTTAAAACATCTGTGATGACGTTTCGTGTAAGAACAGACGGGAACAAAGATGCAATTCCCCCTTCTTACACGGTGAATTACAACCCGAGAACTGTCCCTTTCTGTCTAAAAAAGAAAGGCTCCTATTCAGTAGGAACATTTACTGGATGCATGAATACAGCGGTACTGAAATGGGAAATAGAACCAGTATATGTGTGAGATCCTGTCTATTTTATAAGTGGAGAAAAAGCATATCCTTGGTTGCCCAGAAACTGGGGAGGTACATGTTACCTAGGTCTACTGTTCCCAGGAGTGTTCCTCTTAGAAACAGCAGACATGGCCATGCTATCCAGATCTAGAACCCAAAGGAGTAGCGAAGGTGTTTTGATAGCGAAGGACGTAGCAAAATCATTCATACCATTCTTGTCCCAGATAGTGAACTCCTATAACATAAGGCAGCTGTCCAGAATACTAAAAGATACCATAAACACGACGATAGATATACTATTTAACATGACGTTGGAAGAAAAAGGAATTCGGTTAATGACGCTGCAAAATAGAATGGCTCTCGATGTAATCCTGGTTGATCGTGGGGGAATTTGCAAGATTGTGGGATCAGCGTGCTGCGTATTCGTAGATGACTACTCCCCTACGATTTTTGAAGCAATAAAAAAAATGCATGTCCTAAGCTCCGAACTCCCTACTGAAGAAGGGGGCTGGGGAATAGTGTCCTGGTTTTGGGGAATACTGCGTTGTTTGGGATGTAAGTTGATTGCGATATTAGTAGTAGTGTTTGGAGTTTTTTCAGGCAAACAAAAGGTTTTTGTCAATAGCTGTGTGAGCTATATTTTAAACCATAATGTTCAAATCAATGTAAATTGTATCACTGAAATTTTGGGTGTTCTCATATGTACAGACTAACCAACAGAGATCTGTGAAAAATGTGTGCTGGATCCATAACCAGCCAGTGTGATACAGGTGGGGTAGCCTAAGTTCCTCCTTTTTTCTTAGTGTTCTATATAGGCCAGCTAATATCTCAAGAAGGGAAGAAAAGTAACACCTGAAAGAGCAGAAGCGATAATGAAGACTCCAAAGACTAAGACAGTGAAGCAAATTCAGCGGTTTTTATTCCTATAGGGCCTGGGTGCTTGACTACAGCACATACACTAAATCACTTTTACAAGCACTCAAGAAAGCACAGATGGGCAAGGATGGAATAGTATGGACAGAGGAGATGGAGGATGGATTTGAGGAACTGAAAATGGCAATTTGCATAGCTCCTGTGTTAGGGATTCCCAATTATAGTGAGGAATTTTATTTATTCTGACACACAAATGGAGAAGTGATGACAGCAGTTCTTACACAAAGGATGACGTTAGGATACAAACCTTTGGCATACTACAGTGGGATTTTAGACCCAGTAATGCGAGCGCTTTGACCTTGTGAGCAATCATTGGCTACTGCCACTTTTGCGATTGAATAGGCTACAAGTATAAGTATGGGGTGTGCAATGACTTTGTATGTCGAGCATGTTTTGTTCGCCATTTTAGAGAAACCCAAAAGTACATTGACAACACAAAGAACGTCTGTATATAAGGTGATTATTCTGAACCCAGCCATTAAAATTGTGAGATGTAAAGTAGTGAATGCAGCAACATTCATAGCTGAACCCGTAGAGGAAGGTGATCATGTCCACAACTGCACAGATTATACTGAGTTCTATTATAACATTCCCCACGTTAAACAAAACACTTTGGGAGAAGGGGAGAGACTCTTTATTGATGGGTCCTCAAAAATAGACCAAACTACAGGGGAAAGACATACAAGATCATCAGTAGTAAGATATAGACTGAATGGTGAATTCTAGCTAGTAGCCTAGATTTGGACACCATAGATGTTAACTCATTTTGCTATATACATATAGCAATAAAGCACTTCATGTATGCGACCATAGAGACTAAGTATATGTACATTGGCCATAATTGCACACAGTGGGCCTCATTACGACCCTGGCGGTAAGGGGTTTGCGCTAGCGTTAACTGCGCCGACCCCTTCCGCCTTACTACGAGGTCCCTTAGCGCCATGGTGATTTTAACGCCTGCTTTTTGCAGGCGTTAAAATCCATGGCGCTAAGGGACCTTGGTGTTAATTACGCCACCGTAATTTACGGTGGGGTAATTAACGCCTTCCCCACTCCCATTATGCCCTATGGGGCAAGAATGGGAATGGGGAAGGGTAAAATGGGGATTGGGGACTTACCGCCCCGCCAACCTCGGAATGGGGCGGTAAGTCCGCAATCCGCCATGGCGGAATTGCACCCTCTGCGGCAAGGACCATGGTGCTAATAGCACCATGGTCCTCCGCCAGGGTCGTAATGAGGCCCATAGAGTTTACCCATGCAGTTCGACATTGATCGATCGAACATACATATAGATTCAATTGAAAGCCAAACATTCATGAGAATTAACGTCTGTATGGCCTCCGGACAATTCCCACGGTAAATACAAGTTCTAGAGTGGCTATTGTAAATGCACCAAACATATACACCCAAGAGGCTTGAAAAATGGATTCTGTTATTTTTCTTCCAACTAGGCTACGTGCCATGATGATTATGAGTCAAATGTAGTGCTATGATACACTAATGAGTGGAGCTAACTGGACACCGCGCTGCAATATGCAAAGAACAGATATGAGTAGAAGATAAGTATCATTGCGTATAAGTAAATTGTGGTATATATGCAACACATTTGCTGCTATAAGGAACTCTCTCTATAAGACTACATTTGTTGTATTTCTTTGGAGCCCGCCCTGAAGAAGGACTATCGGTCCGAAAGGCATCGGCCAGGCCTTCTGCATGAAATTAACTGAAAATGAAAAAGAAGATTGTTACAATAAAGAAACCCCAAGAACTGGTCTATTTTTTTGATAATTTAAATCTACAATTTGAACGTCTGTACCTTTTTGAAGTAGTATTAGCTAGACAATTGGCATCTCCAGGCTCAGTAATCGTTTCACTGAGCATTTTCTTCCCTGCTTTAACCCTTCCCATTCCCAATGGCTATGAAATACTCAGAATGGATCGCTCCTTGGGCACGGAGGGGCGGGGGGTTGAACTGAAACACAAAGCTTGTTTTAAAATGCACACAGTGAGATTGGAAGTGCAAAATGATTGTGATAATTTGTTATGCCAAAATATTGGTAAACCCCAAAACAAACACTGACATTGTTCTTATGGATCGCCTGTCCACCTCTACAGCGGATTTTCCTGTGTACTTAGCGGATATTCCGGCCTCACGCCTGAAGCCTTCATCCAAGATGGTTCTCTTGGGGGACCTTCATTTAGGGGTTCATGATGGATCAGGCCATCTGGCAGCTAGCACAGAGGCAACACTCTCCAGATTGGGCTTCCAACATCATGACTTTGAGGCAACCCATATCAAAGGCAGAACACTGGACTGGGTGGCCAGTCTTAATGTGTTGATCAACAGCATAGATATAACCCCCGGTCCATGGTCAGACCATATGACGATCACCTTTAGGAATACACGACGGCTTCATCACTAGCCCCTTTTCTGGAAACCACACTTAACGAGCTACCTAACGTATGCACGGCTGATGCAATAGCGGATGCTTATTACTGTCAATACCGTGGCACCAGAAAAAAACACGACATATGATAAAAAGGGAGATGAAAAGCTGGTGCTCTAAGAGGAGACTGGCTGGGGGTATTCGGGTAAAACACAGGAAAACAGGGATTCTGGGATATGCATAGCATCTTAAACATGACAAAATGAACAGTTGTCTGCAAGACCTGGTAACTGTTGCTCCTTGCAATCTGGGTGAGTTCCCCTTCCCCAGATTCAATCAGGATGTCAAGCAACAGTTCAAAAGAGTAAGGAAATCCAGTATTGTAACAAAGTTCAAATAGAGCTCCTCTTCTGCCAATTAAGTCTCCCACTTAGGATTAACCAACAGTTCAGAATGTTCAGTAAGTCTTTTGCCGCTCTACTGGTGGTAGAGAGTTCCACACAACTACTTCTTAACAACAACAAAAAGGTATACTTCCACAGCGCATCAATGTCAACAAAATGACTTCTGTCAGGATGATTCTGCAACAGTTCACAATGCACTCTGATCAGCAATGTTGATTTGTCAAGGTAATTCCACAACAATTAATCATGAGCTTTGATAGTCTTGCCACTTCTTCAATACCTTTAATATTACCACAGTACTTCAATGAGTTCTGTCTGGTCCCCTCAACTGCCAAGCTTACACTGAAAAGTCCTTTGACCTGGTGTACTCTCCTGCCAGGACAATAGGAAACTACTACTACTACAAGTACTTCTCTGGTACCATTCTGCTCTGTACAACTTATAAAGTCCTGGACTTTCCACAAGCTCAGTGTTGATTACTTCTTCTGGGAAAACATGAGACACATTGGTGTTGTTTATTCCACACCCTTGACTGCCACATGCAATGCAGTTTATGCTTCTCTCCTCCTGAACACCTTCTGTGAGAAGGGCAGCCTTCCTGCCACTCTTATTCTCCCCCTCTGATTTTAACCAAGTGCTGATGCTGGGATTCTCCCACTCCCGTTCTTGTTTGGCTTTGGCAATGCTTCTTCAGGTCAGTTATTTCTATTGCCTCTTTTTCCTTTTACAACAGGGTTCATGTACGGCTGGTTGTTCAACTGCCTCTTTTTGACTTTGGCAATATTGGTTCTCTTCAACTAGATTCTTTATCGTCCTCTTTTGGCTTTGGTAATAGTTGTCTGCTCTAGTTTTTAGAAATAGTGCCTCTGATAGTTGGTGGCCATTATTCTGACCTATAAATTCACAATTACTCGGGCACTTCCTCCCCTTCGAATAAGCGTGTTAGGGAGAATTATCTTCTAAGGCTAATTTCCCTTACCTATAAAGTCCCACAGCAGCTTTGCTGGATTTGAAGGGTTTATTTATTTCTCCTGCTAAGAGTGAGACTCTTTTTCCCACTCTTAGACATGTTGCCGATGTGTGTTTTAGGCTTTTTTATCTCGTGTGCTTATGGTCTATGGGGTTTTTCCCACCCTCATAGGTATCATCTTTTTACATGTGTGTTACACAGCACCCTCAGTGCGGTAACACAGGGGTGTCATAGTGACCACCAAACATAGACTCCATACCCTGGGACTGACTACTGTCTCCCAGGGCATGTAAAGTCCCCATTGACTTTACTAGTCAATAATTATGAACAAAACCAGTACAACCCATCTTACTATGGAAGTACTGGAAAGGGTTAATAGTTATTCCCTGATGTTAATTTTCGAGGGGGTACCGTCCAGTCCCTCTCTCCAAAGTTTCTGGCTGGTGGCAGTGGTTTCTACTGTAAAAATTTGACCGCAAATATTTTCCTATGGGATTTTCCCATTGTTCAAGGCTACCACTTTTACTGACAGCCTCTAACATACCACCGGTTTATTTTAATATTAACTTTACTCCGGTAGGTTTTTATTGCCAGATCTTTGATGATATTTCTTTCTCGTGTCTTTCTCTGAAATCCTAACCCGGGACGGGATCCTTTGTTCGTCCTTTTGGCGGGCTTCTGCACAGAAGCCCTCCTTTTGGCTCCACTGAGTCTGGGGTAGACAGGATGTGTGGGAGAGGGAATAGGCACCCTGGACAGGGTTACCTAGGCAACCCAAGTCGCACTTTGTCCTGATAGGCTGCGGGGTTATCCCACCAGGATAGCCACCCCACTGTGTGAGTGACAGCTAGGCTGTATGAATGGGGTTTTTTCTGCATAAAAGCAGGGCTCTGAGGACTGGAGGACAAGACGTCACCACTGGAACTAAGAAACCCGAAGAGGAGAGAAGCTGAAGACATCTGCAACGACTGAACCACAGGTGAAGCCCTGTTGCATATCCTCACCACTTTTCTCCAATGACTCGAGAAGATCTTCACCTGCAAGAGTCTTCTTCCCTTGTGCTGGTGGGGCCAATCAGTTCGCCAATCACCTTCCAGGACCTGCCTTGGTCGAATCACCAGTGCCCAGCACTAGGAGACCGGATAGCCAGGCACCCGTCCACCACGACCGCGATTTAATCAATTGTTCTATCACCAATGACAAACAATTAATTCTTCGAAATATCTAAACCCCATGGCATGTTTCTTAGTGCTCAGATATATCACCTCACGTCCACTTAATGCCATACGTAACTCCACTGTTGTACCACCATAGACATGTCAAACGGAGCATTCTCATATTTTTGACACAGTGCATCCCATATGTCATAGATGTACATTTCTACCCTCAGATTCCAGAGCTTCATTGCCTAGTCATTATGTTTTCAGATTACGCAATTTAGGCAAAAATCTTCCTTCATCCCCCTGGGTTTATTCAATCTTCCATTCATCCATAGTTCAGCACATATGGCAGCGTTGCTGTTGTTACTTTGCATTTATATAGCACCTTATATACCATTGGTATGGTCTGAAGGCGCTGGTAGGTTGAACGCCCTTGGGAACCGAAGTTCAAATTAGTAGAGAGAGTAGAGAGAGTCAAAGGTGCGTGTGTGCACCGGATATGTGTGCAGCTGGTGTGGCATTCGTGTGATAGCTGCTTCTTAGCGGTAGGTGTGGTGGTTGAGAGATCAGGTGTATGTGTTAGTTCTGGCAGGATTTGTCCGGACCGAAAGTGGCTGCGTTAGGTCTGAGGAGAACGCCTGGCTGGGGGTGTGTAACCAGCGGTGTTTACTTAGAGTGATGGGGAGTATGCATCAGGTGTTGGTATGAGAACAGTTATACCGAATGGTGTCATAGTATCTCTGTGTTCTAATTGAGTGGTGGTGTAAGGAAGAGAGTAAGCGTGGTAATGTGATATGATGGGTTACATGCTCGTTCAAGCATTCTCTGCACTCCACTCCGGTCCACTCCACACACTCTGGTCCGCCCCGCGCCGCACTCTGGTCCGCCCCGCGCCGCACTCTGGTCCGCCCCGCGCCGCACTCTGGTCCGCCCCATGCCGCACTCTGGTCCGCCCCACGTCACACTCCAAACGCACTCCAATCCACTCCACATGCTAAACATGCCTTCATTAATCGATTCAGTGAGGGACCTCTGCATATGCATTCACACCAGGCACACCTCCATTCATTCATTCATGCAGTAATTGTATTATCATATTATTTAATCACGTAGACCTCTGCTTCGTTCTGGGTTATTTGTCCTTGCAGGGATGGGCAGCTGCCTGCTCGGTGGCCCTGCATCATGCCGGGGCATTCTCTATACAGAGGTAAAGATGTGCTCCTAAGCGCAGCCCACCCTCCAGCAACAAGGCAGGGCACACACACTTTCTATGATCAGCCCCGTTACTTGTCCTGGGCCGAGCGGGCGACCGCCCAGAGCACAGAGCTAAATAGCTCAGGAGGAGGGCGCAGTAAGGGGGCCACTCAAAAAGCTGCTTCCGAGCTTACCGGACAACCGATTAAGCAGTCTACTGTGCCGGTGAGTGCTCCTCTGCGAAGTACGGCTGGCTGCTCTCTGCCGACTTGTACATGACTGCGATGCATATTCCAGATGCAGCGTGTGGGATGCTCTGGAGGCTCCCACCATGTGAGCATCATTCTTTGTGCCAACAGCCTTTTAAGTGGGGAAATGTATAAGTGATAGCTCACTTAACAAGACATTGTTTTTACACGGTCTGTGCTTAACATTTCAGTGTTAAGAACTGAACATGGGGCATTTGTATTCACCAGGCCAGCACAAGTATCAGTTAGCTGACCAAATCTATGCATTCTGCAAAGAGAATTAACGTGCCACACAGACAAGTTTAAAACTATTTTCTTTATTTCCATGTCTCTTTATTTGACACACCAACATTCTCTTTTGTATATTACTTTTTAGTTACATATGGCTCATCATTGGGAAGGTTAACTGTCATTTTCTTGATTAAGTATTCTAGTGGCTGCTTTGGGACATGGACTAAATGCATCCGCTCGGCATTAAAGGTTTTTTAATTTTCTAAACAAGCCAGCCACTGCCTAGTGCACACACCAGATGGCACCTCAATGTCACTTGGCACCTTGATTAGGAAAGCAGTGTTCACTGTGTGTTACCATGCAGACAGTAGTCCATGGCAAATCAATGCAGTAATAGGTGTGCAGCAATGATTTGTGTGCTGCACAAGTCATCATCCTGTTGGTTAATGGCATCTATGTGGTGCTCCCGTATGTAACAGCACAAATTCCTGTTTTTGTCTGATGTGCCCCATATCCATACAATAGCACACTGGAATGGTATGTATGTGTGGCTCTGACGAACATGCCATACTGTGCCCATACTTAAACACATAAAGCAACCAAAGAAGTAGTCTTAAATTGTACATCCACTAGGCCAAACACCCTTTCTACACTGCCACACCACTCCACAATAAGAGATGCTAATGCCAGCTCAGTTAGAGCACGAACCTGCTCTTTTTTGCCAAAATAACCTGAGGCCAGCGTAATAGTGAGGAGGTAGTGGCTGAGGAATTGTAGACCCCCTTTACTATGCATTAGAAGCCAGTTTTGTTTAAAACGCTTCATCAACTTATTACTGGTCAGGCTAAAGTTTGAAAGAGCTGCAATCCTTTCTGTGTACCCTTTCTGTGCATTGTTTATTGTGCCTCTCTTGTGCAGTATCCTGTCCTGTCTGTAGATATAATTCCCTAAAGATGTTTCTGTATTGGGATTGGACATGCACACACTGAGACCCACCCCTTCCTCATCTAAAATTCTTCTGAAACAAGAAGCAAAAGAGCCCTTGTACCCCATTTGAGTGGCTGATGTTGCAGCCATTTAAGACTCGCATCCAAAAACTTAAGCTGTCCAAATGAGCTTGTATGGTTCAGGGATACAAACATTTTAATGTTAGCGTGAATATTGTGAACCGTGAAGGGAGCACCAAGCCATGTGTTGGTTATGCATTCAGAGATTCAAACATGCAATCCTTTTAGCACAGACTTGTTTATCAAATGTAGAGTTCTCTGGTCACTGTTATAGTCCTGAAATGCTGTGTGATTTAATGAAAAGGATACAAGAATCCTCATTGGTGCCATTTGTCCCCTGTCCCACTCGCAGAAAGGTATTTTGAAAGAGTGCAATAAGAGTGTACCAGAAGTCCCTCTTGGAATGATAACCTTCTATCAGAAAATAATTCATATGGTTAGCCTAGTATTGCCCCTTGCAAAATAAAAGTGAGGTGGTTCGAACAGAACACCTGCAACACAGGGCCAGTGGGCCCTCAGACCCTGGTAGGCCGGTCACACCGCAGTGTGCCAGTACAGACAGTTTGAAACTGCATTCACGCAAGGCCTTACCTAAGAGCAGGCGATAGACAAACCATTTACTTGGACAGCAACAGCTGTGTTTTCACATTAGAATTATTCTGTAAAGTACTTGAATTACAATGTAATGAAACAAGCTTGATTTATATAGCAAATATTTATTCATATTGATGAGGGATTTTGTCACACGACAGAGGTGTAGTTTGGGAGTGACGTGAGCCATTTGGAGGCTGGGGGGGAGGCACATCTCATGTTTCGCCATGGGCACCAAGTTGGCTAGAAACTGCCCTGTCTGATTCCCCCGACCTTTCTGCTACTGTCCGAATCTGCATTAAATTAGCATTTGTACAAGGTGCTTTAAACCTCCAGCCGCCCCCTCCCCACCCTTTTCTTTTAACATTGCAGGCGTTGTTTAAACGGGTTGCACATTTGTTTTACGAGCCATCCGTCTCTACCCGTCATTCAATTGGAGGATATATGTAGTTATCAAAATGTCACTCACCTTGGTACTGTTTTGCTAGTCCCTGGATAGTGAGGATGGGAATTATTTTGAAAGCTAGGGTACAGATAACTGTTCACGCTGGTAGTTCTCTCCCACCCCCAAAAAACTCCACCATGGCACCTGTTTACCTTATTAAGAAGAGAACTTCACTTACCATCTGAGCAAGCAAAGAGCTGTCTCCTCTCATGCCATACGTTCCGCAGTCAAATACAAAACTGATGAACCCCCACCCCCAAAACATGCATCATTTGTTTACATGCAAACCGTGGAAAACCTGTTTTCCTTTTCTTTGCACATTTATCATCAAGTGTCTTACTGATAAATGTGCAAAGAAAGGATTTTTTTGTAATTTACCTGGTGTGGCGTATATCGTCCAGTGCAGCGTGGGATCCTCTCTTCTCTTATCAATTCCAAGTGCAGCAGGCAAGGCCAGGCCAAAATGGCACCCCAGGGTTTGGGCTTCAACTTCCTCTTGTGACTCCTTGTGAGGGGTCACCAGAGGAAGTTGCAGTAACTGGCGCATTCTCCTGCCACTGCTGTGACTGACAACAGTGCCAGCCACAGCGTTGCACAAACTGGAACTTCCTCTCATGTGTCATGAGAGGAAGTTCCAATTTACACAACACTGGCTGACACAGCTATCATTCACAGAGTTTCCCAACATGGCATGCTGCAGCGCGAGAAAAGGTCCCAACGCAGCATTGTGGGACATGGGGTGGGGGCCTGGCAGCACCCTGGCTGAGCACAACTTTTTGGAGACTGCCGTGGCTTGGCACCTGCTGGTCCCGGCCCTCTTAAAGCCTTGTATACCCCAATGCAATACAATATTGAACATTCATTCTCCTGATTTCTGGGGAAAATATCCCTCCCAGGTGCCTCAAAATGTTTATATGTATTGCAAATATGTGAAAGAAATTACTCCCTTCCGGTTTGCAATACTTTCTTTTAGGTCATGCACACTAAAGCGTTTCATGATGTGTATTTTCTGAGTTCAAATAATTGTATTGCATTTTTAACAGATTTCAGTAGACATTACAAATCTATTGCCAAAGCCCACACAGAGGGAAACAGAAAGTCTCAAATTAAATGACATGATGAGGAGTGCATAAAACATAAGTAAGGGACACGGCTACAGGTATGCAGGAGGAACCACAACATACGATTAAAATGCATGGAATGATCAGAAGAACAAATCGTTGGCAATAATTAATTGATTGTGTGTGTGTGTGTGTTATATAGTTAGGGTACCTGTAGTGCACTGGACATGGAGAGAGGATTCTATCTTTATGGAACTAAGTCATCTGCTGTTTTTTCATGGAAGGTTTAGGCGATTTCCCTTTCCAGAGAAATGCTGAGGATGGAATTGGTCTCCTTGTGAAATGCATTGCTGCATGGAATGGGGGTTGTGGCAAGAGGGTATAATAGTACTGGTGCGAGCATCATTTTGATTGTGTCCAGTCTCGCTGACCGGGATAGACACAGAGTTTTTTTTTTTTTTTTCTTAACAATTCTAGTATGGAGTGTTTGGTCCTAGTGATTGTTGTGTCGATGGTGGGAGTAAAAACTAGTCCGAGAGATTTAATGTAGCTTGAATTCCAGCTTAGTCCTAGGTCATCACGGTCGCTTTTCATACAGTGAACAGTTAGAGGGAGGAGTTTGGTTTTCTCTTTGTTAAGTTTGCACCCTGAGACTTTCTCATAGTTTTCAATGTGAGCTACAATTTTCCTTGCTGAGCTATTAGGGTTGGAAAGAAAAAAAGAATAATCTATCGTCTGCATATGCTGCAAGCTTGATATTGGTATTGGGATTTGAATTCCAGGGAATTCTGTGTAATTTCTGATTAGTACTTGGAAAGGTTCTAGTGCAAGAATGTATAGGAGAGGGGAAAACTGGGCAGCCTTGCCTGGTGCCTTTGTTTAGGGGGAATATCGTGAAAATTGTGTTAACTGTTATGGAGGATTTAGGGGAGTTGTACAGACATATAATAAGTTTGATGAAGCAGTCGCTAAGACCGTGCCAGCTAAGTGCTTTAAACATGAAATCCCACGATAAACGATCAAAGGCCTTCTCTGCCTCTAATGCCATTAAAAGCCTGGGTTTCATGGTAGGGTTAACAATCGTGAGAATGTCGGTGACCAGTTTAGTGTTAGCATTGGCACGTCTACTCTTAATAAAAACCCACTTGGTCGTTTTTTATCCGGAGTGGAAGACGTTTCACTAATCTGACAGCAAGGATGTTAGCCGAATTTTGACAGTCAACATTAACAAAATGGGTCTGTAGCTCTTGCGGTCTGCGGGGTCCTTATAGTTTTTTGGTAAAACGATAATGTTGGCTTCTGTTAGGGAGAATTCTCTGTAAAGACTAATTTCCCAAACCTAGTGAGTCCCCAAGCAGCTTTGCTGGATTTTTGGGGTTTATTTTGTTCTCTCCTGCTAAGAGCGAGATTCTTTTACTCCCACTCTTAGACATGATTTGAGGTGTTCCTTTATCTTTCCATGTGTTTTATGGGCTTGGGGTCTTTTACTCCATAGGGTCTCATGTGTTTTTTTTATGTGGGTTACACAGCACCCTCCGTGCTGTAACCCAGGGGTGTCGTAGCGACCCCCTAACATAGACTCCATACCCTGGGACTGACTACTGTCTCCCAGAGCATGTAAAGTCACCATTGGCTTTACTAGTCCCAAATTATGAACAGAAACCAGTACAAACCATCATATTGTGGACGTACTGGTCGGGGCAATTCGATTTCCCCGGGGTCTGTTGTTCAAGAGGGCACGTCTCCGTCCCCCTTGATCGAGTTTTGGCTGGTGGCAGTGGATACTACTTTTTATATTCGACCGCAAATATATCTCTATGGTATTTTCCCATTGTTCGAGGCTACCAACTTTAATTATTTAATTTTCATAGCCTCGAACATACCGCTGGTTTATTTAATTAATATCAATTCACCGGTTGGTATTTTTTTCCCAGAACTTGATTCTAAAATGGTGTTTGTGTTCTCTTCTGTGACTCCAACCCAAGTCGAGCCCTTTGTTCCACTTTTTGGCGGGCTTCTCCACAGAAGCCTCCAAAAGTGGTGCCACTCTGTCTGGGTACCACAGGGGGTGTGGGAGGGGGTTTAGGCACCCTGGACTGGGTTACCTTGGTAACTCACGTCACACTCGTGTGTGATTGGCCCAAGTGGTGAGCAGGCCCGGCTCACCACTTAGCATGTGTGATTGACAGCTAGGCTGAGTGAATGGGGGTGTGCTGCATAAAAGCAGGGCTTTGGGGACGTGAACTTCAGAGGTCACCACAGGACCTAAGAATCCAAGGAGGGAGAAGCTGAGCCAACCTGCAACGACGACACCACCGGTGGAGCCCTGCTGAGCCGTCTCACCACTTTTCCCGACGACAGAGGAGATCTCCAGTCCGGAGAGTCTTCTTCCTTTGACTGGTGTGGATAACCAGTTTTGCCTTCTTTTCACCTTCCTGGAGCATCTCGTTGCTGCCTTGCCCGTTCCAAGCACCCCGGCAACCGGAATACCACGGTTTACCACTACCGCGAAGAGAAGGGTTGTGCCTTTTAACCAGAGAACTCTGCAGCTGGTTTCTTCTCTGGCAGTGCAACGACCTTCATCTTTCCTCCACGGCGAGACCTCTTCTTCCTCTGGACAAAACACAGACTTGCACCTGCTGCCATGAACAACTGCCCCCGCTGGAGCTTCCTTCACACTTAAGGTACTGTGTCCCGCCTGGCTTCCCTTGCGACAGATCGTTCGGGGTGACAGTAACCTGGGTTAGCCTGGGATAACCTAGCTAATTTTTCCTGACTTTAATTTCATCCTTTTTGTGCGAACTATCTACAAGACTCTTTGGGCATAACCCCACTGTGTGAACCTGGGCCCCTTCTGCTTGCTCTCTCCAAGAGTGGGCCTGGCAATTAACTTCCTTGCTCTCCAGTAGAACTCTGCCTATCCTGCCTTACTGTGGTTCTTTGTAAAAGTATTGAAACGTGTGTGCTTCCTTAACTCTGCCTTTTTCCCTCCCTTTCTTTACAACTTATTAGAGTGTCATCTTATGTTAAGCGCTCACCTCTGTCTGAAAATAAGTGGTGTTTCTCAATAAGACTTGTCTAATAAGTGAATAGGGTTGTATATATATGATAGTGACTGTGTGCTGAATGTACTTACCTCGTTTTTGCTAGTGTAAATCACAAGTGTGTTTTTACACCAAAGCTCTGGTCAGTGGTTGTTTGTGCTACTGTGTCTCTTTACCTATTGTGTATACTCTGCATACTGCCTAACTCTTCTTGAGGGAAGTCTGACTGCTCAGCCACAGCTACCAAGTGAATCTGTGTGGTACAGACTGCTACCAAGTGGGTTTACTGCCAACCACCTGTAGTCTTAAATCTTTTGCAGTGGTCCCTAAGGGAACTGCACAGGTTTCTGCCTAACAGGCTCCTTGATATTTGTGTGGTATAAATTATCGACCCTGTCCCCATATTGCCTGTAGATGGCAGTCATTCTGTACTTTGGGGTGGTATATTCCCCGGTTTGCATTTGTGCATCTATCATTGTTGCTACCGTTGTTGGGCGGCCCATTGTTACCATCATCATAGCTGAGGTAGGCATACTCTTTTCACAACACTGGAGTCCTAGTTGGCACACACAGAATAATAAGAGCACGAAGACAATGATGGGGACGAGTATTTTCATCATCACTTTTACCCATGATGGTATCCAGCTGAACATGTTGTCGAACCATGTGCTTTCCTCTGCTCCGCCCTCGGTTCTCATTCTTTCTCCTAGGTTGTGTACTGCTGTTATCACATGCGAGAGTGTCCCATTATCTGCATCTTCGGATGGCACGAATGTGCAAAAGGCCACACCAATTTTTCGGCAAACACCACCGTCCATCACCGTGAGGAGGTCTAGAACATATCTGTTTTGCATTGTCATTGGGCGCAAGGCACGGAGTTCTATTTTTATAACGTTGAACCCTTCTTCAGTTTCGTTGGCTAGTTTTATGAGCTCCCAGCGTACTATCTGTAACCATTTGGCGTTTGCTCGTGCTTGGAGGCCTGGGGCTAGGAGTGATGCGAAGAATGTCTCTGCGGGAAGAGCTTGTATTTTTGTGGGATCTCAGCAAGGAGTTTTGAAGATTCTGATGAGATATAGTTGGATGATCTTTTACTCCGTGATAGCTTTGTTTTCAATTCATGTTCTGACAACAGTTCGTAGGCTGGTGGCTCTGTTATTGTTGGTTGGGGTGCTGTCAATGGCTTAGCCGATTGCCCTGCTGCCGATTTGCCAGCCGATTCTCTTGTTGCTCCTTGTACATGGCTATCTGGGATCACCATCAGGGCTGTATGGAGTGTGGCCAAGGCACAAGTACCTTTCCAGGATGCAGGGAGATGCAGGTAGGCTTTTTTACCGCAAATCCAGTACATGTCCATCAGTGCTGCGGTACCTTTTTTCATATCGGGTATTATAATTGTCTTGTTGCACTTCTTTGCTTCCCCCATGTTCACCTTCCCTGCTCCATGGAAGCATAGTTCATGTGGAATTTCTTTTTCTATTTTTATAGGCTTTCCAGTGTTGTGACCCATGTTAGCTTTGAAACATGTTTTGACCACACAGGGGAGCACACTTCCTTTATCCATTGGAAATTGTCCTCAGGTAGCCCTCGGAGTGCTTCTGTGTTACATTGGATAGTTTCATAATTTCACTTTTTCTCTGCATACCTCGTTCCTTTGATGACGAGAAATGGTTCCTTGAGACAAATTACTCCTTGGCCTCGGCTTGTGCATGTTCTCTCATTTTCTATTTTCTTGATGGTGACGGTGTGTGCTTGAAAGGTGCTTTTTATCCTGCACAAAACTAAATGAATCAAACACTGGGCCTCCGACAAGGGCACTTCCTGTGGTACCAACATTTTCGGTGTTCCTGATGAATGGGGTATGAGTGAACAGACATAGCAGCTTTCATTTGTTGCTTGCTTTGCAGTGGCACTCATGTTTGAATACCATTTATTAGATTGATCTGGGTGGCGGGGGTCTTCTATTTCATCTATCCCCAGGTCATGATAAATGTCATATCTCTTCCTTCCCACTCCCCTTTTTCTTCTCTTTCTTTGTCCCTCTTTGTTACTTTTTACTCTCTGGTAATGTATTGGGAACATTCCAGCCCAGGCAGTGTCATTGTTGTTCAATATGGCATGTGTGTACTCATTAGTAGCAGCATAATAGGAGGTAGGGTCTATGGTTGTCTGTGCATGTGTACTTGTGTTGGCTTCATTGTTTGGCCAATAATAATCGCCATCATATACATTTGATTCATAATCATTGCTCATATTTATGCCTGGATGCGTTAAGGAGACAATTGTCGTGTTTGCAGCACCGTATTCTAAAGGTTGCGTTACATTTGTACCATTAGTATAACTGTAATACGTTTCCCCCCATATTGTCTTTACTCCAGTCCATATTAGGTAGGAACCTTCTCGTATCATTCCAGCCCGCTCCCCCCTTGGTGCATGTCATTAACCAGCGATAAGAGTATAGTACCAGATCATAAAAACATCACTGCAAAGAAAACTGCAGCACATTTTAGAGCGCATTCGACATTGCTAAACCTATTGGCCCTAATGGCGACCCTATTACTATCTAACATTGATTTATTCTCCTTGATTGCTCTTCATTGGGCCATTTGTCACCTGGAAGGGCGATACAAATTTGTTAAGTCATCACACTATATACATTTTATTTATATGTTTACATCTCAAATGTATTTATTATTTCTATTCATTATTCCTCTTTTTTTTAATATATATATATATCTGAAACATTTCCTTCAATTATTAGAGGAGAGAAATATAGTGATGAAAAGAGTGATCTAATAGTGATGTCGACACAAGGTATAGCAAATCAGAGAGGGCACTTGTAACTTTTTGTGTTGTCTTCTTCATTAACTCATATTTTCATTGTTTTTCAACATCGTTTGTAGTACCCGTTGCACATTCACGTTCGCTCTGAGGGAGTGTACTATCGCGTGCCCTTCTCACTTCTGAGAGGTGCACCCAATATATTAGCCCCTTGACCTTAATTGCGGTAGGTGTGCTGTATACAACCTCATACGGACCATGAGACCTGGGTGAATTCCATCTTCTCAAAAAAATCCTTACATACACTTGTGCTCCTGGCATTAGCGGCCCACTTGGGCTGTCTGCAGCTGGTGTGGTAGTATCAGTTGCCACATTCTCAGTAAAGGGTGGTGCTATTTGCCGCGCTATACTGCGCACTGTACATGTCAGCTGGGTCAGATATTCCTTAAATTCTTCCCCCAGCACTGTGGCAGCCCTGTGTGCGTCTGATGCTCTCCTAATCGGGGAGAGTGGTGTGTGCATTCACCTCCCAGTTACAATTTCATGGAGGCTCAAGTGGTGGTCCTTGGACGGTGTCGTCCTGAGTTAGAACAGTGCTAGGGGCAAGCAATATACCCAATTCTTCTTCAATGTGTTACACAACTTCGACAATTTACTCTTGAGCAGGCCGTTGATCTTTTTCACCACTCCATTAGCCATCTGATGATAAATGGAACACAGTTTGTGCTTTACCCCCAAGAGTGAAGTTACTTCCTTGAAGAGGTCATTCACAAAGTGTGTGCCGTTATCTGACAGTATCACATCGCATATTCCCCATCGGGAAAACACTTCTCTCACTAGAAACTTCGCCACACACTTCATGTCTGGGTGGGGACATGGACCCGCTTCCACCCACCTTGAGAAGGGACACACCACCACAATTAGATACCTTTCTCCGTTACATCTCTCCCCATATCAGCATAGTCTATGTGGAGTTCTCTGAATGGCCCTGCTGGTCGTGGTAATGTACCTCGCAAGGTCCTCAATGTCATCCCTAAATTGTATGTTTGACAGGTTGTACATTCTATGACAAATTTTGACAAGTGTTCCTGTAAATTGGGGACGAACCAATGTTCTTGGATATCTGCGGCAATGTGTTGTTTCGCTACATGGGCTGGGAAGTGCAGTTGTTGGAATGCTATTTCTAATAATTCCACGGGCATCACTACCTTTCCCGTTATCTCTTGTCTCCAAATGAGGTCTGTTGCTGATTGTTTGCACCCCTGCTTGCTCCACAACTCCTGTTCCTCCAGTGGTACTCTCCTCTGTAGTTCTATCAGCTGTGCTATGGGTGTGTTGCTATAGGCTTCTTCTAGTGGCTCTATTGTGGCTACTTTTACAATACATTTGGTTGCTGGTGTTACATTGAAATACGAGGCTTACTTCGCTGCTGCGTCGGCCGCCGCGTTTCCCAATGAGATCACATCTGTGTTGTTAGTATGGGCATGGCATTTCACCACTGCCACTAACGACGGCTCTGCTAATGCATCTATTAATTTGTTCAGCAACGCGGCGTGCTATACTGGAGAGCCATCCGCTTTTCTGAATCCTCTTCTACGCCAGCACGATAGTATTGAATGTACTGTATTAGTTGCATATGCTGAATCTGAATATATGGTCACTGTACACCCTTTGGCTGTGCGCAATGTTTCAATTAATGCAGTTAGTTCAGCCACTTGTGCGGCGTAATGGGACGGGAGGCGCTTTAGGACAATTGTTTCATATTCATCTTCCTCCATACGTACTACTGCCATCCCCACATGCTTTTCCCCTGTTTCTGGGTTTATTGATGCTGACCCATCTATGAAATACACCTCTCCTTCCTTCAGGGCGTTTTCACTTGCTTTGGGAATATTATCACCCTCCCCTTCATAAGTTGCACAGTCATGTTCCTGCATGTCCTCCACTATGCATAGGTCTGTAATGAATGTTGCTGGGTTTACTGTTTTACACCTTACTACATGCACATTGGGGCTTGAAATTATTATCTCATATGCTGTCGCTCTCTGTGTTGTTAATGTCGATTTTGACCGGTCAGGAATTGAAAATAATGAATGCTCTGCATATAATGTTACTGAACATCCCATCACTATTGTGGCAGTCTTTTCAATTGCGAAGGACGCCGCTGCGAGGGCTTGTTCACACGCAGAGTGACCTTGTATCACTGCATCTAGCGTTCCGCTGTAATAGGCCAACGGTTTATGGCCTAATGATGTTTTTTGTGTCAGCACTCCTGTCATCAGTGTACCGTTGCAGTGTGAGAACAAGAAAAATTCCCTCTCATAATCTGGGTTTGCGAGGACTGGGGCATCTGCAATAAGGTCTTTTAGTCTAAAGTACTGGGTCATCATGTCATGTGTCCATTTTATTGGGGCTCTGTTCTTCTGTGCTTCTTTTAGTGCCTGTAATAATGGACGTGTGTACGCTGCGTAATCAAGGATCCATGCTCAGCAATAATTACATATGCTGAGAAATTTTTGCATGTCTTTTACTGTTTTGGGTATAATTATGTTGTGTATGGCAGCTGCCCTGTCTGGGAGTATTCATTTTCCATCTTTTGATATTAATTGTCCGAGGTATACAACCTCGGCAAGGCAGTATTGCAGTTTCCCTTTATCCACCTTGTACCCTTTAGTGGCTAACACATTTAACAGTGTTATGGAGTCTTCTCTGCACCTTTCTTCTGTTTTGCTGCAGACGAGTAAATCGTCTACGTATTGTATAATGGTGCTCTCTACATCTATGTTTCCAATATCTTCATGTAGCACCCTGTTAAAAATACTCAGGGTTTCGCAATACCCTTGGGAGAGTCTGCGATGCTCATATCTGATGTTTCCCAGTGTGAATGCTGTAAGGTACTGTGATTCTGGGTCGAGTGGTATGGCGAAGAAGGCATTCTTCAAGTCAACCACAGTGAAACATGTAGCTTCTTTAGGTATACTGCACAATATTGATGCCGGGTTAGGCACTAACGGGAACTCTTTTTGGACCACGTCATTAAGTGGGCAGAGATATTGGATCATCCTCCATGCCCCACCGTTTGCTTTTTGGATCGGGAAGATTGCTGTATTACACGGGGAGTTTGATGGCACTATGATACCTTGGTTTAGGAGTGCATTTATTATTTCTCTTATTCCCCCTTCTGCTTCTCTTGATATTGGATATTGTCTTACTCCCGCCGGTATGGCACCTGGCTTGAGTTTTATTTTTATTGGTGTCACTTCGTGTAGTAGCCCTACATCATGGGGTCCTGTAGTCCAAATTTCCGGTGCCACCTTTGTCATGTCTTCCTCAAATATCGTTGGTGGGGCATTAACACTAGCCATGAGTGGGTAGTGTACCTCTCTGTACTGGATCGTGATTGTCACATGGTATGCTTATTTCCATTATTATCTCTCCATCGTCTTCGTTATCAGTAAACAACTCATCGTCAGTTATATCTCTTAGCATTAGGTTTGGGTCTATGCATGACACAGTTCTCCACTCGCACCCGTGCGTGTCCAAGCCTATGACCACAATACGTTTGCTCGATACCTGAACTGCCTCAATGTCTATGGACGTTATTGTGCCTGGCACGACATCGGTACTTGCAATTGGGCGGAATACAAAGTCTGATGGTGTCCTCCATTCTTATCTCGTTATCTCTGGTACTACTCAGGCCAACACTTTGATGCCATATATAAACATGTCTCTGTCAATGGGCACCCCTCGCACTACAACTTCGTTCATCACTGTACTAATCATCAAGATTGCCCATACTGGGCATACTCCTGGGGTGGAACACACTATCCCCCGTTCTGTAAAGGATATGGTCATGTTCAATTTACTTAGCAAATCTCTACCCAGCAAATTGATTGGCGCGTCTTCATAGTACAGTAAGGGTGCGCACACTATTTTTCCTCCCACTGTTATATCAAGTTCTTTGGTGTAAGGAATAGCCCCAGAGAACCCCTGCGTTTCCAAATTCCTGCCTGAGAGCGGAAACTGCCCTTCCATAAGACATGATGTCCGCCACTAGTGGTTCCTCTTCTGCACGTAGGGTGGTGGATAGGACTGGACACGCAAGTGCTCCCTGTGAGCTGTCCTAATCTGCGTACCTTTCTTGTCCTGGCACTGAAAAGACATTGTCCCCAACTACTGCTACAACCGCGGAATGGTGCAAGTGCACCATTTGCAGTTGTTGCGAAATTGCTGTTGCTTGCGTTCCCTACAGTGTTTTGTCTCGCCATGGGCTGTGCTGCACTTTGATGTGGTTGTGGGTGTGGCTGTCTTTGTTGTATTTGGGGTTCGTTATAGCACAGGTCTAGTGGTCTTCCCCCCTCCCATTGATAATCTGTAGTGGCTACCTGGGTGTGGGCATCCCCATCCTTGTTCATTGTCCATGGGCGGTTGCCCTTGGAAATACCCTGAAGGCCACATTCTTCAATCTCTTGAATAGTGTCCCCATCTTCCACAGTTCCAACATGACCCTTGCTGCCCTCCCCTCATCCCTTGTCCACCAAATCCTCTATTTCCCATAACTCCAAACCCCCCTCTCTGGCCACGGTACCCACTTTGTCCTCTTGTCTGTGGGATGTTTTTACCCATGCATCCAAGCCCTACCATAAAACTGTGCATTACTGGCATTGAAAACATCATGATGGCCAGAACTCCCCAGAGAGTGCACAGGGAAAACATAAGAATAGGCTGCCACCCATTTTTGCCTATGTTGTGAGCACAGGAGGGCACTGCCTAAAACCACCATTGGGCTACACACACAGTAGCCTGAAACCATTGGGAATGGCAATGCTGATTGCCAAAAGCAACCCAGAACTGTGGGGAATTCATTTTCTTAATGTCAAAAATGGATGCAATACTGGTGCTCACCACTATCAGAAAGCCAGCGATTAAAAACCTCCAGACTTTTGTGGAAAACTGAACAAATGAACCCAAACCAGGCCAAGGAAAGACTTGCTAAGAGGTGGATAAAATGTAAAACTATATTCTGAAATGACTTGAAGGAAGTAATTATTTAATGTATATATAAAAAATAGCTGGGGATGTCAGCAGCTTAAGTGAATTTGGGTTTAAAGCCACTAAAATCAAAATGTTTAGAATAAATGAGTGACCTACTTGTGAGTGTCACATAGGTTGCAATTGTTTAAACGTCATAGTTTTGAACTTAGAATCAGCATTCTAGCTGCATGTGCAAACATTGTAAGTTGGATTTGAATGTAGAAAACTGGGAACTAAAGTGACATTTAGGTGAATTCTGCCTGACAACTACCCCCGGCAGGAGTTGAACTGGCTCAACAACTCTTCCCAGGCCTGGCTGCATTCTGCTGCCCCTGCCAAAAAAAGATGACACCTCTCTGATTGAATTAGGGGAGTGGCACCTGGGGACTACAGGAAACTAAACAAAGCACTGTCCCTGGCTCAGGCAAATGTTATATTGGGGGGGGTCATAAAACGGCTTCCTCTTGGGAGAAACTGGGAGGGGCAGTGCCTGTGAGAGCAAGCTGAGCTTAGGGGAAGTGGATAAACCAGAAATTCCACCATGTGCTTTGGAAAACCACACCCCTTTGGGGCCAGAGCATTATTTTAAAAAGATGGATAATTCATAGTGTGGACTTGTAAAAATTATATAAATAACATCATCATTCTTGTGATTTTTCTGTGCACATTTTAAGAGGTGTTAGGACCCTGTGGTATGTTGTTGGGGATAGTAGCGGGAAAAAAGGTTGTTACTCCAAATGTATGCATGTTAAAAATCTGACACTTTATCATCTGAAACCCATATCCCTGGTGCACATTTGTGTAAAATCTGGAAAGGTTTAGAGGTCGTTATCTGGATGAAAAGGGGAGAATTCTGTCATGAGTGGACACGACATCGTACAAAGGCAGGGATCGGATAGTTTGGTGCTACAGAAAATATGTTAACTGGACCTATAATATTAGAAAAATGGTACATAGATAAATATGTATTTGGGTCAGAAATAGATTTGTGTGCAATTTGACAAGGGGAGGTTCCTCTGACCATAAAACCTACAGCATCACTCTGACACTCCATTTCTTTCCCCCAATCAAGGGAGAGAGGAAAGCTTGGCCAATGATAAGTGAGAGGGGCAGGTTTAGCTAGGCCCAGGCACACACCCATTTTCAAAACACATAAAAAGAGACATTGAAACCCAGGTAGAGACATTCACTTTTCACTTTCTTGTGGGATGCTTTGCCGGGAGACTTCAGACTTCACATCCAGAGATCCAGACTTCAAATCCATCAATCTCCAGAGACCAGAAATTAACTCCAGAATTTGTAGCAGAGAGGCCTGAATCCACAAGCTGAATCCTCTTCAGCAGGCCTCAAAACCAACCAAACTATTCAACAGCCGGGCAAGCTGTTTGAACTCTTTGGCAAGAACTTTTGCAAGAACCTGTAGCAGTATCCAGAAAGCAGTGCTGTATCTGGAACCAGAGAGAACCAGAGACCAGATCGCTGTGAAGAACTGCTAGCAGAAGTCCAGCCAATCCTGACCCGATCGGTGACCAAGTCGCATTCCTGTCCAAAATCTAGTGTGAGTACCCAGCTAGCACTGTGCCAAAACCAATCTCTTAGTTTAAAATAATCTAATCCAAACTATTTTAGCCTATTAGAACTGCCTCCTAGAATCGTGTCATTCTGTCATCTTTAAAACTGAAAACTGTCATCTGTCATTCTGAGCTTTGAAATTTCAAATCCGAAAAACTACCTTTACTAAATTGGGCGTATCTCGGGAACAGTTTGTGCCAGGAGCGAGTTTTAACTGTCATCTTAAAGCTAAGATTCTAGGCTTTCCAATTGCGCTCGACGCACGCGACTAAATTTGCCGCGATTTGACATTTTGCTTAATTTCAGCCACGTGTAAAAATATTTGTCCTTGCTTTCCTTGCTGAAATTCGTGTGCAACCTGACAATCATTTATAGAGCATTGCTAAAGTGATCCTGAATTAATTTAAGTATCTCTCACTCACCCTGAACCTCCTATAGGGAATTAAAAGCAATTTGAGTATATTTTTTACTTCATTGCCACCACATTTAAAATGATTTTGCCTGTGTTTAAAACTCCTACCTGTTTTCCTCTAAGCTTGCTAGGGGGGAACTGAATTATATTTGATTGCATTCCTGAGAACTGTGTGCTTTCCACCCATCTCTTTACCTTGCATAGAGGGGGGGAGGGTGAATTGTCAAAGAAAAGTGATTACATTGTCTTTTGTTGAAGTCATATCAAGTTTATTTTCTGTACTGCATTTTCATTCATCATTGCATTGTCCTTGAAGCCATAAAAGCATTCTCAGCTACTTTATCCTCTCTATATCACTTCTAAGCCATCAAAAGGAGTGTACCACTGTAACATTATCCATTGTTGATCACTATCATCTTCACAAGTGTGCTATCCAATATTAATTTACTATAAAAGTGTGATAGATATATATATATATATTGTTTAATTTTCAAATAAACCTTTTAATTTGCAAAACAAACCTACTTCTTGGCTGAGTGGGGTCAGGGGGATTCTAAGAGAGGGGTGTTATATAAGGGTTGTCATCCAGAGTAAACAAACTGGACATAAAAATATATCAATAACGGTTTCGCTCAGCATCCCAGACTAGGCATTGACTTAGCTGTAGTGTTGAATTGAATCCGCTTACATGTCGGTCTTTCTTGCCACTGGGGTCCTCTGTTTTGTTCTTCTCCATCCCACTGCCTTTGTCCTCCCGCTGCACACACTGCTGCTATTCCAACTGGCCTACCTCCTGTGTTTTCTGCCCCCTCATTCTCCCTATCTATTACCGCGCTTGCGTTTATGGCAGCGACCTTCACTAATTTATTCTGTACCAATTTTGCTTCATCAGCCAGCCTTTTTTGTGCTATCTCTTTTTCCCTCTCTTTGATCCTCCTACAATGGTGCACAATTATGCTCTGAATTTAAGGCCAACCCTTGGCTTCTATCAACAGCTATCTTGTCCAAGGCCTTCTGTGCCTCCTTCAGGAGCCCTTTCTTGATAATAAAATAGAACAGGGCGTTGGACTGGTTCCACGCCGTGCCAGTTTCGCTTCTCCACAAATCTTGCACTTGTAGTATGAATTGTGTGGGATCCTTGTCCTCCTCCATTGTGCATTGCATTACTAAATGTAAATCTGGAATGTCTGGAAACGTGCGTCTCAGTGTGTCCCATACTTATGCTTGAACATTATTGAAAGGTGATACATCATGGCGGTCACAACTCATTGTTACTCCTGGGAATCCTGCCTTTTCCCACACTGCATCTGCCTGATCAACTGCGGACACTAACGGGCTTTTCACATCAACTATCACTAGTGGTACCCCTGCTGTATTCTTCTCGAATGCATGTATCAATTTTCCTGCCCCTCCCGTGAGTGGGGGGAGGAGTTTCAACAGGTTGTTTCATCTGGGCCCATGGGATGTAGTGTGGTCTACCCGCTCCCTTGTGTATCAGCGGCATTTGCAACTTAAGTTTCTTCACTGTTTTACTTACCGTCCCTTTCTTTGTCTTACTCACCAGCATATTCCCTACTCGCTGCCTTAGTCTACCCTGCCATCGTGGAGGTGATGGTTCATCGAAATCATCGAGGTGCGATGGTAGCGGGGATCCTGCAGCTGCCGCTCCCTCTTCATACTCATCTAGGTCACTCCATATCGCTTCTACCTCATCTACCTGATCGCCATTCTCTTCGTGTCCCTCCCCTCGCTGACTTTCTGGGGTGCTGGGCGTATGATTCTCACTGGTTTATCATTCAGATGGAACAGGAACTCTCCTGATCGCCACTCTTTTTCTCATCCTTGTGATATGTGTGTCCCCTGGGATGATGTGGGTCGCGCTAGCTCTGATGTTGCTGGTGCCAATTCCCCTGTCACACTTAGCGTGGGTGAGAGGTCTGTTACGGACAATGGAGGTACCTCCCCTCCCCCGGCAGCATTTGGCCCCATCGCACAGTGCTCTCAGCCGTGTTATTTCCATTTGTGCATGCGCTAGCTGGCGATCTAACTCTCCTGTTAAGTGTGCCAAATTCTCAGGGGGCGCACTTGTTGGGCCATACAGGCTCCTTTGTCGTATGGCAGTGGTGCCGTGGCTGTCACTTCGTTAGAGGGAGTGGGGGTGGGGCATGGCGATATGTACAGAGGCTCGTTATATCCTACAGCTGGCCTTGTCATTAAGGGGTATATTTTGGTTGTATCACCTTCAGCTGTTGTCGTTGTGCACTCATCCTTTGGCGTTCCGCTTACCTCTTCCTGCGCTTTCTGTTTTTCGATTGTTTTTTCTTTACCTACCTCGGCTGTGGGGGCGACTTCTTCAAACATTCGCGACAGATGCAATACTTCCCTTCTGTTCTGCAATTGCTTCCCCTTGTATCTTGCTAATAAGTGCGTGGACACTAAATCTAACACCCTTTTGTCAAACGACCCTCCCTCTGGCCAACCCAGTGTCACGCTGTCCCCTTTTATCTCCATTAACCACTGATCATGGTATTTCTGTATCTTATCACTATATAGTGGGAGGTGCTGGCAAATATGAGCTAACAATGTTATTCCTCCCATGACGATATTTCTCCCCTGGTTGTATGTGTGCTTGCACCTGATCCTCCTCTTTAATCACAACCTCCAACCACCCGCCTCCTTGTATAATAACCAAAATGTCAAGCGTTCTCAATTATTGACAGTTATTGTGCATCAATATTCAGTGTTAACCTTGTACTTATTGCATTTTTAACTCCGAAAGTTCACGTTGCATGTAAAACCTCTTGCCAACAAATCACTTACAATACTTTGACATATGCAACAAAAAAAATGGACAAAAGCAAAAACATAAAATACATAACATGCACACGCACTGCCTGTGTGCTTTTACTCCCCCCTTGTTTCTTGTTACCAAACCCTTGTACCTTTTCCTTTGTTACCTACTCTTCTCACTCACTCCCCACCTCTTACATCCTTTTACTGTTGCTCAAGAATTCTTGCTTATACGAAAAAAGAATATTCTAAATAACTACTCCGAGTCTACTCAGTATACGAGACCCCTACTATTTTCTCTTTATCTTCACTTATTTATCTGCACTGGACGAGACAATGCTACACGGCGCCGCCTTCTACCCCGTTCGGGCTAGGATACCTCTTCTCTTCTTCTTCTTACTCTTCACAAAACCTAATGGCCATAGAAAGGATAGATCAGAAAAGCCTCATCATCACTCACACAGACCCTACTCTTGGTTTTAACCCACTATCATCTGTTCCCTTGTCCCCTTATCTTCCCCCTTACCTTTCCTTGGAAACCTTCGCAACCGGCACTCACGTGTTCGGTTAGGTATTCCGAAGGTCACCGTTCACGGTCTGACCCTAGCCAGGCCCGCACCTCAACCAACCCGTGGCCCACCTCGGCGAGCAGCTTTTCAGTTGGGTATTCGTCAACCGGGAACCCTTGACCCTTTCTTGTAGTGCGCACAGGCTGGTCAGCCGCGGAGGCGATGGTTTTGCTGGGGGGCGTCCTGGATCTCGCTGCACGGTGCGGGCCTCGAGGCACCTCTCCAAATCACGTCGCAGGGGGTCACCAAATGTTTGTGCCCTCCCTGACTTACACGTGCAAAAGGATAGAAACAGACACACCCCTGTTGTGGAAAAAGGCAAAGAGAGCAGGCTGTGAGTGTTCAAGGAGAAGTTTATCTAATGAAGGACCTTCAAAAGATATCTGAGAGCGCTCTGACACAATTAAGGTTACATCACCTTTTGTAGGCTAAATGACGCAACTAACATAGGATACTACGTTGGGCCCGGATTGGCCAGGTTGCATGGTGCCTTAGGTGTGGGTGGCATCTCTTCCTCCGGATTGGTGGTTTAGTTGGCGGGAGGATGGAGGTCAGACATCTGTGCTTCGAATGGGTGAAGGTCAGGTCACCGTGAAGCAGAATGGTCACTATCTAAGCTAACATAATATATATATATATATATTTTGCAAAGGTAGCGGGTGCCCCTCTCTCGACAGAACAAGGCCTGATAACCTGTTCAGTGGTTATTAACCACTTGAGAGTTCGCAGCCACTGCTTTTACTCACTGTGCCTTTCACAGATGGGAAATATCCATTTGCATATCAGTCTTTGTCCTGCCCAGGGGCAGTCCAGCACCGAAATGCAATGGCAATTCCAACCTGAACGAGAGTACCACCAGCAACCCCATACACGTGTTTCACCCTTGTTGGGGATCATCAGTGAGGTGAAGCTGATGCCTCTCTAAGCACAGTGAGAGGGAGACCACGTCTGGTTGCCCCCAGGAGACCTAGGGTTACCAATCCCAGGTTCCTTGAAATTTAGTTTGCAAAGGTAGCGGGCGCCCCTCTCTCGACAGAACAAGGCCTGATAACCTGTTCAGTGGTTATTAACCACTTGAGAGTTCGCAGCCACTGCTTTTACTCACTGTGCCTTTCACAGATGGGAAATATCCATTTGCATATCAGTCTTTGTCCTGCCCAGGGGCAGTCCAGCACCGAAATGCAATGGCAATTCCAACCTGAACGAGAGTACCACCAGCAACCCCATACACGTGTTTCACCCTTGTTGGGGATCATCAGTGAGGTGAAGCTGATGCCTCTCTAAGCACAGTGAGAGGGAGACCACGTCTGGTTGCCCCCAGGAGACCTAGGGTTACCAATCCCAGGTTCCTTGAAAAATAGTTTTGCAAAGGTAGCGGGCGCCCCTCTCCCGAAAGAACAGACCTGATAACCTGTTCAGTGGTTATTAACCACTTGAGAGTTCGCAGCCACTGCTTTTACTCACTGTGCCTTTCACAGATGGGAAATATCCATTTGCATATCAGTCTTTGTCCTGCCCAGGGGCAGTCCAGCACCGAAATGCAATGGCAATTCCAACCTGAACGAGAGTACCACCAGCAACCCCATACACATGTTTCACCCTTGTTGGGGATCATCAGTGAGGTGAAGCTGATGCCTCTCTAAGCACAGTGAGAGGGAGACCACGTCTGGTTGCCCCCAGGAGACCTAGGGTTACCAATCCCAGGTTCCTTGAAATTTCAAGGGGGCAACCAGACGTGGTCTCCCTCTCACTGTGCTTAGAGAGACATCAGCTTCACCTCACTGATGATCCCCAACAAGGGTGAAACACGTGTATGGGGTTGCTGGTGGTACTCTCGTTCAGGTTGGAATTGCCATTGCATTTCGGTGCTGGACTGCCCCTGGGCAGGACAAAGACTGATATGCAAATGGATATTTCCCATCTGTGAAAGGCACAGTGAGTAAAAGCAGTGGCTGCGAACTCTCAAGTGGTTAATAACCACTGAACAGGTTATCAGGTCTGTTCTTTCGGGAGAGGGGCGCCCGCTACCTTTGCAAAACTATAATATATATATATATATATATATATATATATATATATATATATATATTCTAAAACCTACATGCACTACATTATCCTTGCTTTGAAGTCTTTCAGCAGTTTATCACATCTCTATAAAAGTCACACATATATCTATACTATCAATTACATTGGATTATACAGGTCTTAGGTTAAAGGTCTTGACCACTATAATACACTGGTCGAAGTGTGGCCCTGTGTTTCCAAGAATCTCTGGTATGTGGCATTTGTTAATAGTAGGCAACGATATACTGCAGCAGGGGTCTAATGTTAGTTGAAGATCAGCTGGGTGGGCATCATGGCATGTCAGTGGTCTGGCACATGAAAGGAATTCCTTGTAGGGACACAGGGTCAGAATGGCAGTAAGTTTCCACTGGCGAGGGCTTGGGGCAAGGACACGTTTGTGGAGATGGACGAGCTATGTGCTTAGCTCATGCTGGTTAACATGCAGGACAGTGATCTCAGAGGAAGAGTAATGTGTTACATTTATTATTTGTTGCAAGCACCACCGGCTTCAGCATGAGAATGGAGCTGTGGAGTTTTCCAGTCGGAGTGCGAGCGAGGGTGGGGGCCATGTACCCTGTCCGTTTGGATGCTGTGAGGAAGGGAAAAGCGCTTTCGTACTATCGCAGTGAGGCCTGGTTACCAAGATGGAGTCGAAAGGTGTTACAAAAATGGATGTCCTGCTAAGTGGTCCCATCTACGCGAAGGTCAACCACAGTTAACATCGCATAAGGGCAGGGGGCGAACCCACCACTGGAGGCACTTGGTCTGAGTTTTGTACTAAGAAGCACAGGATGCAGGGGGCCTGATGGCCCCTCACTCCCACACAGAAGGAATTTCCATTCATAACCTCACAATACTCAGAATACCACATCTGCTCTGTCAGTATCTCTCATGGCAATTGCTCTTAGAGAAGGAATTTCCATTCATAACCTCAGAATACTCAGAATACCACATCTGTTCTGTCATTATATCTCATGGCAATTGCTCTTAGAGAGGGAATTTTCATTCATAACCTCAGAATACAAGATCTGTTCAGAACCATACATCTGTTTTCAAATGAAACACATTCAATGTTCAGCTTCCAGACCCCCTGCTTACTATTTTTATTTTTATTTCCTTTCTACCTTCTTGCCATTTATGCTGCGTGACAAAAGGCAAATTATCATACGCCTTGTATTCCCACCCGCCCGTGCCTTTGGCACCATGCAGGATGCAAGAGAAAGCATTTCCCTTCTTCCTGCATCCCTGGGCAGTTCTCTTGCAGACAAAAAATGATTAGGTGTCTCGGAAGAACAGTTGGACTGGCCCAGTGGCTGCAAATGCATGTATCTTTCTTGTGATGGAAACTCTTGGACCCAGTTGGGCCTCTCTTGCACCTTCTCCACATTTACAGAATGAGTATCTCCACCCCCCTACAAAATTCTGTAGGAGAGAACACAAATTCACTGTTCTCACTACACTAACAGGGCCATTTGTGTTCAGATTATTTTCGCCAAAACCTCTCTCACCAATTCACCTACTAGGAGCTACAGAATCTAAATCACAGCCTCATTACGGGTACGGGAGTAACCCTGCTGAATTACTGGCACCTGAATTCCCAGTAAAACCGGGCTATTACAACCCCAGCAGCCACAAAGTCAGGCGCCGGTAATTCTGTCAATCCCCATTCCCGTATAATTCCATGGCAGTGGGGACCACAGAAGCACCGGCACCGTTAAAAACGGTGCTGGTGCTTCCGTGAAAGCTTGCCTACTGTGACCGCTGTGTCCAGCAGGGTCTGCCCTGCCAGGCACAGCTGCTCCGGCAGGCAAACCCTTACTGGCATGTTGTTTCCGGACCGGCACACATGTAATGAGGCCAGTGACCGGGCCTCATTACGAGTTTGGCGGTAACCGTGCCGGTAAAACCGGCAGGTTGCCGCTGGACCTGTAAAAAAACTGTCGGCGCCTGACTTCCCAGTGCCGCCGGTCTATTCTAAGTCCGGTGGCCAGGAAGTCAGGCACCTGTAATATTGTTAGTCCCCATTCCCATGGAGTCCCGTAGGACTCCAAAGGAATGGGCACATGGGAGCACCGGCACCGTTAACAACGGTGCTGGTGCTCCAGTGAGAACTCTGCAAGCGGGTGCCGTCCCGCCCAGATGGTCTGATCCTGACAGGCAGGATGGCACCCGCCTGTAAAGTTGTACTGTGCCGGTCCGGAAACACTGGTGCCGGTAGGCTTACCGGCACCATTGTTTCCGTATCGGCACAATTGTAATGAGGCCCACTGTGTTTGGTTTTCACAAAGGGGAATTGTTTGGGCTGATGAATCCTTTTTCGAAATACATCTGTGAGTTGAAGGTGAGGTACCGAATTGCCTGGCCTTAAGATCTTTGGTTAAGGTCTTTCCATCTTGTTCCTCACCTTCAATATGTATTCATCCGGTTCATCCTGCCTCTCAATTGGCTTCTAAACCTCTTCAATATGTATCGGTTCATCCTGCCTCTCAATTGGCTTCCAAACCTCTTCAATATGTATCGGTTCATCTTGCCTCTCAATTGGCTTCCAAACCTCTTCAATATGTATCGGTTCATCCTGCCTCTCAATTGGCTTCTAAACCTCTTCAATATGTATCGGTTCATAATGCCTCTCAATTGGCTTCCAAACCTCTTCAATATGTATCGGTTCATCCTGCCTCTCAATTGGCTTCCAAACCTCTTCATCATGTATCGGTTCATCCTGCCTCTCAATTGGCTTCCAAACCTCTTCAATATGTATCGGTTCATCCTGCCTCTCAATTGGCTTCCAAACCTCTTCAATATGTATCGGTTCATCCTGCCTCTCAATTGGCTTCCAAACCTCTTCAATATGTATCGGTTCATCCTGCCTCTCAATTGGCTTCCAAACCCCACCTATTTTACCGGGATAGACAAAGCTTTAAAAAAGGATTTAGCACTTGAATTGGGGATCTTTGTTTGATGTTTTTAGATTTCTTTTGGAGTTTACATTTAACTTTTTCAAAATGTTTGGAAGGAGGACGGTAAGGTTCAGGGCCCAACCCTTAGACTCTTTCTTCCACTATAAAAACCTCCTCTGTACTAGGATACCCTAGATGACCCATGACCGAGCCAAGCTCAGAGTTGATTGTCCCAGTTTCTTAAACACACTTGTCTGCCCATGGGGTCTTTTATTGGCAAATCAACATTCATTTTCTGTAAACTTGAGCCAGTGCAATTACATTTTTCCAAAATGAAACCTCAGAACCTGGTTTAATTCGATTTTAAATGGAGTCTGTTGCCCCTCACACTGATTGATCAATGTTGCTGATTGTTGTGGACAAACGTTTATGTTGTGCTGGGGCCAGAGTTGAAGAATAAGAGGTTATTGAGGAGTCCGACTCTGTATCTGCAGCATCTGAAATAACTGGCAGGGTATTAAAAATAAAAATACTCTGTACCGATCTCCTCTTCTTCTCCCTCCTATACCACAGAGAGTTCCCTGTCCGTCACCAAGGGTAACAAGGGATCACTGTACTCAGATCCTCTCTCCTAGGCGACGTTCCTGGTTGTTGCTGGTCATTCACTTTACTCCTTGGTATTGTAGAGAAATAGGAGGCAATAGAGACCAAGGTCTTATCTCGTGGAACGGGTGTGTCGTCCCCTCTCCCGCAGGCATAGCCGGTGGCAATGGGATAGATAGAACAGGGACTTGTAAGGCAGGGGCTGTCACCGTAACCAGAGAAATAGGTAAAGGAAGTTCCATTGCGAGAGTTATTTTTGCTGAGACATTCATTGCTCCTGCTTTGGCCCCACTCCTCAATTCATATATGGATTCTTAAGAAATAATCACTTGGTCTGCCTTATTTTCCTACTTTAGGAACATTTCTAGGAGTATAACCCAAAGTGGTCAACTTGAGAATACATTTCAGTCCAGTTAAGATGATTGTAACCATAGGTAAAAATAAGCCTTGATAAAAATGTTTATCCACAACTTTCCAAGCCCTGATAGCTCACCTGCCACTTTAAGAAGAATGCTGCTGACAGAAGAATATTTCAGGGCAAGCGATTCAGTCCTCAAGCCAGCAAAGCTGTAACAACTTGTCTTTCTCCATGACTTTGCACGCCCATCGTGCTGGGTGGGGCTTTTGTGTAAGCAGTAGGAATTAGAAGAGCGTCTACCTCGCAGAGCTCGAGAAGCTCCCAGGTTCGATCGGTAGAAATCAGATACAGCGCTGAGGGGTAAAGAGAAAGAACTGGTAATAGGTTCAGTGGGGGCGGAAAGAGGTGAACATGGAGAGAGCTGGTAGAGACAGAGGAGGTGGAGTAAATATGAGATGTTAGGTTCAGTGGAGGGGTGGTAAGGAGGTAAACTAGGGACCGGGTAGTGGCAGAGGAGGTGGGAATAGGTTCGGAGGAGAGGTGGAAAAGAGCTGAAGATGGAGGCAGCTGGTAGTGGGTAAAGAGGTGAACATGGTGGGAGGTGGTAGTGACAGAAGAGATGGGGTAAAGAGAAGGAGGTGATAATGGGTTCAGTGGATGGGTGTGATAGGTGAGCATGGAGGGAGGTGGTCATGGCGGAGGATGTTGGGTAAAGAGAAGGAGGTGGTAATCTTTTCAGTGGAGGGGTGGGGAAGAAGTAAACATGGAAGGAGCTGGTAGTGACAGAGGAGGTGGGTAAAGAAAAAGAGATGTTTACCTTTTACCCACCACTTTAGTGAAAATATTACAACCTCCTTCTTGTTACCCCTCCTCCTTTGTCACTACCAGCTCCCTCCTTGTTTACCTCTGTCCCACTTCTCCACTGAAAAGATTACCACCTCCTTCTCTTTACCCCACCTCTTTCACTATCCATATCCTGAGTGTTTACCTTTACCCACCCCTCCACTGAAAAGATTAACACTCAGGTTATGGGTAGTGACAGAGGAGGTGGGGTAACGAGAATGAGGTGGCATTGGCTTTGGTAGAGGGGTGGGAAAGAGGTGAGCATGGAGGGAGCTGGTAGTGACAGAGGAGGTGGGGTAAAGAGGAGGAGGAGCAGGAGGTGGTAATGGGTACAGTGGAGAGGTGGGAAAGAGGTGAGCATGGATGGAGCTGCTAGTGACAGAGAAGGTGGGGTAAAGAGAAGGAGGTGGCATTGGCTTTGGTGGAGGGGTGGTAAAGAGATGAGCATAGAGGGAGCTGCTTGTGACAGAAGAGGTGGGAAAGAGAAGGAGGTGCTAATAGGTTCAGTGGAGGGGTGCGAAAGGGGTGAGCATGGAGGTGAGCATGGAGGGAACTGCTTGTGACAGAGGGGGGGGGGTAAAGAGAAGGAGGTGGAAATAAGGTATAGACGAGAATCAAAAACAGTTTTGTCATGGAAGTTGCGCTCCTAGCAGCACTATCTCCTTTAGTGCCCATAGAGTTTTACATAGCTGGCTCAACTGAGACGTACCTGGATCTGAACGGCAGCTTACTCTACCTATCCTGTAGAATAACAAAAGAGGATGGGACAGCTATTGGAGCTGCTGCTAATGTGGCCAAGATTGCCTATCCCATGGCAACCCTTTTCAACCATGTGGATATTACTCTAGGCGATCGACTGATTACACAGAGTGACAATATGCACGCCTATAGAACAGAACAATTGCATAAAATTCACTGTAGATCAAGCACCTTTCTTGGACCTTGAAATCTGCAAAAATTAAAACAACGCATTAAGCACCACCTTATACCGCAAACCTACATCAAAGAACACTTCACTTGAATATTCCAGCTACCATCTCTCAGGGCTTAAAATGAACTTTCCTTACGGCCAATTCCTACGTATCAGAAGCAATTGTTCCACACTAAGTGAATATGAAACCAAAAGCAAAGAACTCGCGACCCCAGCCACATTGTCTGTCAAGCAAGAAAACAAGTAAAACATACCTATTGAGATGCTTGCCTTACTCCAACTAAAAGAGAACAATCCAATACAAAAATGACCTGTGTCACTACTTTTACTCCATTGAGTAATTCGATCAAGAAAGTAATCCTCAAACATTGGGACAAGCTCAACACCGATTCATTCAAACCAGATAAACCTACATTTGCGTTCAAACGCAGTTGCAATCTAAAAGACCACCTCGTACACAGAAGTAGACACCCCCGACAGCACACAAACTACTTTATGGCACCTTCCACCAGTGAAAGGCCATTTTAAATGTGGCAATTGTTCTGTCTGCCCTTTGACGAGGAACCTCAAGACAATCGACTTGAAAGGAAACCTATGGACCTTAAATTCCTTCACTAATTGTAAAGCCAAATGGCCCGTCTACATTATAAAATGCCCCTGTGACCTCATCTGCGTAGGCAAATCCAAGAGAGAGATCAGACAACGCATATGTGAACATCGTTCCTGCATACATAATCAAGTAGAAGACAAACCCTTAGTGGCACATTTTAAGGCCATGAATCACACCCACAATGACATCTTCTGGACAATACTGCAAACAGTGGGTAACCCCTTCTGTGGAGGCGACAGAGACCTCGCTCTCCGCAAACTCGAACAAAAATGGATCTACCGCCTTGACTCTGTCAGACAGGGCCTTAACATTTCCATTCAATGGAATCCGTTCTTCAATAAATAGATCTGTATCCCCCTGCACACACCTAAGGGTTATCCGACCCCTCTGAGAAACAGGCTAGCCCATTGTGTAATACACAATTTGTGTCAAAAGTGTTAAAAACTGTTATCCCAGTATGTCACATCACAACCAATTGGCCACCTAGATTCATTACGAGCATCACGCATGCGCACATGTTCGAAAAAGTACTTTTTGTATCATAATTATTGTATGTACTTAAATATGTTCCGTTGCTTAAACAACAAAATGCCATTTTTTGTGATCATCTCTATCGATTTAATTTTGCAGCCATAATAAGTATGCCATGTATCACTGTGATGTCTCAGCGTGTGCTAGATATGTTACTTGATTGTTGTTCCACATCATATGCAGTACAATAATGTCTGTAGATCTCTGGTTAAACCACAACATGGCCAGTTTTTCATGTATAACAAACATGCTAGAATCTATGATCCAGACACAAGTGGTGTGCTCTAAAAAATCGATCCATGTAATCCGCATCGTCGCATTTTGTGACACTATCCCCGTGACACATGCGCAGTCGCCGCATCACGTCTTCTGCCTGAGTCTGAATAAATACGGCTTCCCATAGTCACACATGTGCACATAAACCCGCAGTGACACAGCTTTCTTTTTCTAATCGGCAGAAGTAAGGAAATCGGCCGCGATAGAGCTCCATTTTCTATAATAGTCTCACTGCACTCCCAATCACCATTTCACTAAGCGCACGATCACCAACATGCAAGTGCCCTTTTTGTTTGTAAATTGCTATGGGATGTCACTCCACGCAGTTTTTCAGTAATGATGCCATTGTTTTTATGCTTCTCTCTGCACACTCGCGCCTTTCCCAATCTAACCATGTATATGGTTGCCACCATGTCACGGGGCACCTCGTATTCATACACAAATACTATGACCCCCTTGCACCGCATAGGCGCGGCAAAAAATGTCCTCCTGTGTCCTTTGAATAAATATCACCCTTGTCTAATCACTTCAGTCAACTATTGACTCCCTATTTATTAGATCCAGGCGCCTGACTTTTGCAGACAGCCTCCCCAGCCGCATAAAACAGCCGCTGGCAACTAAAGACCACAGCCATGGGGTCAACTTACCTAGACATGGTAGGTCCAGACTCCTTGCAGCCCTTTCGCCAATTGGCAATATGTCTTATCACCGTTCCCTAACGCAGCCTCCTTTCTTAACTATAGGATGACGCCCACCTTTAACAAAGTCTGCACGCGACCTTATGTCCTGACCACAGCCATGGCGTCAACTTACCTAGACATGGTAGGTCCAGACTCCTTGCAGCCCTTTCGCCAATTGGCAATATGTCTTATCACCGTTCCCTAACGCAGCCTCCTTTCTTAACTATAGGATGACGCCCACCTTTAACAAAGTCTGCACGCGACCTTATGTCCTGAAGACAGTTCGGTACAATTTTGCAGAGCTGCACCACCTTAGCCAGCCACTGCCCATTGCCATCAACTCACCGAACCAGAAACACCAATCTATATGTCGACAATGTTAATGTATTGCAATCATAAACAATACATGGAATAAACTGTCAATTTATGCACTAACCCACCAATATGTAGACCACAAATATACTTCAGTATGCATATGCCTTGTGCTACGGCACATGTACTATCCTGTAAATATGTTCTTTGTTAAAATAAACCTCTTTGGTTATTGTACCTCACAGTGATTTTCTTTCAAGCTAGCAGCCAGCTAGCTCTCCTGCAAGGCCCTGTTGACCCCGTGTCACACCTTTGGCCAGGGAAGCCTTTGACTCTATCCTCCTCTGTTACTGTACTCCTCTACCCTCTAGAGTCAGGCCCCCAAAAAAAGAGGGTTCCGCCCATATCTCCTTCTTCGCCTATAGAGCGTACATAGAAAGAATTCTGAACTACAGCAATGACACTATGGACACACAGCTCACTGTGGGGCTTTTTTATAAGGACACGGCGGGGCATATGGCGTCTTATGCTCTAGATGGAAACAACAAGGGGTTTATAAAGAGAGCATCATATGTGCGCGGTAGCAGAACGTTTGATTTACTAGCCGTCTACACGCAGATCTATTTTTCCAGGAGAAACTTATGGTGAATGGTGTTCATCTGAAAATTAAACTCTCTCCAAATAAAGACTCCTTCTGTCTTAACAGTGATGAGGCAGAAGCATAAAAGCTGGTAATAGTATCAGCTAGCGTATTCATTAAAAGGGTCACCATGTCACCTACGGTCAGACTCGCTCATGCTGATGCTCTGCAGGTAGCTAACTTGAAATCCCCAGTGGAGAGGACACCTTGAAAATCATCAGTGTACCAGCGGGCAGTCATGTCGTCATTCAGGATAACTTATTCCTGGGACAGCTACCTAAAATAATCATCATTGGTTTTGTGAATAACACCACTTTTTCAGGGGATTACGAGAGAAATCCTTTTAATTTTAAACATTACAGCATGAACAACGCTGCTCTTTTTAAGGATGGGGTTGTCATACCTGCCAAAGCCTACAGCCCCAGTTTTGAACACAAAAATATGATTAGGGAGTATCTGGGACTAGTCGTCATCAGCGGCAAGCACATGCGCGATAAAGGATTTGTGATACCTCGTGACGACTACGACTGCGGTTCCACCTTGTTGGCTTTTGATTTGAGACTCGATAATGCATCATCAGGCCATTATAATCTGATTAGGAATGGTAATGTACACATTGAGGTCCGGTATGCAGCAAATGTACCAAACAATCTGAATATTATTATTATGTCTCTATTTGACTCGGTCTTAAAACTCAACAGTCAGCGGCAGGTGCTATGATATGTAATGGTTACCTACCAGATCATGCGTTTACTACGTGAAGACAAACAGGCTAGGAAAACATTTTGGGGTATTATTTGTGTGATAACATTCCAAAGGATAAACCTGGTGAGCGGCCTGTCAATGGCACAATAACTGTTTCTGATAGTCTGGGGTACTTCCCATTCCCAAGCCACCCTATATTTGGCAGTGCTCTACTGGCCTATGTTAAACATATAGCACCCATAATACATTATAATAGAACACAGGTGCAACATTCTGAAGATATGACATGCGGGCAGCACGCTTGGTACTTTGTATCTAATATGTCAGAGAAACAGTTGTTGCGGGCCATTATACAGCCCTGTTCTCTTGCTCTCAGACAAGATGATCGGATGGTGACTGATTTTGTGAACAAGATCAAATATCGCCGGCCCCCTGTAAATGTAAATAGCTGTTGTCAGAAATGTACGCTTGTTACTAAACACTAGCAGTGTGTACATGTCTAAATAAAAAATAAAAAAAACATATTGTACTTTTAAACAACGGCCTCTTTTCTTGTCTAATTTTTTATTAATATTTTAAAATACAAAATGTTATGGTATACATGCTTGAAATAATTAGACACAAGAACCTTTGGTTGGTATATATAATCAGTGTATTTTATTACAAGCAGATCCTTTGTTTATACAGTTTGAAGGGGTATACATATAAAAGCATTTACATAAGGACATATTTTATTACAAACAGCGCCTTTGTTTAATCAATCTGGCTGGTTATACTTATAAAAAATCATTTACATGAACACACACACACATATATATATATATGTCACTGACAAAAAACCTTGTTAAAGGGAAGTTATGGGTAAGTTGCACTAGTAAAAACCTATGCCATTCACTCACAAAAAACATTGTTGAAGGGACGTTATGGGTAAGTTGAACTACTACAAAGCTATGTAATTCACTGACAAAAAACGTTGTTAAAAGGGCCAATTTGTTTCAGTTGCCCTAAGAAAAACCTATCAAATTCAGTGCAACAAGTACTTGAAAGGAACATTACACTTACTTTGCACTAATAACAAACTATCCATCTTATGCTTACAAGTAAAACCAAGAAACCCTACAAATTCGCCAGTTAGTATAACCTAAGCAACCATAACTCGTGCCACCACTTTGCACTGCTAAGACTAACACACAGGGCATCAAAAATGACATCACATTACAGTAACATTTGACAAGAGAATAAACTTAATTACATAAAATAGGACAAACACACATATAAAAGAAACAAGAAGGCCAGGTCACGGCTAGAAATATTAACTAATCAAAAAGAATTAAGATAAAGGACATAGGTCAAAGGACATAAGATACAATGAGCACAGCAAACTTACATAGCAGGAGGAATGTCGGGAGGAAGGGTACTCACCCCTACGTATATCCCTAAAATGCCTCCTCGAGTAGAGTACATATCTCTATCAGTCACTTTAGTCTTTGATGACATCATCATCCTTGCTTCAGCAATGATTGATTCTGGGGCTACAGGTAATTTTACTGATGTAGAATATGTGCAAGCTTTGATACCATTACAACTCAAGAAGCTAATTGAACCTGTGGAATCCATGGATTGGTCTTTGTTGCATTGGGACTGATCACCACTTGCACTAATAAGTGAGCATGAGTCCCTAATCATGAAGAAAGCATAGTGTTTGGTTTAATTGCAGCACCCCAGTTCATGATCATGCTAGGAATGTTCTGGTTAGTGTAGTGCAATCCCACTATAGACTGAACACTGAGGGTGGTGTATTTTTTGTTGTTTTTGTTTAGCTGAACATTAAGGTCATATTGATGAACTGGAGAGACTGTCAGTTATTGACTGAAGCAAGTCGCATTAAGAATAGGAGCATCATTTACTTAACTTTGTTTCGTATAACGTGCCAACACACCCGAAGGCCTCAGGGTGCACAAAAAACAAGGCAGGGAGGACAGATGTAGAAGACTGTTCTTAGTCAAGGAGGTAGTTCATTGGACTAATCTACTCCACTATTAAAAGACAAGGTTTTGGAAATGCTAAGAGACCAGGGTTTGAATTGTATCACTCAGTTTATGGCCGAAGTCAAAGAGCTACTCCAAATTACCATCTTGCGAACTTCTGTGTACCATCCTCAAACCAATGGTCTGGTAGAAAGATTCAATAAGACCCTAAAACTAATTTTACGGAAATTGGTAGACAAGGGCGGGAAAGGCTGGGATCGAATGATCGCATGGGCACTATTTGCAATGACAACCCCCCCCCCCAACACCCCGAGAGCCGAGAGATGTCTTGGACATGCTCTGGGAAACCTGGGAAGAACTGCCCCCATTCAATCTCTCAAACCGCCATTAGAATGCAAGAACACATGACGTTGGTTGGGGACTTGGTTTGTACTTATATAAAGGCCCAGAGCTAGCAAGATGCCAGTTATGATAAAAAAAAATAGATTTAATATAGGACAAAGTACTGGCCCTCTTACCCACCTCAAAAAATAAACTTGTCTCCAAATGGCACGGTCCTTATGAGATAATAGAACGAACAGGAACAGGCACATATACAATAGCCCAACCAAACAGAAAACAGAAGGTTCCCTTATATCACAAACCTCTTGAAGGAGTGGAAAGAGAATGCCACCTATGCCAAAGTACTAGCCTGCCTGTTTCCTGAAGACATAGATCACTTTGACTTCATTTCTTCCACGTTATCTATCCAACAACAAGAAGATCTAAAAGATGTAGTTGTCTCATTTCCTGATCTCAGAATACCAGGAAGCGTAAAAGGTACATACCATTTATATTCAAACACCTAAAGATAAAGTGGTTCACTTAAAACCCCATCGTCTACCAGAAGCCCTTAAACAGATGGTGATCGAGGAAGTCAACAAAATGTTGAGCCAATATTATTGAGCCCTCCTCGTTCATGGTCCTCTGCTATCATGCTGGTCAATAAACATGACAGTTCCTGGAGATTCTGCACATACCTCCATCCGTTTAATGCCATATCGAACTTCAATGCATATCCCATGCCACACATCGATTGCCTAATTGATAACCTCAGAACAGCCTCCTTTCTATCCACCCTAGATTTGACCAAGGGGTACTGGCAGGTTCCTGTATATGGGCCAGATAAGGGAAAAAACTGTGTTCTCAACGCCCCTAGGATTATTTCAGTTTAAAGTCCCCCCTTTTGGACTACAATGTGCACCAGCTGTGTTCCAACGCCCCATGGATAAAATCCTACAGCCCTGTTCTCATTTCTCTGGAGCTTATATTGATGATATTGTCATTTATAGTAAGACCTGCAAGGCCCATCTCTTCATCGTTATACCATCGGGAAAGTCTTTGCTTCTTCATAGGGAAATGGGAATGTACAGCCCCAAGGTAAAAGCCGTCTTAGATACACCAACTCCCAAGACCAAAAGACACCTTGGAGCTTTCCTTGGGTTGATAGGATATTACCATACATTTATCCCCATCTTTTCAGACAAAATAGCCCAGCTCACATACTTAAAAATGCTGTACCCCCAGAAACTTTATTGGAACGGCAACAATGAAGTATCCTATTACCTCCTAAAGCAAACTCTATGCCAGAACCCACTCCTGAAGGTAGTCTACTTCTCAAAGGAATTTGTGTTACAGATGGATGCCTCCCTCACAGGGTTAGGAGCCGCCCTGTCCCAAATTTGCGATGGTCTTGAACATCCCATACTATATACCAGTGGTAAGTTGTTCCCATGTGAAAAAGATGACTCTGTGGTGGAATTAGGGGCCCCAGCCATCAAGTGGGCCATTATCCATCTTAGGTACTACCCATTGGGAGGAAAGTTCACACTTGTTACAAACCACTCACCCCTTGTTTGGATTAGCCAACGCAAAGAGTCCAATCCTCGGGTCGTGCAATGGTTTGTAGATCTACAACCCTATTGTTTCACAGTGGAACACCGGAAGGGAAAAGACCAGGGAAATGTGGATTTTCTTTCCCATTTTCCCCTGTGAACAAATGTGGCTACATCGCATGGAGGAAGGGTATGTGAGAAACCTGACGGTGTCTCCCTAGCTAGTCCCCGGGGATCTGTCATCCAGGTGGCCAAGGACATGGCCATCGCTATTGGATCCAGTTCCTGGGGGTCGACCAGTGAGGGAGGATCAACTGAATGGGGGCTGGGGGGGAGTTCTCGGGGAGTGGGACACCGGATGAGATGCGGTATCCCCCCATTCTTTCAACACCTTTTCCCTATCCTTTTCCGACACAAGCACACACCACAAAAGACAACAGACTAACACCAGAGCAATTTACCTAATTGTTAGGCAGAAACCTGTGCAGTTCCCTCTGGGACCACTGCAA
Organism: Ambystoma mexicanum; assembly: GCF_040938575.1. NCBI lineage: Eukaryota > Metazoa > Chordata > Amphibia > Caudata > Ambystomatidae > Ambystoma > Ambystoma mexicanum. The sequence goes on from NW_027182453.1 coordinate 2,146,306, forward strand.
AAAGATTTAGGACTACAGGTGTTTGGCAGTAGACCCACTTGGTAGCAGTCTGTACCACACAGATTCACTTGGTAGCTGTGGCTGAGCAGTTAGACTTCCCTCAAGAAGAGTTAGGCAGTATACAGAGTATTCACAATAGGTCAAAAGAACACAGTAGAACAATTACACACTGACCAGAGCTTGGTGTAAAAGAGATATAATTATTTATTTAAAACCACATCTAGAAAAGCACACAGGCACTAATAGTAAGCAATTCAAAAACACGGTCACTAAAAGATATACACTCCCTTAGAAGAATATTAGACAAGTCTTAAGTAAAGCTCCACTTATTTTCAGACAGCGGTGAGCGCTTAACGTAGATGGCACTCTAATAATTCGTTTTTTAAAAAGGGAGAAAATAGCAGAGAATCAAATGTAACAGATCCCAACACTTTTTCACAAACACAACAAGAGAGGAAGGCAAAGTAACACAGTGAATTCAGAGTCAGTAGGCCGGACCTGCTTTAAGAGGGTCAAAATGAAAGGTGTCCAAGGTCACACGGTTGCAGTGCACAAAAGTCTTGTAACGGTTCAAAAAGGAGTTGGACCAAAGAAAGGGACCAGTTGGAGGGTCAAGGCAGCCAGCCCAGTCCAGAAGGTTAAGCAGTTATTATTACCTTGTAGCAATCTTTAGAAAGGGAGGCCTGGCGGACACGGTACCTTAAAGTGGTGAGAATACTCCAGCGGGGGCAGTTGTTCCTGGCAGCGGATGCAAGTCGGTGCTTCGTCCGGGGGAAGAGACGATCTTGTCGGGGAGGAAGACAGGAGTCCGTTGCACTGCCAGGGAAGAAACCAGCCGCAGAGTTTCTCAGGTACAAGGAGCCGTCCGTTGGTTCGCGGTCCAGTGGTAAGTGGCTATCCGGCTGCCGGGGTGCTTGGCATGGGCAATTCGACCACAGACCGGTCTGGGGTGCGAAGAGAAGAAGGTAAACTGGTTGTGCCCACCAGTCAGGGGAAGAAGCCTCTCCAGCCGGGAGATCTTCTCTGTCATCGGGAAGTGGTGAGTCGGTTCTGCAGGGCTCCACCGGTGGTGTCGTCGTGGTAGGTCGGCTCAGCTTCTCCCTCGTCGGATTCTCAGGTCCTGTGGCGACGCTTTTATGCAGAATACCCCCATTCACTCAGCCTAGCTGTCAATCAAACATGCTAAGTGGTGAGCCGGCCGGCCGGCCGGCTCACCACTTGGGCCAATCACACAAGAGTGCGACTTGAGTTACCAGGGTAACTCAATCCAGGGTGCCTAAACCCCCTCCCACACCCCCTGTGGTACCCAGACAAAGTGGCACCACTTTTGGAGGCTTCTGTGGAGAAACCCTCCAAAAAGTGGAACAAAGGACTCGACTTGGGTTGGAGTCACAGAAGAGAGCACAAACGCCATTTTAGAATCGAGTCCTGGCAAAAAATACCAACCGGCGAATGAATATTAATTAAATAAACCGGCGGTATGTTCGAGGCTATGAGAATTAAATAATTAAAGTGGTAGCCTCGAACAATGGGAAAATCCCATAGGAATATATTCGCGGTTGAATATAAAAGGTAGTATCCACTGCCACCAGCCAAAACTCGATCAGGGGGGACGGAGACTAACAGACCCCGGGGCAATCAAATTGCCCCGACCAGTACGTCCACAATATGATGGTTTGTACTGGTGTCTGTTAATAATTTGGGACTAGTAAAGCCAATGGTGACTTTACATGCCCTGGGAGACAGTAGTCAGTCCTAGGGTATGGAGTCTATGGTGGGGGGTAACTATCATACCCCTGTGTTACTGCACGGAGGGTGCTGTGTAACACACATAGTAAAAACACATGCGACCCTATGGAGTAAAGGACCCCATAGCCCATAAAACACATTAACAGTCAAAGGAATACCATAAATCATGTCCAAGAGTGGGAGAAAGAGTCTCACTCTTGGCAGGAGAAAAAAAAACAAACTCCAGAAATCCAGCAAAGCTGCTGGGGGACTCACTAGGTTAGGAAATTCAGCCTAAAGAGAGAATTCTCCCTAACTCTCGCCCCCACCCTCCCAAGACTAAGGGACAGGAGGATTTAATCCACTCCTGGATGAATCTCATACCTCTAGTCGATGACATGCATCCTAGAGAGACCATCAGCATTTTGGTGGTGACACCCTGACCTTTGCTCAATGGTGAAATCAAACCCTTGCAGGCAGATTGACCATCTCAATAGTTTTGGGTTTTCCCCTTTCATTTGCATTAACCATCTCAAGGGTTGGTGGTCAGTCTGAATGACAAAAGTAGAACCATACAAGTATGGCCTACACTTCTTCAGAGCCCATACAATAGCAAAACACTCTCGTTCAATGGTTGCCCACCTTGTTTCAGGATCCTTCAGTTTTCTACTGATGAAGCTAATGGGGTGCTCCCTACCTTTCCCATCCAGTTGACTGAGAACTGCACCTATTCCTACATTTGAAGCATCTGTTTGCACAATGAAAGTTTGGTGATAGTCAGGAGCTCTGAGTACTGGGGCTTGGCAAAGAGCCTTTTTTCAGGGTTTCAAAGGCCTGATTGCATTCATCATTCCACCTAACCTTTTTAGGGAATTTAGGAGAGGAGATGACATTCAGTGGAGAAGCTATGGACCCATAGTTCTCAATGAAATTCCTTTAGTACCCAGTGAGGCCTAAGAAGGCTCTCACCTGGGTCTGAGTAGTAGGTGTTGTCCAATTTTGCACAGCTTCAATCTTACTGGGCAAAGGCCTGATTTCTCCACCTCCTACCTCATGTCCAAGGTAGACCACTTTACTCTGTCCAATCTGGCATTTACTTGCCTTTATGGTCAGATTGGCCTTTCCAAGAGCCTGCAAAATATATCTCAGGTGGTCCACATGTTCTTCCCAGGAATTGCTGAACACTGCCATGTCATCCAAGTATGCCATGCAGAAGTCCTCCACCCCATTCAGAACCTGGTTTACCATCCTTTGAAAAGTAGCAGGTGCATTTTTCAATCCAAAAGGCATAACCTTAAACTGGTATAAGCCAACTGGGGTAGAAAATGCAGTTTTCTCCTTGGCATGGTCTGTCAGGGCTATTTGCCAATAACCTGACGTCAAGTCAAATGTGCTGAGGAACTTGGCTGCACCAAGTCTATCCACCAACTCATCGGTCCTTGGCAAAGGGTGGGCATCAGTCTTAGTGACTGCACTAAGAGCTCTGTAATCCACACAGAATCTAAGTTCTTTAGATCCTGCCTTTGGTACTAACACAACTGGGCTAGACCATGGACTAGTAGAGGGCTCTCTGTTACCCCGAGATCAAGCATATTGTTCACCTCACCTTTGATGTGGGTTATTACATTTTCTGACATTCGATATCCTCTGCTTTTGACTGGCAGTCACCAGTGAGTATGTCATGCTGTCCCCAAGGGGTCAAGCCTGGTGAAAGTGAGAACAGAGAGGCAAACTGATTTAACATAGACTTGCACTCTTCCTGTTGCTCAGGTGTCAGATTTGAAGAGAGATTTACTCCTTCAATCTTTTTGTCTAAAGGTAAGCCTCTGAGGAGATCAGGAAGAGCTTCACTCTCTTCTTCTTCCTCCGATGATGCTAGAAGCAAAGCTCCTACATCAGGCCTGGAGACATACGCTTTTAGTCTGTTGGTGTGGAAGACGGTTGAAGCTTCCTTGGGATTGCCCAAGTCCACCAGATAGTTGACCTCTCCAAGTTTACCCACAACTTTGAAGGGTCCCATCCATTTGTCTTGCAAGGCCCTCTGCCTTGTGGGGATCATAACGAGAACTAGCTGGTCCTGAGTAAAGTCAACCATGTTAGACTTTTGGTCACGCCAGTGCTTGACCAATGCTTGTCCAGCTTTCAAGTTATCACTTGCTTCTGCCATCATTTGTGACATTCTCCTTCGGAGACCTATCACGTAGTCAGTCACTCTGACTGGCTTGGAGGAAGGAGCACTCTCCAACCTCTCCTTGATCAGGGCCAATGGACCTCTGACAGGATGACCATAAAGAAGTTCAAAGGGAGAATAACCTACTCCCTCCTGAGGGACTTCTCTATAAGCAAAGAGAAGGCATGGCAGTAGAAGGTCCCACTTTCTTTTAAGGGGGTCCTCTAAAGCACCTATCATGCTCTACATGGTTCTGTTGAACCTTTCAACCAGCCCATTTGTCTGTGGGTGGTATGTGGTTGAGAACTTGTAAGTAACTCTGCAGGTTTTCCACATGGCTTTCATGTAGTGGGACATAAAATTCGCCCCCTGTCAGAGATTACTTAGCCACAGCCGGAGCTGTAACAGTCCTCATAGGAATTGCCTCAGGGTACCTAGTAGCATGGTCTACTACAACAAGGATAAACCCGTTGCGAGAGGAAGTTGGAGGATCAAGGGGACCAACTATGTCAATCCCTACTCTCTCAAATGGGACACCCACTACAGGGAGAGGCACTAAAGGTGCCACATTCTTGGCGCCAACCTTACCAGAAGTCTGGCAGGTGTGGCAGCTCCTTCAGTATTTATCTACTTCAGCTCCCATCTTTGGCCAATAAAAATAGAGTTAGAGCCTTTCTTTAGTCTTCTTGAAACTCAAGTGACCAGCCAAAGGAATCTCATGGGCTAACTGCAAGAACTGTGGTCTGTTCTCTTGGGGTACTACTAGTCGTTTGTTGTCCCCAGATGCAGACTCTGTTGGTTCACTGTAGAAGAGGCCATCTTCCCAGTGCAACCTATACTTCCCAGGCTCTTGCCCTTCAGTCTGAGCATCTGCCTGGTAGCAAAGACCTTCCAGAGTTGGACATTCTCTCTGTCCCTTACTTAAGTCTGCCCCGTTGGGTCCACCTTCTGCCAGTAAAGACTGCAGCTCAGGATGGTCAACAGGATCCAGATCTCCAATGAGTTCCTGGCCTTCCACTAGCTCTTCTTCAGAGTCTAGTTCAACCACACAGGGTTGTACCTCCCTCTCAGCCTCAGCTGGAGGGGGAGTTACTGGTGTAACTTTGGACAACCTAGGGGAAGTCCTTGTTGGCTGCACTGGAGTGCTGTCTGTGAGGTTCTTTTTAGAAGTTGTAGGTTTCCCTTTTTCTTCTATTTTCTTAGAGACAGCAGCTGACATCTCCAGTGGAGCAGGAGTGATCTCTTTCTTCATCATCTCCTTGGGAGTACCTCTCATGGTTCTCTCCCTTGCAGGTCTGGTGAGCTCCTGTAACCTTTTACTATGAGGTCTGGGGGTGTGTGACACTACTCCAAGAGTTTTCAAGACATTACCCAGCAGAACCCTTCCTGGCACCTCACTTTGTATGCTGACAGGTATCTTCACAGTCATGTCATTACACTGGATGAGAACTAGTAATTGGGGAAGCCTCTGCACCGGCCCTCCAGCTAACTTGGTGAGGCGTTTGGGTGCCTTAGCAACATCCTCAGCCTGAAAAAACGATTTGTCCACCACAGTTATGCTTGCCCCAGTGTCCCTGATGGCAGGAGTCTCCTGACCATTCACCTGGACACTGTCCTTATAATACTCTTTAGTATTATCTGGGATAGAATTATAGACATCTAAGTTCTGTTGTTCCCACAGACCCAGAGACACTAAAGAAACACTGGCTGAGACTCCAATGGGTTCATCAGCCAGTAATAGAAAGTTTCCACTTGCCATAGTGAATTCCTCCTCTGGAGCGAAGGCTAAGGAGACAAGCTGGACCCCTGAAGGTTTACCCTTACATCTGGGATCTCCTTTCACATGGTCAGTAGAGCCACAAACAAAGCATTTACCAAATGCTTTTTGAAATGGTGGCTTGTTCTGACCTCCTTCTGGTTTGGCACCAGGAGGTACACTAGCCTGATTTGGTTTCCCTGGTGGCTTACCGTTTTGGTTCTGTTTAGGGCCCTCTTTGGAATTGGAATTATTAGAGTTCTCTTTGGAGTCCTTTTTCGGCTGTTTTACCTCATCCTTTTTCTGAGTTGCCCCAGAATCCTTGTGAGTGGCCCTGTGAGCAACCCACAAGTCAGCAGCCTTAGCTAACTTCCTGGAATCTAATTCCTTTGAATCAGCCAAGTGCTGTCTGAGCTCAGGAGAGCAGGCATCATAAATTGACTCCAACGTTACAAGATTCTTCATTCCTTCATAAGTGTTAACTCTGTAACCCTTAATCCATCCCTCTAAGTTTTTCAAACTTTCACTCACCCAGGTAGCCCAGGGGGTACCATCATGCTTTTTGAGGGTCCTAAACCTCTTAAGGTACTGGGAAGGGGTCTTCCCAAATCTAGCTATCAAAGCTAGTTTCACACATTCATAATCCTTCTTATCCACCTCCCCCAACTCCATTACCATTTCAGTTGCAACAGGGGGAAGCCTAGAGAACAACCAGGAAGTAACTCATTCCCTGTGATGTCCTGGAGCCCATGATTATATTCAAACATGTTCAACCAATCCAGCACATCCAACTTAGGTTCATACATACCCACTAATTCCTTAGGCATCCGGGGTCTTTTGGGACTGGAACTCCTAGAGGAACCAGAGGGGAGAGAAGCATTTTCCACAGACAACTTTTTCATTTGTAATTCATGATTAAGCTCTATTTCTCTGAGTCTTCACTCAGCTTGCTTCTGCTCAGCCTGGGCATTCATTCTTCTGAACTCTAGCTCTTGGTTTCTTTCAGATTGAGCAATAAAACGTTTGTACTCTAATTCAAGCTTCATTGTTTCAAGTTCAAAATAAGCAGGGTTACATGTAGGACCTGGGATAGGCCCAGTAGGTACAGTAGGTAAGGCAGACAGAGGCTCAGAGTGGCTAACTTCATTAGGTTCACTTTCCTCTTCTGACTCATTATCAAGACTTTGATTCAGATCAATACCATCACTGTTTTCTACATTTGCTGGGGAGGTAGATTCCTCTGTACCACCCAGACTTTGGTTTTCTAACAATCTTTCTATAAGTTCCATTTTCTTGCCCTTCTCAGAGAGATTCTTATGTCTACACAATACTTTCAAGCAATCAGCAGTTTTGGCAGACAATGATTCTAGGGTATAACTCTCCATAGCAGACATAGTTAGAAAATCAGCTTTTTAGTGCTAAACTCTGTGGTTAGTTGTCCTAAAGTGTTCAATACAAATCCCACCTCTGTACACCAGTGTCAGGCAGAAACCTGTGCAGTTCCCTCTGGGACCACTGCAAAATGTTTAGTACTACAGGTGTTTGGCAGTAAACACACTTGGTAGCATTCTGTACCACACAGATTCACTTGGTAGCTGTGGCTGAGCAGTCAGACTTCCCTCAAGAAGAGTTAGGCAGTATACAAAGTATTCACAATAGGTCAAAAGAACACAGTAGAACAAGTACACACTGACCAGAGCTTGGTGTAAAAGAGATATAATTATTTATTTAAAACCACATCTAGAAAAACACACAGGCACTAATGGTAAGCAATTCAAAAACACGGTCACTAAAAGATATACACTCCCTTAAAAGAATATTTAGACAAGTCTAAGTAAAGCCCCACTTATTTTCAGACAGCGGTGAGCGCTTAACGTAGATGGCACTCTAATAATTTGTTTTTAAAAAGGGAGAGAAAAGCAGAGAATCAAATGTAACAGATCCCAACACTTTTTCACGAACACAACAAGAGAGTAAGGCAAAGTAACACCGTGAATTCAGAGTCAGTCGGCCGGACCCGCTTTAAGATGATCAAAACGAAAGGTGTCCAAGGTCACACGGTTGCAGTGCACAAAAGTCTTGTAACGGTTCAAAAAGGAGTTGGACCAAAGAAAGGGACCAGTTAGAGGGTCAAGGCGGCCAGCCCAGTCCAGAAGGTTAAGGAGTTATTATTACCTTGTAGCAATCTTTAGAAAGGGAGGCCTGGCGGACACGGTACCTTAAAGTGGTGAGAATACTCCAGCGGGGGCAGTTGTTCCTGGCAGCGGATGCAAGTCGGTGCTTCGTCTGGGGGAAGAGAGGATTGCGTTGGGGAGGAAGACGGGAGTCCATTGCACTGCCAGGGAAGAAACCAGCTGCAGAGTTTCTCAGGTACAAGGAGCGGTCCGTTGGTTCGCGGTCCAGTGGTAAGTGGCTATCCGGCTGCCGGGGTGCTTGGCACGAGCAATTCGACCACAGACCGATCTGGGGTGCGAAGAGAAGAAGGTAAACTGGTTGTGCCCACCAGTCAGGGGAAGAAGCCTCTCCAGCCGGGAGATTTTCTCTGTCGTCGGGAAGTGGTGAGTCGGTTCCACAGGGCTCCACCGGTGGTGTCGTCGTGGTAGGTCAGCTCAGCTTCTCCCTCGTCGGATTCTCATGTCCTGTGGCGACTTCTGAAGTTCCAGTCCCCAAAGCCCTGCTTTTATGCAGCATACCCCCATTCACTCAGCCTAGCTGTCAATCAAACATGCTAAGTGGTGAGCCGGGCCTGCTCACCACTTGGGCCAATCACACAAGAGTGCGACTTGAGTTCCCAAGGTAACTAGGTCCAGGGTGCCTAAACCCCCTCCCAAACCCCCTGTGGTACCCAGACAGAGTGGCACCACTTTTGGAGGCTTCTGTGGAGAAGTCCGCCAAAAAGTGGAACAAAGGGCTCGACTTGGGTTGGAGTCACAGAAGAGAACACAAACGCCATTTTAGAATCGAGTCCTAGCAAAAAATACCAACCGTCAAATTAATATTAATTAAATAAACCGGCGGTATGTTCAAGTCTGAGAATTAAATAATTAAAGTTGGTAGCCTCGAACAATGGGAAAATCCCATAGGAATATATTCGCGGCTGAATATAAAAAGTAGTATCCACTGCCACCAGCCAAAACTCGATCAGGGGGGACAGAGACGTGCCCCCTCGACTAACAGACCCCGGGGCAATCGAATTGCCCCGACCAGTACGTCCACAATATGATGGTTTGTACTGGTGTCTGTTAATAATTTGGGACTAGTAAAGCCAATGGTGACTTTACATGCCCTGGGAGACAGTAGTCAGTCCCAGGGTATGGAGTCTATGGTGGGGGGTAACTATCATACCCCTGTGTTACTGCACGGAGGGTGCTGTGTAACACACATAGTAAAAACACATGCGACCCTATGGAGTAAAGGACCCCATAGCCCATAAAACACATTGGGCCTCATTACGACCCAGGCGGTAAGTTACCGCCTGGGTCGTACCTTTACCACCATGGTGTAAACTACGTTTACGCCATGGTGGTTGGCGGACTTACCGCCCCATTCCGAGGTGAGTGGGGCGGTAAGTCCCCATTAACCCATTTACCCTTCCCCATTCCCATTTTTGCCCCATAGGGCATAATGGGAGTGGGGAAGGCGTTAATTACGCCACCGTAAATTACGGTGGCGTAATTAACAACAAGGTCCCTTAGCGCCATGGATTTTAACACCTGCTAAAAGCAGGTGTTAAAACCTCCATGGCGCTAAGGGACCTCGGAATCAGGCGGTAAGGGTCTGCGCTGTTTACGCCGCCGCCGTAAACCCCTTACTGCCTGGGTCCTAATGAGGCCCAATAACAGTCAAAGGAACACCATAAATCATGTCCAAGAGTGGGAGAAAAAGAGTCTCACTCTTGGCAGTAGAAAAAAAACAAATTCCAGAAATCCAGCAAAGCTGCTGGGGGACTCACTAGGTTAGGAAATTCAGCCTAAAGAGAGAATTCTCCCTAACACTAATATGTCCCAATATGAGGGTCAGGCAATTGACCAAAACCATGCACACCCAACAGCCCTTTCCCCACCCCCGTGATAAAAGGTGAAGCAAGAGAGCACACTATGAGCAAGGACAACTGCACAACGAGATGGCTAACCCATCACGGCAATCCAAGAGGAGGCGAAAGGTGGCGAGAACGGAAGGGGCAAAAAGGAGAGATGCAACCTTGCCCTTTCTGATCCAGACCCGCGGAACCTCCCTGCAAGGAACTATAAGACCAAGGACGATAGCTAATGTGTGTAGCAGTAGATGTCAATGGAACACGGAGCATGCCTACGCTGATAAGCAGGACCGAGAGAGACACTTGCTACCATGGTACTGTCCTTGACTCCAGATACCAGAGAAACCAAACAGTTCATCACACTCAGTGAGTCGAGGGGAGAGCTGATACGAAAGCGAACTGTGAGTGAAACTTGCAAAGTAGCAAACGAAGGGAAGTTCAAAGAACTGTTTGCTTTAAGGCAAAACCAGCTTCAGAGGGGTCTGGCACCACGTGGGTGTGTACTTGAAATCACTCTGGTGAATTCCACATTTTGGAACTACCGATACCAGAAGGCCTTAAGAGGACCTTCACCAAAAGGTCCAAGTGGTCATACAGGGGTCATACAAAATCCTCTGTACAGTCAAAAGTCTTTGACCAACAAAATAGTGGGAACGAAAAAAGGTCTCTGTGTGATAGGGCATAGTGAACCTGATGGAGGGAGGCTGAAAATTGTCCACAGGAGTTGTTTAAAAAGACCTTGAGACTTGTGAATACAACAAGACCAAGTGTTGTTGTGAGACGCCGTAGTGAACCCGACGGAGGGAGGTGATCAGTCAAGAAGTGTCTGAGCGCATCAGAGGGGGATCTTAGGGTGAAAAGACATCACCCAAAGACTGGAGAAAGAAAAGGAGAAATCGTGTGAACAAGAGCGATAGTCAACCTGACTGAGGGAGGCTGAGAATTCAGAGGGGCTGTGCCCGGAATAGTGGGATCCAGGGGTGAACCACTATCACTGTAACTATTTTGTTGTGCAATACATTGGGTGCTCGAGGGAAAGAGACTTATTGTGTAAGGAGACTTAACCGTCGGGCAACCTGATAGCTGTCCGCTCGTGCTGGGAAAGCTTGAGTGTGTCCTGTACTCAGAAGTGCCACCTTGTCCTGTGCTCAAAACCTGGGGAAGGGAGAAACCTGGCTAGCACATCCTGACTTATTTGTGAACACTTCTTTTCTTTATGGTACACCTTATCCCATACTCTTTCTATATTAGTTGTAAGGACTGGCAATTGTTTTTTTTTAGTATAGGCCCTTTTACTTTGACCAGGTGCCTCAAGGACAGCCTTATTTTTCATTTGATGGTCGAAGCTTGCACCCATCTTAGATTTAGGTTAGATTTGGCGTTTTTCCAACCTGCATACTGTTTAAATAAACACCATTGAATCATATTCACTTGTGTTTGTCTTTACTGTTGGCACCAAGAGTTCCTTACACCCGTCGGGCCTAGCGTCAGGTCTATGTACCATCTTATCTCAAAATCTTGATGGCCTAGAACATCCCATCCCGTACATCAGTAGGAAGTTGTTCCTCAGGCAAAAAATATATACAGTTATTGAACTGGAAGCACTACCCATAACATGGGTGATATTACATCTTAAATACTACTTACTGGGATCAAGATTCAGACTTATTACAGACCACTCTCCATTAGTCTGGATTCACCAGAGAGGGGAATCGAACCCTAGGGTTATATGGTGTTTTTGGGACCACCAACCATACTGCCTCTCAGTGGAACACTGGGAAGGAAAAGTGCAAGGGAATGTGGACTTCCTCTCCCTGTTCCCCTGTTAAGCATGACTGTCCCCCCTGCATAGGGGAAGGGTATGTGAGAAAGCTGAAGGTACTCATGAGGATAGCTCAATGGCAACGTGCTCACCTTGGAAGCAAGACGACACAGAGCAACACAGTTTCGATCCCCAGGTCCGCGATTAGAAACCTTATTAAGCGCGTTATAAATAACCTATCATACTCTCTCAAACACTCCCTGGGATTTTCTATTCAGATGGCCAGGGAATGGCTATCACTTTTGGATCCTTGTCCTGATCCTGGCAGCGGACAAGCGAGGGAGGATTATCTGGGTGGAGGGTCCTTGGGATAGACTGGGGATAGACTTGACCTACCCTACCTCAACCTTTATGGGTGTTATGCAATCCCAACCCATACCTCCACATTGACCCCTACCTAGTACTGAGATGATGAAGAAGGGGACTGGAGTAATGCACACTTCCTATATGAAACTCCACTCTAGTACTGGGCCGAAGAAGAGGACAGGCATCCACTATTGAAGGATAGGCATGTCCCAGAGTTCCAGCCAACAATACACACCAAATCTGTTGGTCATAAATCCTACCTGTGACTCATAAATCAATGTTCCAATACATGTTTCTAATCTATTTGCCATAATGTTAGCAAATGATTTTCACGTTCACATTCAGTAATGAAATGGGTCTGTACTTCAATTTTTACAATCTCTTCCATCTTTTGGTATCAAAGGTATTATTGCTCCACTCATCGATTGGCATATTTCCACTTCCTGTATAAAAAGATTGACTATTTTACACAAAATAGGTGCTAAAAGTCTTAAATCTCCTATAAAATTCCAGCGGCAGACCATCCATTCCTGGGGATTTTCCTACGCTAAGTTGTTCAATTGCCAGCAGGATCTCGTTAGCCTCCACTTCCGCTTCCAGACATGCCTTTTCCTCTAATGTTAGCTTAGGGATATCTAAATTTGCAAATAAATACTCCAATGGAAATACTTCTTCTGTATACAATTTCTCTTAGAATCTCTTGAAGCATTTACATATGTCTGTATTTTATAACATACAACCTTGTTCAATCTCAACGCTCTGAATAAGCAACCTCTCTGCTATCCCATTTATTCTGTTAGCTAGCAACTTTCCACTCTTATCCCCGCATTCCCAGAATTTCTGTCTCGTAAAGAAAATACCTCGTTCTGCTACAACGTCCATTTTACTCAGCTGCATTCTTTGGGTCTGGGCCATCTCCAATCTATCTTCAACATTTAACTTAATGTTGGCATTCTCCTGTATTTTGGTAACCCAAATCTGGATGTTTCTAATTCTGCTAACCTTTTTTAAATATTGGCATCTTTCCTGCATCTACGAAATTCCAAACCTGGATGTTTTTTAAATCTGCTTCCCTTGTTCAAATTCCCTGCACCTGATTCACTTGTTGCTGTTAAGCCGCCTGGTGCCTTCTTTCATGCATTGTGCAGTTCTCTCGCTCCCTCTCCTTTTGGTATGCCTCTAGAGCCCCGGCCCCCCATGGTGCTCTCCATCTCCCCTGTCTATTCTAATTGCTACTCTATTGCCTATCCTCCCTCTCTCATGAAGCCTGGAAGGAAAACGTTTAAGAAAGGTGTCCTGGTCTCTAACCCAGGCCTTCCCATTGCTGTCACCTATGTCCATGTTTCCTCCAGGCAGACTATTACTGACATCCTCTTTGTCGTTCTCTTACTGGACCTATGGACTCCCCATATGGTCTCAGTCCTCTCCCCTTTCTCTTCTTCGATCATTAATGGTGGAACCAGATGGGAAGTGCTTTTGGCTCACTTCTCATCTAAGTACCAATCTGGTACACATGATAAATGCATAATCATGGTCATGGTCCAAGGCTATCAGCCCAACCTCCTCCTTCTTGACAGGCTCCTCCCATCTTTCAATAACTTCTTCCCTTCTCCTGCCACTCCTCCGTCTGCCACCCTGCTGGCCTCTTCGCCCCCACCGACGGGTGTACTTCGTCCCTGTACCCCTCCTCGGAAGACCTTTAAATTAAAGGTAGCAACCAGCTTCACTTAGCTACCATCAACTCTTGATCTGCTGTTAAACATTCTTCTGTCATCCGTCAGCTCCTTGACGACTTTGGCCTTGACCTCCTCGCCCTCACTGAACAGTGGTTCAATGCTGTCACTGCTTTGACAGTCTCCTTCCTGAGGGCTACAAGATCCTCTCCAAGCCCAGGCCTAACCGGTCGGGTGGCGGAAGGCCACTTGTTTTCCGTGAATGGGCCTCTGCTTCCATTATAGCCACACAATCCTTCTCTTCCTTTGATTGCCTTGTAATCAAGCATTGTGTCTCCCCCACACTTGCCACCATCTACAGGACCCCTGGGCTGGTCTCCCTCTTCCTCGCGGCGTGTGTCAACCTGGCCTCTTCTCTCCTGACCTCTAAGCTTCTCTTCCTCACCTCTAAGCTTCTCTTCCTCAGAGACATTAATATTCATCTTGATTCTTCTGAAGCGGCCACATTAATCTTCTGCAACCTGACTATGCCCTCACCATTCTTTCATCTAGCCCGACTCACTCAGCCATGCACACCCTGAATGTGCTCATCTCTACGAACTTCCGTAGAGATGAGAGGGGGTGGGGGGAAGCTGGTGCCCTGTATGACTCTGAAGGAACCAGGCTGCCAGTCCAGGGCAGCTGGGTAAAACTGCAGGGGAGAGGGAAGGAAAAGGAGAAAAAGGAAGGTCTTGAGTCACTGTGGCATGGGAATGGGAATGGGAATGGGAGTGGGAGTGGGAGTGGGAGAGGGAGAGGGAGGGAAGAACAGGAGGGTCTGAGAAGCTTCCGGAACTTAAGGAGATCTGGCTCACTCATGAGTGTAAGGCACCTGCAGAGGAGATCTTTACATCCCTAGTGGGGTCCCAGGCCCCAGAAAACCTTGTGGATGATGCAGGGGGGCTTGAATTTAATCCTTGCAGCAACCGAGAGCCAGTGGAGAGATTTTAGGGCTGTAGAGATGCGTTCTATAGACTTGAGGCCAAGGATCAGTCTTGCAATCCTGTTCTCGATTAGTTGAAGGGGCGGAGGGTGCAGATTCAGAAAGAGGCTGTTACAGTAGTCCAGCCTGGAAGGAACCAGAGCTCTGGAGACATTGAGTTTCTGGGGGAAGGTGAGGAAAGGGAGAATGCCTCTGAGAATGCGTCGTTGAAAGTGAGCCTTCTTGGCAAAGTCGGAGATAGAAAGGGAGGAGTTTAAGACCACACAAGGTTTTCAGCTTCACAGGAGGGTGAGGTGAGGGGA